>NC_064849.1:18007322-18307322 GCF_024139225.1 Suncus etruscus
ATAGCCCAGAGGGGCCATAGCGATAGCGCAGCAGTAGGGCGTTTGCCTTGCACCAGGCTGACGCAGGACGAACCTGGGTTCAACTCCCAGCTTCCCATCTGGTCCCCCAAGCCAGGAGCGATTTCTGAGCACATAGCCAGGAGTAACCTCTGAGTGTTACCTGGTAAGCCCAAAGAAACAAACAAACAAAAAAATTTGGGCCCGGAGAGATAGCACAGCGGCGTTTGCCTTGCAAGCAGCCGATCCAGGACCAAAGGTGGTTGGTTCGAATCCCGGTGTCCCATATGGTCCCCCGTGCCTGCCAGGAGCTATTTCTGAGCAGACAGCCAGGAGTGACCCCTGAGCACTGCCGTGTGTGGCCCAAAAACCAAAAAAAAAAAAAAATTTAGCTCAGAGTGATTACAGTGAATAAGGTGCTTGCTTGCCTTGCATGTGGCCAGCCAAGGTTCAATTTCTGGCACCACATATAGAATCCCAAGTCCTACCTGAGTGAATCTGAGTGCAGAGCCAGAGTAAGTTCTGAGCTCTGCCTGGCATGATCCAAAAAAAATTTTTTTTTAGTTTTTGGGTCACACCCAATAGCGCTCAGGGATTCCTCCTAGCTCTATGCTCAGAAATCAATCCTGGCAGGCTTGGGGGGGGGGGGGCATACAGAATGTCAGGATTCAAACCACCGTCCTTCTGCATGCAAGGCAAACACGCTACCTCCATGCTACCTCTCTGGCCCCCCAAAATTTAAAAAAAATTGTTTTTAAGGAGAGGAAAGGAAGAGAAATTTGTGTAAACCTCCAAAAAACAAAAAAACAACAAAAAAAGACCACTTCTGGGATACTTCTAGCTAGTTAGGTTGGGGTATATGACTTGCATGTAGGAGGCTTGAGTTGAATCTTTTGGGCCACATAACCCCAAGAGTCAATGGGAGCAACCCTCATGTATTGAAACCAGGAGTAGCACCTAAGCCCCACTGAGAATGGCCCCCAAACAGATGAAAAACCCATTCTGTGTGTGTGTGTGTTTGGGGGGGGGGGGGAAAATGGGTGTTGACTCAGAGGTTCTCTGGGCTTCTGTCTCTGTGCTCAGAGATCACTCCTAGCAGTGGTTAGGGAACTCTCATCAGTACTGGGGATCAAATTAGTTAATCTAGGGACCAGAGAGGTGGCACTAGAGGTAAGGCGTCTGCCTTGGACGGACCACAATTAGATTCCCCGGCATCCCATATGGTCCCTCCCAAGCCATGGGCGATATCTGAGCGCATAACCAGGGATAACCTCTGAGCATCAAATGGGTGTGGCCGAAAAACAAATAAAAAATAAACCAGTTAATCTGATGCTTAACAAAAAGCTTTACCTCGGGCCCGGAGAGATAGCACAGCGGCGTTTGCCTTGCAAGCAGCCGATCCAGGACCAAAGGTGGTTGGTTCGAATCCCGGTGTCCCATATGGTCCCCCGTGCCTGCCAGGAGCTATTTCTGAGCAGACAGCCAGGAGTTACCCCTGAGCATCGCCGGGTGTGGCCCAAAAACCAAAAAAAAAAAAAAAAAAAAAAAAAAGCTTTACCTCCTGTTCTTTCACCCTCTGACCCAATCTATTCTTGCAATGAAACTGTGGGAAATAAAGTCTAAAACAACCAAGAAACAAAACAAGAACCCAGGAGGTGAAGCAGGGGTCAGGGGCACATGCCTGGCCAGTACAAGAACCCGGGTTCAATCCCTGGCACCACAAGCTCCTCCCCCCAGAACTGCCACATGGAGGTAGCCAGCACCATTAGGTCCAAGCAGCACCATATTGCCAGACCCAATCACCGACAGATACCCTGAGTACCAAAGAACCAAGAGTCTGAAAAAATAAAACAACCTTGTTTGGGTTGGAATAAACTTAATAGACATAAATGAGACTGGACTCTTCCCTGGCCTTGTAATTATTTTAGTGCCATGGCCCTCCATTTGTTGGTCACTAAAAATACTACTACCCAGATTATCTGTTAGACTCAAGAGGGAACTTCTTAGGGTGTGGTGTGCTTTATGGTAGGTGCAGTGCCACTGGAACTCCTGTCAGGACTTCCTGGAAAAGCAAGATTGGAGAGAGAGGAAGGGAGCAGACAGAGATTCTCAAGCCCTTCCAGCACTACTTCCTCTCCACCCTCTTTCCAGGAAAACTTGTTTCTTACCAGATCAGCCCTGGGGTGAGAATAGGTAAAAGGGAAATAGAATGACATCCAAAAGGGCCAGGAAGGCAGGAGAAGATGCAGAAGATGGAGAGAAGTCTCAGTGAGAGGGCAGTGGTGAGAGGGAAGGAGGGAGATGCAGGGGACAAAGATGGGACTCTGAGAACAGTGCTCCTGTGAGCAGGACTGAGGAGAAAGGCTAGACGAAAACTTCTGGGTGCTTTTCTGAGTCTACTATTTGTCTAACCTATCCTTGCCATATAATTCATCTCCCACCAAGTACTTAATGCTTAGGTTTCCCATCTCCATAGGCTGAAGAAGCTGTGCTCTGACTGCCCTGAAGCATACAGGAGCACTCCCAGAATACACTCAGGTGCCAGCACAGATAGGGTGCACCCTCAGACCAGACTTGGGAGGGCGGATCCTATGCTCATGGCTCACTGGTGGGGCTCAGCGCTGACTCTGAGGACCAGAGTAGCTTCTGTGGAGCCAAGTGTGCAAAGACAAGGTCACTTAAAGCCTTTATTTCCTAACATGAAAATTAAAGCAGGATTCATAGGTGTCTGCTTTAGCAGAAATGCTGAGGAAACATGGATTTTAGGAAGGAAGACAGAATCAAAATTGAAACCACCTGACTGCATGCCCCACATGGGCTCGTGTGCTCATTTGTCTTGAACCTGACCAGTGCTCGAAGTACTTTACAAGAGATGGCAGTCATCCTCACAGTAACCCCGCAGGACAATAGTGGTTACTCCAAGACAAACATTTCTTGCATCCAGTGACCCCAGTGTGAAAATAAAAGCTAATCTGGACCTGAGAAGTTGCTGTCTACAGAAAAGATTCTTTTAGGAAGTTGAATATAAAGAAGCAAGTAAATGAACATGCAGAGCAGAATTAGCTTTTATATTTAGGAACTGAAAGATGAATTACCCAAGGGAGAAAAGTAGGGTGGGAAGAAGGGGTGCAGTGGTTGATTGGATGGTAGCAGAAGGATTTGGGAGAGCATGGGGTACAAACAGATATTTGAACAGGGGTCAATTGAACTCTTAAAATGCATACAGTCTGGTAAGCCAACATTAACTCCCTAAAAACTATCTTAAAAGAAATAAAAAATGGTAAGAGGTAAATAAATAGATAATATAGAGATTTAGGACCTCAGTTCCATCCCTGACCTCCCTGAGCACTAACAGGAGTTATAAAGAGCACCGCCAGGTGTGGTTCAACTCCCACACCCAAAAGAATAATATTCAGCTAGTTTTTTGCCTTGTACTGTGGTGACGCTTGTCCTAAAATTTTATTTTCAAGCAGGAGTAACAGACTCTCCTTCTATAATCATAAGTGAGAGAGAAGAGGAGCTAAACCTCTGAGACTCTGAAGAGAATGTTTGAAAGGGTTCTAGTAACCCAGCCATCACCATCTGATTAGTGGTTGTAATGAGGACCAGAACATGCACAGAAGTTTCCAAATACACAAAAATAGCATAATATGGGCAAGAATGGCCAACGCTATATAGACGATGGCCCCTCGCTCTCTGCTACTCTGCCACACCCTGGAGAAGACTGAAAATTTGTTTGACTCTAGTCACTCACTCACTCACTGGTTGCTAAATCTTCATAAATAGAGGAAAACTGAGTACTTTGGAGGAAACTGATAGAGGTTATTGGTGCCATTGATTCATGTACATCCCACCGCAGAAAGGAGAGGGATGAGAGATGAAAAATAGCACTCCAAGAGAAGGTGCCCAAAGGCCTGTTTGTTGAAAGCCACCCTAGAACAAGGGGAAAGACAGAGGAGCCATAGGGAATCCAGGAACCCTATTATTTTCCCAGATGTCAAGAACAAGATTAATTTTTAAGCAACACAAACACACACACACACAATATTGAACACTGGAAATTATGGTCCAAGGTCACAGTCTTCCAAGAAAGTTCTTTATACACTCAATATAAGGATGAGTTCAAGTTCAGTTCTCATCCTGCTATGTTTCTTAGCACCTGCTATGTTTCTTAGTACCAGAGTAGTGATGTAAGAGATAAATATCTCTTCACTTTCAGCCCAAGAACGTTCCTGATTTAAAAATAAAAGTCAGCATGGGCAATAATGGACTCAGAGTTAAGTAGAAATAAAACCTTTAATTATTCATCCAAGCCCTCAGCCCTCCTCTCTAAGTTCTAAATAATACAAGCAATGAGCATGTTTCTCAAAGCTGGAAACTCCATCAAAGGAGGTTTGTAAACTTTGACATTTTTTAAAATTTGAAATATGCCTTTCTTTTTTGTTGGGGGGGGGCCACACCTGACGATGCTCGGGGGTTACTCCTGGCTATGTGCTCAGAAATCACTCCTGGCTTGGGGGACCATGTGGAATGCCGAGGGAATCCAACCATGGTCCCTCCTAGATCAGCTGCGTGCAAGGCAAATACTCTACCTCTGCGCCATAGAAATATGCCTTTCTTATGAACCAAAAAGACTACTTGAGAGCTTTCTTCCTTGAAGTTAACAGGTTTCCCCACAGCCCTGAATTAAGGAAAACCTGTTATATTATGTTTCACTATGTCCGACATCATAGGATGGACTAGAATAAGTAGTCACAGAACGAAAATACTAGGGAATCTTTTAATAAACCTCATTTGAAGAAATTTGTGACTCTGTCACTCAGGAACCAGGATGCTGTCATTCTATTCAGAATCACTCAAAAATTTAGCACAGATTTTTTACATTTCTAAATAAATTCTAGTGGGTACAGACTACATCTGCAAACTAGTATTTTACTTATCTACATGAATCTTGAAGAAGTTGAATCTTTTTTGATTCATGTCTTCTAAGACAACTCAGTGCTGCTTTTCCCAAAAACATTGAACTCTCCCTGATTTTATTTCTTATGCAATTGTAGCATTTATAGAGAAAGAAAAAAACCAAAGGGAATTACTTACCAGTAGAGATTTAACAGGAGCGAACTGCTTCCTATCCAAAGTCTCTGCTGGTCCAGTGTGTGCAAAAGGAAAGAGGCTTTTATAAGAGCATTTCTCCGCCCCTTTCTCTTTCCTCTTCTCCTAGCAGTTCCTGTTGAGATGAGGAAAAATCCAACTTAAGATACTGAAGATTCTTAAAGTCACAGCATTCAGCAGCAATTGAGCAGCTGAACTGAGGGAGCAGATCTTCAGAGAACCTGGTCTTTGTGGGCTAGGATATGACTCAGTGGTAGACCTCTTGTTTTGCATATGACTATGAAGTAGACCTTTTGCTTTGCATGTGTGAGGACCTGGGTTCAATCGCTTCCACTACAAAAGAAAAAAAGGTGGTATTTAAATGCTTTTAAAATCAGATAAGAATTGCACTGGTGAAGAGAGGTGTTCTGTTTATAATCATGGTGCATAAATAAAGATTTATATTTAAAAAGAATCAGATAAGAAAAATCCCACTTTGGGCTCACTAATTAGATCACAATAGGAACTCACACTCAAATTTTTTCAATTTATAACACATTTTAAAAACCACAAATAAAATGGGAAATGCTCATTAGGGGAAATAATTAATAAATATTAATAGACAGAAAGCTTTTAATTAAGACCAAGAAAAAAAATTGCCTGCTCTAGGCAAAAGTTTAAAGGCCTAAGCATTGGTCATCTAAGCCTTGGGATCCTTACCAAATGGTCTTCCCTTCCCAAATCACTGTGGGGTTCAACGGAAGTAGGAGCCTGAAACAATTTCAGGTCCATGGAGAGTCTGCTGTGCCAGACATGGAGAAACAAAGCTTTGTTGTTGTAGACGTCTTGCGTCTCAGCAATTCTCGTGGGTCATAGTCCTTTCACGGGAGGAAAACGGGTAACACGAGCGGACGAATATGAAATATGAAATAATGATACCACACGCAGTATGTGGGGTCAACACGTTTCTGGCAGGAGTGCGACAAGTTTAATTTTTTGAGCAGGGGAATTTATAGGGGTAAAATTAGCCACAGGTGAAGAATAATTGTAATCACAAAACCCAGTACAATAATGACAATACCTAAGCAATGAGTGTGACTAAAAATTCTAAGTTACAAGAGAGAAGGTCACACAACTCAAGGTAACTCCTTGCAAGCTTACTTTAAATGCAAAAATCAGGATTAGGAGGAAGTAGGAAATATCTAAAAAACTTGGTCTTTCTAGGCTGGACTCCAGGAATGAGCTTCCCTATTTCTAAAGAAGGGTCAAATGTCAAAATCTGTATTCTGGTTACACCCTTGATTATCAGAAACTGCAGCTGCAAAGGACATATTTGAAAAGGAGAGAAAAATTGTCTTTGCTTTTAGGGCTGACTATATTCAGAAAAAGGGGTTCTCAAATAAATTTTGGTGCTGGAATTTCTGAGCCAAATTATTTGATAGAGGCTATTATTTTGCCTGATATATACAAAGGAGAGATAGTCAAACACTGGCTGAAAACGTAATGTCAGGTGTCTCTTTGGAAATTCCTCAACCATCCACGCAGGGGAAAAAGGCGTCCACAGCGGGTCTTTTGAGGAACCCCATGGGGGTTAAATTAGTTCTACCCACCAGGAAAATCTGAGGATACATCTGGTGGGCTGAGCCCTCCTAAAAGCTTAGGCATGCCCTGGCACTTTGTAATTATTTTTCTGGATTTAGATTTCAATTCTCTTTATCTATGACAGCTCACTGAAAAAGAATTAGTGTCCTTTGATATGGACAGAGACCTGGAAATGACAGAGAGGGAGATTCTGGGGTGAGTGGGAATGGCAT
This sequence comes from Suncus etruscus, assembly GCF_024139225.1. Lineage (NCBI taxonomy): Eukaryota > Metazoa > Chordata > Mammalia > Eulipotyphla > Soricidae > Suncus > Suncus etruscus. The sequence goes on from NC_064849.1 coordinate 18,014,225, forward strand.
GGAGATAATGAGATGGAGGGAGAGGTTCAGATGAGGTAGGCATGGAGATAGAGATGGAGTTGATGGAATGAGGATAGGGTGGAAATGGTGATAGGAATGGGGTGGAGATAGGATGGAAGAATGAGACTGAAATGGAGACAAAGATAAGAAGGTGATGGGAATGAGGTGGAGGTGGTATAGAGGAACAGACAGACCTAAAAATGAAGCCAGAGGCAGATAGATATAATGGGGAGTTAGGGATGAGAGGCAGGGAGGGAAAGAAACAAAGATGGAGACATATTCAAAAGATAGAGATGGAAGGAGACAGAGACAGAGATGATGACAGATAAGGGTGGAGATAGTGACATTGGGGTGGAATGAACAGACAGAAGAGAGAGACAGAGAGACAAAGCACACACACAATGATAGAGACACTGATGTGGAATGCTGACACAGCAAGCAAGCATTTGATATTATTCATCACCATGCATAGCAGTTGGCCCAACACTTTCTTATCTGATGCATGAATAAAAGTCTCCAGACACAGGTAGTACCCCTCTACTGGGGTATAGGCAAATCTAGATTCAAATCCAGAATTTAGGACAAGCATGGGCTGCTGACAGCTCCTGAGTGGAGCATCTTCACACCCTCCCCCAATGACCACACCTGCTAGCCTCTCAGCTCCAATAAGCCATGCAAAGGAAAGATTGGGAGAAGGGACTTTAAGGAGGTCCCCCACCTCCAGTGCTCTCTCATGTTACACACACACAGAGATTCCGCCACAAAGAACAAGGAATTAAGAAGAGCAGAGCCTGTGAGGAGGCCTAGAAATAAAGTGTGTTTAGACATGGCCCAGGCTGGTGAAAAGAGAGAAGAAAAATGTCTTTTATATAGGCAGGCAGTGGGGAAGGTAGGAGGGAAACTGGGGACATTGAGGGCAGGAAATGTGTACTGGTGAAGGGATGGATGTTGGACATTCTATGACTGAAACTCAAGGATGAACAACTTTGTAATTGTATCTCATGGTGATTCGATTATAAAATTACTAAGAAAGGGGACTAGTGTGGCACGGTTTGTTTTGTTTTTGTTTTTTGCATAGTCACAGTAAGTACTGGGGATATTAGAAAGGAAATTCCCTTGGCCTAAGAGATACAAGGTTTCTCTACCCTTGAATAATACTGTCATGGGATCAACTACAGTCTCCGGACATGTCCATTGTTGAACCCCAAGGTTTATTTATGGTAGATACCCAACCCAAAGTCAATGACAATAGAATCAAGAGACTCAACTACAACAAGCTATACACAAAAGGGATCAGTTACACTAGCAGTCCAGAAGGCAAAGGATAGAGGTATAGAATGCATGTTGGGAACAGTGGTAGAGGGAGGGCAACACTGGTGGTAGGAATTGGCGTAATGCACTGTCACTATGTACCCGAAATATAACTGTGAAAGACTTGTAATTCACGTTGGTCTCAATAAAAAGTATTAAAAAATAACTTCAGAAAAGAAAAAATATCCATATTAAAATAAATAAAATAAAATAAATTACTAAGGGAAAGAAAGGAAGAGCAGGTGATGAGTGAGCTAGGGAATCAGAGACCCTGACTCTGACCCTCCTTGGATCCAGAAGGGAGATAAGCCAGGCTCCTCTAAGGACTGGAAGCCTAGAGCAATCCATTTTGGCCCATCTAATCTCATTTTCTCCCAGATGAGAGCCCCAGCTCTCGAGAATCCAACTTCCCATTTCTCCAAATGGAGCAGATTTAGCTAGAAGAGCCCCAAAGAAGTTCTGAGTGATTTCTGAGCACTTTGATGTGGTAAGGACAGAGGCCAGGGCCTTGGTTGGATTCGAAGAACGTCTCCTACGGGACCACGAGAGAAAGGTGCAAGGCTGCTAAAAGCACATTGCTGCGGCTGGGAAGGGTAATGGAAGAGATGGCCATAGCGGGCAATTAGGATTATTAGAGGTATTACCATCCACAGAGTAGTCCCTGAGAGCAAATGGGGGCAAATGTCAGAGACGAGAATAGCCACACGACCCCGATGGTAAGTGGATTATTTGCCCCAGAAGCAACCTGACGGGAAAGACATTTTTCCAAGGGAACTGTGGTTTGCTGGCCCCACTAGTTAAGCCAGTACTGGCCGGATGCTGGGACCGGGGACTGCAGCTCAAAATGTGCCAAGGGCACCTGCACCCCAGAATTCAGTCCAATGAAAATCTTATCAGGTGGGGGAAAGTTTTGGATTATGTAGTTGTGGGCTTCAGTTCTTTGGGGGCATGAGGAAGTGCTTCATCCATAGGTCAAGGATTGGAGGGTTGCCCAGCTTAACCTTTCTCTCCCTTCCTGTATCTTCATCTGTGTCTGTATCTGGTTGGAGAGCACCCACCAACTGCCAAATAAACTTGCACATTTCTGCCAGATCACTGAAGAAACTCCTGTGACAAGGGTGCCCGTGTGTCAGGTGCTGTAACAGGAACATAACTCTCTGCCCTATGTGGGCTCACTCACACCCATGAGCTGGAGCTAGGAGGGGCCAGTGGCACCTCTCAGAAAACCAACTGAGGCACTGACAACACACTTCACAGGCATTAGGCAAAGAGGGGTAAAGTCACCCCATTTTATAAGTAACACACAGAGGCATGAACTTGCTGAGATGCTATAACTAGCATGTGGAGGAACCAGGCTTGAAATATAAAATAGTTCAGGGGTCCTTTAGTTTATTTAGTTTATTTTTTAGAAGGTAGAATAGTCTATTGAAAGGTAGAGAAAAAAAGAAGGGTAAAATCACCACAGGCACCATATTTCCAACCCTGGGTGCATGGTTCTGAAGCAGGGTAACCTCAAAGAATTAATAAACCAAGACCATCAGGAGAGAATCATGGAATCCAGTTGGCTTCTCACCACATGGTCTCTCTGTGCTCTAAGCTAGACTAAAACCTGTTTATTCTGCCAGTACAAATTCAACCAGCAGGGGGAAGGGTCAAGTGAGAGATCCAGGTGGACTTTGACTATCAAAGGAATAGGTGAAAAAGAAAAAAGGAAGTTGGGGAAACACCTTTGTTTTGGGTAATAGTTGGATGTCATCTAACAAAGAAGGAACTCCCCATGTAGGGAGGAACTTAGCATAGAACTAAGTTCTCAAGGATTCTTTGGCTACATCACCCTGCTAACCTGCTACAGAAACATACATGTCGTCATCCACACACTTACATAGACCACACTGATCCACAGAAACCTACAGACAAGAAAGAAAGAAAGAAAGAAAACTTGTGTAGGATGATATGCTCAGTCCAGCTGAGCTAAGCAGCAGGAGACCCCCCCCTTTGGTGATTTGGGGGAACCCAGAGTCCCGCCCCCTGTGTCAAGCCTCCAGCTGAATGGGATGGAGGCAGCTGGAGCTACAGAGCATGCTAGAGGATTTGAATTCCCTTGTGGCTACATCACGGTAAATCAATTACAGGCTGCAGATGAAGGATGAGCTGCAATTGTCTGTTCTGTGTTTGCACAGAAAACATCTGTGCAGGTACCTGGGACAAAGCCACCTCTTGTACAGCTTTGAAAAGCCCAGGTGCCCCAGCATTCTTTCTGGGTTTTGAAGGCCACTGAGAGCATCTTTCCTATCCTGGAAGGGCCTAGTCTCAGTTACCTGCCCAATTTCCCATAAACCACAAAAAAATGAGTTTCCCATAAACCACAGCAAATAGAAAAGTCAGTTCTGTGAGACATATTCCTTTAGATTGTAAACAACCTCAGGGGAGAGAGGACATGGTGTCCCAGATTAACACTGATTCATTCATTCATTCATTAATATGTTACCACCCTTACCTCTAGAGCCACTTCCAAGAACAGTGCTGATGCTCTGATGTGATTCAAAGAATCAGAGATGGACTCAAGGCATGTGTGCATCTTCTGGACCTGGAATTTCCTTCTTACTTCCTTTTATGACTGTTCATACTACAGGATGGAGTGGGAGTATTGAGAGGACTTTTCATCACCTCTCTTCAATCTTTCTCCACCTTTTCCCCTCTCTCCATTCTCCCCCCCCTACTTCTCAGACATCACTTGCTTCCTCTCTCTCCACCACCCCCTCTCATTTCATACCTTCTTGTTCACACATGTTAGAATTCTTTTTATTGTTTGAATACAAATCTTTATGTAAGCACCATGATACAAACATGGTTGTAGTTGGGTTTCAGTCATAAACAGATCACCACAGGAGCAGGAGCGGTGGCGCAAGTGGTAGGGCATTTGCCTTGCATGCGCTAACCTAGGATGAACTGCGGTTTGATCCCCCATATGGTCCCCCAAGCTGGGAGTGATTTCTGAGTGCATAACCAGGAGTAACTCCTGAGCATCACTGAGTGTGTCCCAAAAACCAAAAAGCAACCAAGCAAACAGAAAACAGTGCAACATCCCCACCACCAATGTCCTCCCTCTCTCCTTCCCAAGCCCCGCCTGTATTCGAGACAGGCATTCTACTTCTCTCACTCATTAAGATTGTCATGATAGCTGTTAGTGTAGTCAGAATAACTGCAGAACCTGGCCACTGAAACTCAAACTTAGGAAGAATTTTGTAGGAGTGGATCTACCTTTTATGTGAAAGATAGAGTAACCTGGAGTCCCAGATGTACTTTCTTAAAGAGAGCAATAGATCTGTTTGGCTTTCAGTTATGAGCCAAAGACACACTCAGCACAAGTAAGCAGGAGCAAACAGAACAGTGCTTGTCAGTCCGGATCTTGAGCACTAAAGAGCAATCTTACAGTCACCCACTCAGGACTGGGTTTCTTCCCTAGGGGCTGGGCATTGTGTATGGACCTCCTGGCTCCACCCTCTAGTCTCAATGGTTTCTCTTATAGCTACAACATGAACACAGCAATAAGGTCTAACGCTATCTTAGGTGCAGGGAAAATAGTAACATAGCCCCCTTCCAGACCCCACAGACTACCTCAGAATGGAATCCTTAGGCTTCTGATGGGCCTAGCTGAGTCACATGTCCATCCAACATGGATGGACATCAAGCTGACATGTGCCAAAACCTTTGCATACAGAAAGACTCTGGATGGACAAGGCTGGTGGTATCCCACCATAACCACACCTACAATATCCTGCTCCTGACACTCCCAAAAAAAAAATCCCATGAGCACTTTTCTTACTTTAATAACTTACTTAATATTCTTACTTAATAACAAATGTATGCTATCTTCTTTGCCTTAAATAAAATTCCTGGGAAAAATGCTAAGAATTAGCATGCACACAAACCTTTGTTGAGGGCACAATAAAAGACCTGGGAAAAGGCAGCTCAGGGCTTTAGATCTGTGGTGATCTGTGGCCTCTGCTTTTCCAGTAAAATCTCATTCTAGGATCACTTGAGCCCTTGGGTACCAATATTCAACAATCCCTATTCTCAGCAACACAACAACTGGCTTGAGTTCATTCCACAAGCCCAGCCTTGAGACTGCTGTAGAGTAGTGATCTGAAAATCAAGAGACTGAATACATCCCAAACCCATTTTCTGTTAGGCCAGCATAGTGATCTATTTGTTCAACACCAGATAGGCTTCAAGTGAACATATGAACAACTTTGTCAATAACCTTTGGCTCGTTCCCAGACTCCAGCTCCCATCATAATGAACAATCAACCCTTTTAGTAGTTTGCTCACCTGCTACCCCACTTCCCTTTCTTTTTATTTGTTTGGGTTTTTTTTTTTGTTTTTTTTTGTTTTGTTTTTGGGCCACACCCAGTAACGCTCAGGGGTTACTCCTGGCTATGTGCTCAGAAGTTGCTCCTGGCTTGGGGGACCATATGGGACACCGGGGGATTGAACCGCGGTCCGTCCAAGGCTAGCGCAGGCAAGGCAGGCACCTTACCTTTAGCGCCACCGCCCGGCCCCCCCCCCCCACTTCCCTTTCAAAAACTATCAGGACACATTGGCCTGAGCCTCCCCTTTCAACCTCAAAGTCAGTTTGTTCATTCAACTTTAGCTGGTCCAATCAGTTGGCTTTGGACATGACCCTCAGTGGCATTCAGGAGATTCTGGAGCTGAACTAAGTAAGTGTCAGATCCTCTATGCCCCAAGTTCTTAGTGCCTCACACAGATGAACAAAAGTCTCTCCAGAGTAATCTCCATCAGCTAGTGTCAATACCTTCCCACCAAAGTCAGAAGGACTTGGGGATTGGTTGAAGTCAAATCCACCCTCAACTGTGTGCCTTGAACAAGTCTCTGAGCCTCAAAGGCTACAGCAAGGATGATTGAAAAGGGAGCAAAGAATCTGAAGGTGGATTTGGAGAGATAGCATAGCAGTAAGGCATATGCCTTGCATGCAGCCGACCCGGGATGGCCCCGATTCAATTCCTGGCATCCCATATGGTCCTCGAGCTTGCCAGGAGCAATTTCTAAGCCCAGAGCCATGAGTAACCCCATGAGCATTGCTAGGTGTGGCCCAAAACCAATCAATTAATAAATAAATATAAACAAATAAGGTTTTCCTTATCAGTGGGCAATGCCAAGAGTCGAAAAAAAATTTTTCTAAAAAAAAAAAAAGAGGGCCCAAAGAGATAGCACAGCGGCGTTTGCCTTGCAAGCAGCTGATCCAGTTGGTTCGAATCCCGGTGTCCCATATGGTCCCCCGTGCCTGCCAGGAGCTATTTCTGAGCAGACAGCCAGGAGTAAACCCTGAGTACCCCCCCCAAAAAAGAACCTGGAGGTGTAGGGTCTAGCTGATTGCAATGATAGCAAGTCCCATGTCTAAAAATTAATGGGTGCAAGAAAACCCCAGAAATTTATTTTCTCTTTCTCATGCCCAAGTCGTGTTTGAATATTTAGCAGGCATTTGAGCTCCAGGTGAAGTCCTTCTTCCATTTGTGGAAATGGTACACTTGATCATCTTTGTCAAAGACGGGCACCTCTGAGGGTGAAAGAAAAAAGTGACTTCAAAGTACACTTTCAGGAGGAGAGGGTGAGTCAAGACCCTGGCCTACCAAAGCCACACCAGCTGTACCCACCACTCACAACTGCAGCTTTGACAATGGGCCAGCTTCACCACTCAATGACAGATCTTTGCAGAGGCACAAAATGAACCAGCATTCCAGGCATGCTGGTATTTGGACTGCGATCTCCAGGACTGTTCTTTGAAGTAAATGCAGAGACACCCTTCCTCTACTCCACCTGCTTATACTTCTGAACGTCTGGCAGTCAAAACCACGTCCCTCAAAAACAGTAATATTAGCTACAGAGCTTGAAATTCATGAGCCACATAATCACGTAGATGGAGGTGACAACTCCAAATTATTTTCAATACTGCTATCCCAATATAAACACACCAATTGAGGCATAAACATGGATTCAAAGACACCTATACAGAAACAAAACAAATAACGGAAAATCAACTTTCAATGAATACCTTAGCAAACCTGACAATGATTTAATGGCTTCATTGCAACAGTACCTATAGATTTTGTAAATTGTAATTTGCTTGCTTTTGATAGTGTGAACTAGTTCCTTCTTGGTTTCTGAATATTCAGATAATCATAGTCTTTTTCCTGTGTCTCAAGTGGTCAAGATTTTTGGAAAGAGTCCCTTCTTCCTATTTTAGATATTTCCATTCATGCCCTGCTCTCGACCCAGAAGGAGGAGCTATGATGATCCCTTTAATAGGGAAAGAAATCAAAGCTCAAAACTGTGAAGAAGGGGCCCGGAGAGATAGCACAGTGGCGTTTGCCTTACAAGCAGCCGATCCAGGACCAAAGGTGGTTGGTTCGAATCCCGGTGTCCCATATGGTCCCCCATGCCTGCCAGGAGCTATTTCTGAGCAGACAGCCAGGAGTGACTCCTGAGCACTGCTGGGTGTGACCCAAAAACCAAAACAAAAAAAAAAAAAACTGTGAAGAAACTAAATGTCAGTGATTCTGATTCCAGAACTCTCACATTTACCAACAAAAGCCAGTGTCCAGTTGAAGATCAGATTTTTGTTGTCATTTTTGTCTGAATGGTTATTTGGGAAGCATTCGTTTCGTACATGAACAGAAATCTAAATTGCTGCCAAAAAGATCCACTGTAGAAGCATATATCTACACTGACACCAATAGAAATAGAGTCAGTTGAGTTATAAATTGTCAAACCTGGAGCTTTCCTCCTGGAAACATTGGAGACCATCACATTAACACCATGAGGAGATCACGGACACTGTCACATATCTGTGGGTCTTCTTGGTCACCCCCTTTTCCTTCTGTGGTTCTCCTCTCCAAGTCACAAAGGATAAGAAGATACAAAAGGAACCCCCAAATCTCGAACTTTGCTGATGCCATATCAACAAAGAAGCTTCATTGCTGAAAGCAGTTGAAAGCAATTATTGAAAGCCATTTACATTTTAAATCCACTGAATTTTAGAGGCAAAAAATTTCTGTGAAACGACAATTTTCTGAAAAATGCATGAGGTTGCTTCCAGTAATTATAGATCAGTGTGGATCTGTTTCTTTCATTGGCCCTTAATTTATATCAATTATTTATCCAGTCCTGTGTTTCTGTGCGCTTCAAATCACTCAGGACTGGGAGCTTTCATGTAGATTTTAGAGGCAGCTTATAGTTGCCACTTGAAGGAACTGTTCTTCCCTGCAACTACAAAGATCAACCCACCAGGTTCTTATAATAAAAGTAAGTTCTCTAATGTTACAGTGAGAATTTTCACAACTTTGTTAGACATTGGTTTGATTCTACAGGTAATGCCCTTTTTAAGACTGTTTTTGGTAGTTCCAAAGGATGGACAGGCATTGAAAGAATTAGCTCAAATATGCTCCTGGTCACCTTTTATGTGGGATTCTGGCATACTCTAACTTCTAACATTAGATATCTCCTCATTTCTTGTGACCTTAAATCTACTTCCCAGGAAGCATAAACTCAACACTTGAGCTAGCTGATGAGACTTACAACAAAGGTGTTTTACTCTGTTCCTTTCCACCTGTGTGTCATTCTCTGTTCTAAGATCATTAAAGATCCAAAGGTGACTGCCCTGTGAAAGCAAATGCATGGAAGTAGAATCAGAGGAAATGGTGTGGATGACAATATTCAAGAAGATCACATCAATTTCCATTGCATGGATGTGCCAATGAAGGGGACCACCTAGTGGTTATTTTAGCACCCCTTACATGTCTCCTTCAACCATTCTGGATGTAGCTATGAGGCCTAATATGCCTCTTCTCACAGAGACCTTTGACCAACCAGCTCCAGAAGGGCTATAAACACTGAGAGTCCAGTGCTCCCTTCCTCCCACATTCTATGCTAGTGTAGCTTGCTCCCTAAACCAGACTTTGCTATCCTCTTGTTCTAACTTCTCCTTTCATTGAAAAGTCTAACTCTTTCCCTTACAATTTCTAGAATTCTCCTCAGAAGGCACCATCAATCCCCATCCATCACTTCCCAGAGTCACTAATCTGCATCACCTATAATTTTTATTAATATATTTTGTTTCGAATTTTTGTGTGAGATACAAACACCCAATGTGTTTAGGTTTTACTCCTAGATCTGTACTCACGGATTACACCTAGTAGGGCTCAAGGGAATAACAGACACCAGGGATCAAACCTAGGTTGCCATGTGAAAGTACACCTACTGTACCATCTCTCTAGCCCTACACTAATATATTTTACACTTATGCATTTTTTTAATTTGAAAGTACATTTTTCTCAGGCTGACAAATTGGGTTATAACTTGTTGTATTTAAGAATGGATTAGACTGATGATAAACACAAGGTGAACATGTGTGGACACAGGACACAGCACACAGGAGTTTCTGCAGGGCAAGGAGAGAGGCCACACAAGAAATTGGTCTGTTGCTCACAGTTTTTAGCCTTCAGATGTAAAAAGAATGCATTTCTGTTATTTCAGTCACCCCAGGATCTATGACAGGTGTCACAGCCAGCTCTTGCTGTTTTGTTTTGTTTTTTGTTTGTTTGCTTTGCTTTGCTTTGCTTTGCTTTGTTTTGCTTTGCTTTGCTTTGCTTTTTGGGTCACACCTGGTGATGCTCAGGTGTTACTGCTGAAGTCTGTCTTAGGCTAGTGTGCCCAAGGCAGACGCCTTATGCCGGGTGCCACCGCACAGTTGCACAGTTCGTCCTTTGCAAACACTAGAAGAAATATTAATTAATTGCTAGATCATTAAAGCAAGAAAAATTGATGAGAACAGCACAAAAGCTAAAACACAACAACACAGAGCTGTCACTATTCCCACTGCTCTTAAAGCAGATACAGCCATCAAACACCCTTAAGTTCCACTTTCTCCAGGACAACTCTGCCAATAAATCCACTACACTGTTCCCTGGCCTCTAGGCTTCCTGATGATAGGGAAAATAAATAAGTACAGTTTGCCTCCTCAGCTGCTACTGGAATCTTTCCACTGAAAACATTCCTCAATAACACTACACACCCCATTACCTTCACAACATCCTCCCACCCTAGGGAGATCCCTCCCTATAGTCAACAGTGAGGAGCATAGCGATAAGTACCAGAATGCTGGACTCTGGAACTGTTCTCTCCTTCCAGGTTTCTGTAACTTACTCACCACTCAGACTGCTCTAGGATGAGTCCCAGCCTGAGCTTGGCTTGACTTGGCTTTGCTTTGGTTGCATCATCATTGAAAAATGCGATTTTTAATATAATTTACCTTTAAAGACAATGTTCTATTGTACTTGTTCTATATCTAATGTCTCTCTGTCTCTATTCTTCTATTCATCTCTATCTTACTCTTTGCCATATGTATAAGTAATAAAGCCATTATTTATCTATTATATAATGTCTGACCATCTTTGACATGCATTGTGGTTCTTTGTTTCTATAAAACTATGGAAGTACTCACAGAACTGTATTACAAAACTCTACAATGCTGGGGCTGGAGCAGTGACGTAGTGGTAGGGCATTTGCATTGCATGCAGATGACCTAGTTTGGACCTCGGATCGATCCCCTGGCGTTCCATGTGGTCCCACAAGCCAGGAGCGATTTCTGAGTACATAGCCATGAGTAACCACTGAGAGTCACCAAGTGTGTCCCAAAAACCAAAAAAAAAAAAAAAAAAAAGGAAGGAAGGAAGAAGGTAGGAAGAAGGAAGGAAGGAAGGAAGGAAGGAAGGAAGGAAGGAAGGAAGGAAGGAAGGAAGGAAGGAAAGAAGGAAAGAAGGAAGAAAGGAAGGAAGGAAGGAAGGAAAGAAGGAAAGAAGGAAGAAAGGAAAAGAAAAGAAAAACCCTCTACAATGGAGCCATAAAAAGAGCCTATTTTTGTGTGTGTGTGTGGTTTTTGGGTCACACCCGGCAGTGCTCAGGGGTTATTCCTGGCTCCAGGCTCAGGAACTGCTCCTGGCAGGCACGGGGGACCATATGGGGCACCGGGATTCAAACCGATGACCTCCTGCATGAAGAGCAAATGCCTTACCTCCATGCTATCTCTCCGGCCCCGGGCCTATTTTTATATTAGGAAAATATCATATATATAGATGCATCATGAAAATCGCTATTTGTCGATATGGGAAATTTAGCACAGGTCAGAGATAGTACAGGGGTTAAGGCTCTTGTTTATATGCAACTGATTCATGTTCAAATCTCCAGCACTACATATCCCCAGGCACCATTAGGGAGAACTCCTGAGCACAGAGTCAGGATAAACCCTAATAATATCAGGGTGTGGCTCAAGCACTCACCCAACACAAACCCCCAAGTCTTCCTAAAAGATTAATTTGTTGTTTTGGGGGGTTTTGTTTGTTTTTGTTTTGGGGTTACACCCAGCAGCACTCAGGGGTTACTCCTGGCTCTGGGCTCAGAAATCGCTCCTGGCAGGCTCAGGGGACCATATGGGATGCCAAGGATTGAGCCTGTGTCCATCCTGGGACAGCCACTTAAAATGCCCTACCACTGTGCTACCACTCCAGCCCAAAAATGGTTAATTTTTGATAAAGGAAAAAGATAAAGCAGATAGTGTTGATAATGGAATATATTTCTAGTGTTATCATCAAGTACATTCTTTGCTATTTATCTGTATTTGGGAAGTATTTTTTTGTTTTTTAATGTTGGTTTTGGGGCCACACTTGGCTTTGTATAGTGATTACTCCTAGCTCTACACTTAGGGATCACTCCTGGCAATGCTCAAGGGACCTTATATGGTATTGGGGATTGAACCGGACTTGGGTGCATGCAAAGCAAGTGTCTTTCCTGCTGTCTATCTCTCCTGTCCCACTAAGCATATTCCTAAAATGACACTCCCACTGTAAGTAGACATGAGTGGAAATGTCTTACAATGTTCATCTTTTTATTTTAGGCACAGTTGTTTACAGTATTACTAATGGTAGGAACTTATCAATAACAAAATGAAGTACCACACTCTCCCCAAGAATATCCACTTCCCTCCACCATTGCCCAATATTTTCCCAATGCCCTCCCACAGCAAGCTTCTTTTTTTTTTAATTTTTTTTATTTTTAATTATGAGAACAAAGATGCAAAGAAAGAGGACAAGGTAAAGTTACAGTGGAAGGACAATCACCAATAACATAATTCTCAGAAGAAGTCCCCTTGCTGATATCTTAACTTTGAACTTTCAGCCAAAGAACATTAAGATAAATAAAACAGAATCCATGTACAATTACTTTGTCCCTCAAGTCCCCAGATTGTACCACATTATAATATTTCTTAACAGCACACAAGGCAATCTAAAGCCATAAAAGTTACATAACTCCTTAAACATTAGAGGCATAGTATTTTTTACATTTCCATGTACATGCATATTAGCTTAAGTTAACCTCAAATTTTAAGTGGGTTTTTTTTAAGGATTAGAGTCAAAGGAGCACAGTAAAAACGGTGTTAGAGTGGCAATTGTTGTTTGCATAAGCCCACCAAAATATGAGGGGAATGGAAAGGAATAACCTTGGCCTAAATACAAAGAGACCTGACCCCTGAAGTTTCCTGGCATAAGACCAACTCTAGGCTCTAGGCAAGCTAGATTGTCCAATCCAAGACATTGTCTGTAGTGCCAACACACTTTTATTTTTCACACAGTCTCTGTTGTTGGTATCATGTTTCTGTATTAAATATCCTGGAATCTGCATATCCTACATTGAAGTCAGGATGTGGAGCGTCCTCTTGTTTCACCTCACCATTAAAGGGCAACGCAGAGAGCCCTGTTCGCAGCAAGCTTCTTACTGAAGAAAGTTCTTAGTTTCTGCAGCCTTTGGGCATTTGTTATGCCCATATTTTTTTCTTTATTTCTTTTATTTTGGAAAGTGTTTTATTAGAAAGTATAATAGAAAGGAAGAAAAACTTCCCAGACAGAAAGGAATTTAATGCCTGAAATTCAACTATGTAAATCACAATGATTTCAATGAAATAAAAAAGAAGGAAGGAAGGAAGGAAGGAAGGAAGGAAGGAAGGAAGGAAGGAAGGAAGGAAGGAAGGAAGGAAGGAAGGAAGGAAGGAAGGAAGGAAGGAAGGAAGGAAGGAAGGAAGGAAGGAAGGAAGTGTCACTACCCGCAAAAGGAAGCACGCACATTGGTGATGGGAATGTTGCACTGGTGATAGGTGGTGTTCTTTACATGACTGAAACCCAAACACAATCATGTATGTAATAAAGTTGGTTAAATAAAAAAAAAGAAATATAAAGAGAATAGGTAATTTAAAAATGAAAAAAGGGGAGAGAATTAATTAGCAGTTATATTTGTGAAAATTATTGTATCACCAATAAAGTCATTAATGCAATAGCCAAAAAAAAAAAAAAAAAAAGGAAGCACACACCAGACGTGGCTTTTGGCTTTCCTGGTGCAGTGCCTAATTTTCCTCCCAAGAATTATCTGCCAGAAGGCCCGTTTAAAAGAAGTCTATCATTGACCCTTTGCATGAATCATTGGCAATATTTCTGTCATGTAGGAAGCTACATGGTAGTGACTCAACATTTTTCCCTTTAATTCATTTCTGCTATACTACAGAAATTTAGCTTAAGCTATCCTGCAGTCATTAAAGGAATTTCAGTACCAAGAAAGCCCACCAAAAGTTCCCTGCTGGCTAGTTTATTTACTCTTACTTATAGTATAACCTGGCACCAGCAGCTTGTTTTTTCTGAGTCTAGCTCTATGATAGTAAACTATTATTTCCGTCCCCCCAAAAAATCTATTTTCCTGCAACTACATAAACATCATAAATATTTCTGTCTCTCTCCCCCTGATTTCTTGTAAAACCTGTTTTCTGCTTACCCAAAAACACCTCCACCTCACTTTTTCGCCCAGCCCTCTAGCAGGGCTCTTTCTCATCTACAGGGTAGTTATTTGATATGTAGATTCTAGGCCTGGTCCCATTGTACTGTTCCTCCGGAAGATCTCCTACTCTTTGTTTTCCCTGACAACACCTTGCATACCTGAGCTTGTGCTTAAAATGTCATCAGATGAACAGTAAAATTTGTCTCTCATCCCATGGATGTGGGTCCCTATACAATGCATTTTGTGTGGTTTCATCTATTTCATATTTTCATATTCATCCACTTTGTGCTCCGGCTTTCTCCCCGTAAAGGTTCTCGAACTTTACAAAGGTTTTGCTTAGGGACGCAACACGCTCGCAGCAAGGAAGGAAGAAAGGAAGGAAGGAAGGAAGGAAGGAAGGAAGGAAGGAAGGAAGGAAGGAAGGAAGGAAGGAAGGAAGGAAGGAAGGAAGGAAGGAAGGAAGGAAGGAAGGAAGGAAGGAAGGAAGGAAGGAAGGAAGGAAGGAAGGAAGGAAGGAAGGAAGGAAGGAAGGAAAGAAAGAAAGAAAGAAAGAAAGAAAGAAAGAAAGAAAGAAAGAAAGAAAGAAAGAAAGAAAGAAAGAAAGAAAGAAAGAAAGAAAGAAAGAAAGAAAGAAAGAAAGAAAGAAAGAAAGAAAGAAAGAAAGAAAGAAAGAAAGAAAGAAAGAAAGAAAGAAAGAAAGAAAGAAAGAAAGAAAGAAAGAAAGAAAGAAAGAAAAAAAGAAAAAAAGAAAGAAAGAAAGAAAGAAATTTAGTTTAGGACTAAGTTGTGTTTCTGTATATTTCGCACTTAAGAAAGATCATGTAACAGCAGATTGCATAATTTTATCTTTTCTTATAGCCCAGTTTATTCCATTGCGTATATGTAGCAAGATTTCTTTATCTAGTCATCTGTTCTTGAACACCTGGGTTGCTTCATATTTGGGCTATTGTAAACAGTGTTTCAAGAAACATAGAAGTGCAAATGTCTTTCTGACTAGAGTTTTTGGGCTCTTGGAATAGATGCCAAGAAATGGATTAGTAATTGAATTTCCTTTTATGTCCAGGAGGAAATATCCAGGGATGACTTCAAACTATGTCATTTCCTACTGCCCACATGCTTTGGTACTGGATGTCAATTATGGGTCTTCAACTTTGTGTTATCTCTAAATGTGAATCAGAGCAGAGGGAGCATTCTTAGAAGACACTCCAGACCAGATTGGCAAATAAATGACTTAGATCTAGCAACTGACTTAGATATAACAGTCATCATAAATCACACACTCGCTCCATGGAAATTGTAATCCTTGAATCCCAAATACTGGCTTTGGCTTATTCAAAGTCCTCCTGTAGAAGGGGAATTACAACTGAGTAACTTACTGTTGTTATTTTTGACATTACTTTCCAAAAATGAAAGTAAAATCACCAAACTACATGAATCCTTTGTCCAGGATGGTTTTTGGAGTTAACCTATGCCTTTTCTCAGTAAAACTACTTCTGCCTGTTGCTAGCATAACTGATAAGTGTTGAGGGCAATGAAAAAGGAACTCAGTTCTAAATCTTTGCACACAATACATGGTTATATTAAAGATGAACCAAAGTAAGTCAAGAAACAAACTATTTTTGAAGACATCTAAGTAGATACATCTTGAGAAACATGTAAAAAAAAAAGGTTTGCTACTTAAAACCATGAAGGTTTTGTTTGTTTATTTGTTTGTTTTGGAGCCACATCCGGTGATGCTCAAGGGTTACTTCTGGCTATATGCTCAGAAATCGCTCCTGGCTTGGGGGACCATATGGGATGTCGGGGATGAACCGAGGTCTGTCCTAGGTTAGTGTGTGCACAGCAAATGCCCTACTGCTTGCACCACTGCTCTAGCCCCCAAAACCATGAAGATTTTCATGAACAAGGACTATGTTCTTTCCCCAACACCACATGGTCCCTAAGACCTAGAACCTAGCCCCTGAAGAGGTATGATGCCAAAACTCCAACTATCAATAGTGAAAAAATTCCAAATTGAAAGATTGGCAGGCTTTCTGTATACTTTAAGTCATTTTCTCATTTTAAAAGATTAAAAAAAATCATCAGCAATTTAAAAGAGATAGAAAACTGAGAGGAGGAAACTATAACTATTTGATCTTTATATATATATGTTGTGTATGTAAATATTTTAGGGGATTACTATGTTACTCACCCTAAACTGATTGGTGATTGTGCCCTACCCTAGGGTGTGACCTGGCATTCTGCCCCCACCCTAGGGTAGTACCTGATTCTGCTTCCACCATTGGTTGGTATCTGATCCCAACATTGGATGGTACCTGATTCTGGTGGATAAAAACAAGGGTCTGTGGAAGGCCAGGGCTTTTTGGCTGGAACTGAAGCTGAGTCAATGGACTTCAGTCTTGTCCACCTAATAAAGCGAATATTTCCACGAGCCTGACTGTCTGCAAGCTGTTTACCCGCCGTTTCACCTCAGAACCGTCGGCTAGACAGGGTGGCAGACGCGTGCTCCGAGCTGGAAGAGAAAGGACTCATCCTCCATCCCTCCATCAGTCAACCTCTTCAGGGGCTGACTTGCTACATATATATATATATATATATATATATATATATATATATATATATATACACATACATATATTTGTATAACTAAAATCTAAAGCTGCAATAGATATCAAAAGCTAATAAGGAAAGTGCTCTGTCCAACTAGTTTCCAGAAAATAAAAATCCCCATTACAAAAAAAAATGCATTTAGTAAATTATTTTTAGTGATCATGGTCAGTCTTGATATAAACAGGGACAAGAGATCTGGGCAGTTCATAGTTCAGTAATGGAAATGTAGATCAAGCATTCTGCATGAAAATTTTGCGTTACTTATTAAAAGCTTTCAAATGTTCACATATTTTGTCAACTCTCCTAGGAATATAGCCCACAAATTACCTGAAATTCAGATACATTTTATGAATAAATTCACATACATTTTATACCACATTTAACTGTCAAAATAGCCTTGAGCTAAAGATCCTAATGGTTCACTTTCTCTGGGTATAGAGAGGCAGCAGGATGTCAAGAAGTTATTAAGAATGACACCTTCAGGGGCCGAAGAGATAGCATGCAGGTAAGGCATTTGCCTTTCATGCAGAGGGACAGTGGTTAGAATCCCGGCATCCCATATGGTCCCCCGTGCCTGCCAGGGGCGATTTCTGAACATAAAGCCAGGAGTAACCCCTGAGCACTGCCGGGTGTGACCCCCCCAAAAAAAAAGAGTGACATCTTTTAAGAATAGAAGAGATAGCTGAAATGAATGTCTTGCATGTGGAAGGCCTGGGTCTGAACCCCTTCACCATGTGGTTCCAGAGCTAGAAGTAGCCCCACAAGGGACTAGCCCCCCCAAATAAACAAAAAATTGTATGTCTTTTATGAAAAACTTAAACTTTGGGAAGAGGCAGCAAAATTAAAGCAAGGTTAGCTGTTGTTTTAATATAAAGTATAAGTCTAATGCCCACATGTCTGGGATGAGGCCTTCCCCAGCATGGCGCCTCTAGGTCCTTTGGCCAGTAGGTCTGGAGAAGGGTAGTAGCGTGGAAATAAAAAGCTTTTTTATTAATAAAAAGTTAAAGCTTCAGCGGAGACAGCTCAGTTTATTCTATGGTCCTGTCCACTATGTGCAATTTTCTCCCATGGCTTCGATGCTCAGCCTTTTCCAATCAGGTGTTTCTAAGCTGCTTCTCTTCTGGCTCTCTGCCTCTTTCTCTCAGGAGCTCTCTGTCTTCCTTTAAACTGCTCTCCATGCTTCCTTGCTTTCCCTTCTCCTTTCCCCAGCCAGCACCTTTTATTATTTTATTCCAAACAGCAGATTCCCCCCCCCCCCCCCGGGTGTGGGTGGTCTGACCATCCAGGTGAGATTAACATAGGGCATTGGGAGAAGGGTACCTCACAGGCAGCAATGTATCTCCTAATGCCAAAAAGTTAAGAAGAGCTCAAGAACAGACATGTTGGTGGGAATGTGACAAAGCAATGAGGGACCAGCAAAGGTTCTCAGTGATTCAAGTCACAGCAATGTTAGCAGGAGAATAAAGCCACAGTGGACTATGGTAATCCCAAAGTATAAAATTGGGGACCAGAGAGACACTACAATGGGTGGGGTACTTGCCTTCAATGTGGCCAATCCCTGAACCCTTTCAGGTATAAAGCCAGAAGTCCAAAACTTACTTCTAAAAAAAATGTAACACCAACGTGTAGCACCAAAACAAGATATAAACTAGGTGTCTTTGTGTCCATATCAATAGCTATAAATAGTTAAATGAACAGGTGAGGCAGAACAAACATTTCCTTTGCAGAAGAATATCATGAAGAAAACTCAAGTAGTTTATGAAAGGAGTTGAAAGGGTTTTTCCTCATCCCTTTCATGCACAGAGCTTCTTCACAAAGTGACTTATTTCCAACAAGTAGAGTCAGGGTGAGGGGGAAGGAGGGAAGAGTAAGTTCCCCACCAGCTCAATCTCAAGTTCAACAACAGCCATGATTGCTCAGGTTGGCAGTATGAAACTTTCCCATGAAGATGGCTGGATCCACATGGGTCTCTCTGAACTTCCTCCCCCAGCCCAGAACCTCAGTCAAATTCAGGAATCCAACAGCAGCCAGTGCCCCACTCACCCTTGAGAGTTGATTTGTACATTATCTGCATTGGACATCTTAGAATGAACACTGAAAGTCTGTCAATAGTCACTGCCACATCACCACCAGGCATCAAGAAGACACAAGAAAAAATGTCATGTGAGATGTTGGATGGGATCCTGGGAAGGAAATAAAGCTATGATTAGGTTTAAAAATTACTCAGGACATTTCCTTCAGAGATACATTTTATTTATTTTTATTTTAGACATCATGTGCACAATACTATTTATGAAGAATTTCTTGCATAAATCATTCCAGTGTTAGACTCTCCATCAGAATGTCTGCTTTCCTCTGTCATTGTCCAAGTATCCTCCCCTTACCCTCCTCCTCTGTGATAAGCTTCCTACCAAAGACCAGTTCTCAGTTTTTACTTCTTTGAGGCATATATTTCCTTCTATGTTTCTTTATATCACACATATTAGAGAGAGATAATTCTGTCTGATCCTCTTCTTCTGAGTAGCTTTACTCAGTACAATATTCTCCAGACCCATTCATGGAACAGAAAATTAATTCCATGATTTCCATTTTTTCTTAGCCAAGGTGTATTCCATTGTTTAGATGAGTCATAGTTTCTATATCCACGCATCTGGGACACTTGTATTGTTTCTAGATTTTGGTTATTGTGAATATTACTGCAATGAACATAGGTGTATAACTGCCTTTTCTGAATAATTGTGGAGTTCATGTGAAAGATACCAAAAAATGGAATTTCTGGGTCATCTGGGACTTCAATTACATTATTCTGCTTGTTTTTAACTTTTTTTTATTGAAATACCATGAGATATACATTTACAAAGTTATTGATGGCTGAGCTTCAGTTATACAATACTCCTATAGCCATCCTTTCACCAGTGTACACTTCCTGCCACCAATTTCCCTAGTTTCTGTCTCTTTTTGTCTCTCTTTGTCTGTATGTCTGTCTATCTCTCTCCCTTTCTTCTACCCCTCTCTCCTTTCCTTTTTGAAGCATTATTGAGAGAGGATATGGTGCAATTATCTTCAGTAGAAGCACCCAGAAAACCCGAAGAAGTAGAAATCTCAGACACAATATAGACATGTGCATGCACCCTGCAAATGGTAGATATCATGTTCAAGAATGGACAGACAGACACAGAACACTGGGAGGGTGTAATGCTGGAATACTTCATGCAAGAAACCCTACCATGAACAATATATTATGGTGCATAAAATCAAATTTTAAAAATTAATGTACATAGTACCACTGCTAGGGTCTGCAGAAAAACGAAACAAACTGAACATACATGTGTAATGAATTGTATGCATATAAATATGTCTGCATGCTGTCCTTTAAATAGGCTTGAAAAACTAGAACTTGACTATGCAAATTGTAACTGGTCCCACCATAGTTTGAAACTGCCATGACATCACTGCTAAACAGTTGTATTTTATGCTATTCAATAAAGCTTAATACTTCAGGGGCCGAAGAGGTAGCACTAGAGGTAAGGTGTCTGCCTTACAAGGGCTAGCCAAGAAAGGACCTCGGTTTGATCCCCCAGCATCCCATATGGTCCCCCCAAGCCAGGGGCAATTTCTGAGCGCTTAGCCAGGAGTAACCCCTGAGCACCAAATGGGTGTGGCCCCAAACAAACAAACAAACAAAAAAGCTTAAAACTTAATACTTCATACTGTGACTTTTTTTTTTTTTTTTTTTTTTTTTTTTGGTTTTTGGGCCACACCCGTTTGATGCTCAGGGGTTACTCCTGGCTATGTGCTCAGAAATCGCCCCTGGCTTGGGGGGACCATATGGGACGCCGGGGGATCGAACCGCGGTCCGTTCCTTGGTAGCGCTTACAAGGCAGACACCTTATCTCTAGCGCCACCTTCCCGGCCCCCATACTGTGACTTTTAAGGAAGGATTCTGATGCAACATATCAAGCTTTTTAAAAATAAATATGGAGTTGGAAAGAGTATAGCAGGTAGGAGGAATGCCTATGCCCAGCATAGATTCAATTCCTTACATCCCAAATTTCCCTTGAGCATCACAAGAACAATCCTCGAAGACCCTAAGTATCATCAAGTATGGCCCTGGAGGCCCCCAGCACTGAAGGAGTGTCTATCTGTCTGTTTCTCTCTCTCTCTCTCTCTCTCTCTCTCTCTCTCTCTCTCTCTCTCTCTCTCTCTCTCTCTCTCTCTCTCTCTCTCTCTCTCTCCCCCCCCCCCTCTGTCCCTTCCTCCTTTGGTAATCTCTGGTAATCTGCATGGTTCTGCATGGCCTTACAAGCATCACATCTTCCGGCCTTTGCATGATTTGCCAGCTTGGAAGCCCAAGAATAAACAGTGAAGCCTCTCGACCTCATGAGAGCCACTTTGGTTTGTGTAGTTTCTCCTTCGTTTAATTCTAGCAAATTACATAGGATAGATGCAGTACATGACATTTTCATAATTAATTCAATATTTGATGTAGAAATTAATGCTACTCGCGCTCACTTCAGCAGTACATATACTAAAATTGAAAGGATAAAGAGAAGATTAGCATGGCCCCTGTGCAAGGATGACACACCAATTCGTAAAGAATTCCATATTTTTTAAAAAATGAATATTACTCATAGGCCACAGAAAAGAGTAATTGCCAATTGAGAATTGCCTTTATTTATTTATTTATTTTTTATTTTTTTTTTTTGGTTTTTGGGCCACACCCGGTAACGCTCAGGGGTTACTCCTGGCTATTTGCTCAGAAGTTGCTCCTGGCTTGGGGGACCATATGGGACGCCGGGGGGATCGAACCGCGGTCCGTCCAAGGCTAGTGCAGGCAAGGCAGGCACCTTACCTCTAGCGCCACCGCCCGGCCCTGAGAATTGCCTTTATTTTTATCTCCAAAACCTTCAAAACTAGAATTAAAATTTTAGAGACCAGAATTACAGTACAGCAGGTAGTATGTTTGCCTTGAATATGAGTGATTCAGGTTCTATATCTGGCACCCCATATGATCCCCCAAGCCCACTGAGCAGAGAGAGGAGTTAGCCCCAAAACAAAATAAAACTTTACAAAGCTCTTCAAAATACACGTCTTGCTCAGTAAAAAATATAATAATAATAATAATAAACTGAGATAAAACCAAAATATTTCAAATGCAGAAGGTGAGAAAGTGAGTATGAATTCCTTTTCCAATTCAATTCTGTGCCTTATAATAATGCTAAGAAATAACTGATATAAATGACAGGCAGAAATATTATTTCTTGCAAGAAATGAGATTAGAAATGATAGTGACAGTGATTAAATGTAAAAAGATAGTCAAGGGGAGCTTTCATAATGTAAAAAGTACAGGTCAGTTTTAAGTAATAACTAGATACACAAATTTTCAAAAAGCAGAGCCGAGTGTATTCTGTACCTTTCAAACTTGCTCCAGGAAACCACGAGAAAGAAGAAAACAATAGGCAGAGGAAAGAAGAAAGGTATTTCAAAGGTAGATTTTTTTTTAATGGAGCTTGCAAATATCAAGTTAGCCAGCACCTCCTGCTTTAAAATCATTTACACTTAATAACAGAAGAGATGGCCCTTGATGCTCCAGAGAAAGAAGCCTTGAGAATATTCAGACCCATAAATAATGGGCATGATTAAAAATAGGTCATCCAAATCAATCTAATTGCCTTCTATTTTTAATGTAAATTATTTTCATTGATTTTTAAAATGGATATCCCATTAAAACACATTAATCATGACCCTAAAAGTGCATTTGCATCGCAAAAAAGCCTAAGGTGAAGAATAAAAAGCAATTTCCCACCACTCAAAAAAGCCGTGGGAACACCATCAGGCAAAGACAGAGCCCTACTTTTCCCAGGGAAAAAAATCATTTCTGGGTAAAAGCTGGGAGGTGAGCTATCATTAAGATAAAATGTTATCCACCTGTTAGACAATACTTTTAGCTTGTTTGGGCTATGGGTGTCTTATTTGAATAAGTATTCTCTAACTTTGTAGAGACAAGGGGGAAAAAACCCACATGATTCTGTTGATTTTTATTACATGAGTAATGCTTGCTCCTAATTGCAGAACACATCTTCATGCAGAAAAAGCAGCTAAAGGAAACTAATATTAGCGAGAATCACAGTCCCAGCACCCAGAAAGCACTTTAGAAACACTTAGATAGGTGCATCCATCTCAAATGCTCAACTGACCCCAAGACTGAAATATAGTAGATTAAGTGCTTACCTTTCATGTTGATGATGGGAGTTCAACCCCCAGAATCACTTACAGTTTACTGATCTCTTCCAGGAGTGATTCCCTGAGCAATGTCAGAGTAAGCCCTGTGCACTGCCCAGTGTAGTACAAACTCTATAATCATATTCACTTTAAATGCCATAAAGTTAGTTCTTCAAAGTTGTTACTAGAACATGGAAATTTGTCCCTGATGATTTATTCAGTCTGACTTCTAATATCAGACTTTATAAATTATGCTTCATTGAAAGTTCTACAGTTCATTCTTTGCCAACACCCAAAATTACTCAGGTTATATTTTTAAAGAGTAAACATTAAATCAATGGATTAATGCATCTGAGGGCCTTTTTATCTAGACCACAAATTTATCTCCAGACACATTATACAAATTAATAGTCTCTTTATGGATGCTTGCAAACAATCCAGATGCCCAACAACAGATGAGTGGCTAAAGAAACTGGTACATCTGTACAATGAAATATTATGCAGCTGTTCGAAGAAATGAACTCATGAAATTTGCTTATACATGGATAGATTTGGAGACTATTATGTTGAGTGAAATAAGACAGAGGGAGAGTATAAGCACAAATAGTCTCACCTCATATGTGAGGTTTAAGAAAAATAAAAGACAGTATAATAATAAAATCCAGAAACAATAAAGATAAGGGCTGGAAGGACCAACCCATGATAACAAGCTTATCACAAAAAGTGATAAATGTTAGAGAAATAACTACACTAATGGCTACCATGACAATGATAGAAAGAGAAATATAATGCCTCTCTTGAAGACAGGGAGGAGGTGGAGGAAGGTAGAAAATGGGGGGGCTATGAGTGTTGGGAAAGTTCAACTGGTGAACAGCTGAAACCCAGTTACAAACATGTTTGTAACTTTGTGCTTAAATAAATAAATTATTTAAATAAAAAAAAAGGTTGAACTAGACGGCATTCCCACCAGCAGTAGATAAGAGTTCCTTTCTCTCCACATCCGTGCCAACACTGCTTGTTCTCATTCTTTG
Organism: Suncus etruscus; assembly: GCF_024139225.1. Classification (NCBI taxonomy): domain Eukaryota; kingdom Metazoa; phylum Chordata; class Mammalia; order Eulipotyphla; family Soricidae; genus Suncus; species Suncus etruscus. The sequence continues at coordinate 18,038,293 of NC_064849.1, forward strand.
TGATGTGTGCCAATCTCTGGGGTGTGAGGCAGTACCTCATAGTTGTTTTGATTTGCATCTCCCTGATGATTAGTGATGTGGAGCATTTTTTCATGTATCTTTTGGCCATTTGTATTTCTTCTTTGTCAAAGTGTCTGTCCATTTCTTCTCCCCATTTTTTGATGGGATTAGATGTTTTTTTCTTGTAAAGTTCTGTCAGTGCCTTGTATACTTGGAGATTAGCCCTTTGTCTGATGGGTATTGGGTGAATAGTTTCTCCCACTCAGTAGGGGGCTCTTGTATCCTGGGCGCTATTTCTTTTGAGGAAATCGAGCTCCCATACGACCCAGCTATACCACTTCTAGGAATATACCCTAGGAACACAAAAATACAATACAAAAATCCCTTCCTTACACCTATGTTCATTGCAGCACTATTTACCAAAGCAAGACTCCGGAAACAGCCAAGATACCCTTCAACAGATGAATGGCTAAATAAACTGTGGTACATATACACAGTGGAATATTATGCAGCTGTCAGGAGAAATGAAGTCATGAAATGTTCCTATACATGAATGTACATGGAATCTATTATGCTGAGTGAAATAAGTCAGAGAGAGAGAGAGAAAGACACAGAATGGTCTCATTCATCTATGGGTTTTAAGAAAAATGAAAGACATTCTTGCACTAATAACTTTCAGACACGAAAGAGAAAAGAGCTGGAAGTTCCAGCTCACCTCATGAAGCTCACCGCAAACAGGGATGAGTTTAGTTAGAGAAATAAATATGTTTTGAACTATCCTAATAATGAGAATGTATGAGAGAAATAGAAAGCCTGTCTAGCGTACAGGCAGGGGTTGGGTGGGGAGGAGGGATATTTGGGACATTGGTGATGGGAATGTTGCCCTGGTGATGGGTGGTGTTCTTTACATGACTGAAACCCAAACACAATCATGTATGTAATAAAGTTGTTTAAATTAAAAAATTTAAAAAATTTAAAAAAAAGAAAAAAGAAAAAAATGACAACAACAACAAAAAACAATTCTCTTAAAGAATCCTCTCATTCAAACCAATCATAGCTGATTTCTTTCCTCATCTGATCATTTAAATGGTGAGTCACAAAGGGACCACAGAGATACTACAATAGGTAAGTCACTGGCCTAGCATATACCCCTAGGTTTGATCGCCAGCATGCTCTATAGTCACCCAAGTACAACCAGAATGATTCCTGAGAGGAAAGTACCCATGAGCAACACTGGATCTGACCAAAAACTAAACAAAAAATATATAAATAAATGATGAGTCACAGGTTTTTATTTTGAGGAAGAACCTTATATATCTGTGGGTCATTTTTATTCCATCTTTTGTGGATTACCAACTTAAGAATTTTGTTTGCACCTGTACCTTTGAGATGTTAATGCAGTTATTTCTATGTTAACATAATTAGCACTTTTAATATGTAATGATGCTTTGTCATTTGCCTAATAAATTTAATTTAGGTAATTTGTCATAAACTTTTCTATGTCATAAAGAACTATTCTGTTTTTTTCAAAATTTTATGCCTGTATATAGACATATATATTGGCTTTTTCTAATACCTTATTTTCACTTGTTTTCCTTTTGGGCCACACTTGGTGGCACTCAGGGATTATTCTTAGCTCTCGTGATCAAAAATTACTTCTGGTAGGCTCGGGGGACTATATGGGAAGCCGGGGATCAAACCCAGTTTGGCCACATGCAAGGCAAATGCCCTTCCTTCTGTGCTATTGCTCTGGCCCCCCTACTACCTATTTTTTTTTCTTTTTGGTTTTTTGGGCCACACCCAGCGGTGCTCAGGGGTTACTCCTGGCTGTCTGCTCAGAAATAGCTCCTGCCAGGCACGGGGGACCATATGGGACACCGGGATTCGAACCAACCACCTTAGGTCCTGGATCAGCTGCTTGCAAGGCAAACACTGCTGTGCTATCTCTCCAGACCCTCTACTACCTTTTTAATACTAAAATGATCATGAAGTCTAGAAAAACCTTTATTATGTCACAGAGTAAAAATAATATAAAGATATAAGCCCCCTAAAGTTAGTAAAATATCTTAATTATAATTCAAAAATAGAGTAAATTTATTCATAACGAAACTTACAATAATGTTAAGTTCAGGTACTATAAAACATACTTCAAGAAGAGTAAAAGCCAGGGAGAGATAGATAGTTCAGCAGGTAAGGCACTTGCCTTACTGACTGACCTGTGTTAAAACCCAGATATCACTTAGAATCCCCAAACCCACAGAGATGTGAAAAAGAAAAAGAAAGAAAGAAAGAAAGAAAGAAAGAAAGAAAGAAAGAAAGAAAGAAAGAAAGAAAGAAAGAAAGAAAGAAAGAAAGAAAGAAAGAAAGAAAGAAAGAAAGAAAGAAAGAAAGAAAGAAAGAAAGAAAGAAAGAAAGAAAAGAAAAAACTGGGGAAATTGTGATGGGAAATGAACACTGGTAAAGGGATGGTCTTGGGGAAAAAAGAGGGCATGCTTGTGGAGTTGATAAATTGAGGACAATGATAGAGGAAAGGACACACTGATTGAAGAATTGGTGCTGGAACATTAAATACCTGAAATAACTGTCTTATGAACAACTTTGTAAATCATAGTGTTTAAATAAAGTTTGAAATAAACAATGAGGAGGAAGAGGATGAGGAGGAGGTGGAGGAGAAGGAAGAGATGAATATTTTTAAAAATAAATAAATAAATAAATAAATAAATAAATAAATAAATAAATAAATAAATAAATAAATAAGAGACCCGGAGAGATAGCACAGTGGCGTTTGCCTTGCAAGCAGCCGATCCAGGACCAAAGGTGGTTGGTTCGAATCCCAGTGTCCCATATGGTCCCCCGTGCCTGCCAAGAGCTATTTCTGAGCAGACAGCCAGGAGTAATCCCTGAGCACCGCCGGGTGTGGCCCAAAAACAAAAAACAAAAAACAAAAATAAATAAATAAATAAATACATAAATAAGATAACTGCACAAAAGATTTTTACCAGAGTCCTGTAGGACTTATTTAGAATGGATTTTAGAAGACTGACTCCTTGTATCAGAGAAAAAATATTTGGTGATGACTGACCCCTTTTGGGAAGTCACAAAAATTTCCCAGACTGCATTTTCGTCAGTGCAGAGTGCAATCAAGGGATGGGGTTGGTGCTTATAATCGGAAATTCACGTGTCCACTGCCACACAGCAGTTCTGTGTGAACCTCTTTCCAAGATAAATTACATTTCAACTCTTCACATTCAATACACATCCATTCTACTTGTAATGGGAGTCTGACACATTTTCAGGAGCACAAATGTAAAACTCATTCGGATGTGGTCCTTTTGCCTGTGCACCAGATTTTAAAGGGTATTTGAAGGATTAAAAATCCTGGCCAAACCATCAAGTGTGTGCTGTGAAGATGCAGCCAGAGGTGAGAGGAAAGACCAACTGAACATCTCGTGCCTTCTGTTGAGTACCATTAAAAAAAAAGTGTTGGGGGGCTGGCGAGGTGGCGCTAGAGGTAAGGTGTCTGCCTTGCAAGCGCTAGCCAAGGATCAGGACCACGGTTCGATCCCCTGGTGTCCCATATGGTCCCCCCAAGCCAGGGGCAATTTCTGAGCGCTTAGCCAGGAATAACCCCTGAGCACCAAACAGGTGTGGCCTGAAAATAAAACAAACAAACAAAAAAAAGCGTTGGGGTTGGAGAGATAGTGTAGAGGTAGGGCATTTGCCTTGCATGCAGAAGAACAGTGGTTCGAATCCCGGCATCTCATATGGTCCCCAAGCCTGCCAGGAGCAATTTCTGAGCATATAGCCAGGAGTAACCCCTGAGTGCTGCCGGGTGTGACCCAACCCCCCCCCAAAAAAAGTGGTGTTGTTTTTGGTTTTGTTTTTTTTTAGGTTTTTGTACTCAAAACCCTAAAAAAAAAAAAAAAACACTAAGTGGTTATTCCTGCCTCTACTTGATATGTTAAAAGGGAATATTAGAATGGTAAGTTTAGAATTAACTGCTGTTTCACCTCTGTAACCGTGCTTTGCTTTAGACACAAAGACTGCCATGAGGGTCTGGAGAGTTTGCCTTGCACATGGTCAATCCAGGATGAACCTGGGTTCGGTTCCCTGCATCCCATGTGGTCACTCAAGCCTTCCAGGAGCGATTTCTGAGCACAGAGCCAGAAATAACCCCTGAGCACCTCCAGGTGTGACCCCCCCCCTTCAAAAAAAAAAAAAAAAAAGACTACCGTGACAGGCTTGGCCTGACAAGGCACCCAAATGGAATCTAGCTAGTGCCCAAAGGTTAATGCACATCAGAGCTACTCCTCCACTACTCCAGCCAACCAGTATAAATCTGGCTGATACAACATATTCTAAAATCCTATAGTTTTACCCCTAGCTTGAAGCTCCAGCAGCCCTATAAAAATGGCTTATTAACTCTCCTTGGGGTCACCACCTGGAAGTGGTGTGGTCCCAGCATGCTGGTATCTCCAATAAACTTCTGTGCTTTTGCATTACTGACCCATCTCCTCACATTCTTTGTGGGTTGGCTCTTGAGTTTGGAGCTAACACATATAGGATGCCAGGAGTTGAACCAAGGTCAGTCTCATGCAAGGCTAATGCCCCACCCACTGTACTGTTAGGCCAGAACCACAGAGACTGGGAGACACCATTGATAGGTAGTTAGAAAATAGAAAGTTTATTAGAGCTCAGTACTGAGGACCCCAGGCCAAAGAGACACCCAGACCCAGACCCTATCCAGCCTCCTTAGTCCATATTTATAGGGTTCCTACACAGAGGCAACTAAATACAAAGCCTTGTTCCTAACTTATTAACATAATAAGGTTACAAAGATAAGGGTATTCTAGACTCCCTAGTGAGCTTTTGACACATCTAATTCATGAGGTTTTCTTATGCTTGTGAGGGCATGTTGGTCTTGTGGGAAAGCCTATTCCCAAGATAATTGCACTTAGTGTGTTTTTCTTATCTCTTATTAACAGCCCATCTGGGGAGTGCCCCTTTTGAGGTAAAATTGCCAAAATAAACAATTTATGGCAGTTAGGATATCTTCATAGACTTGTAACATACATACATCCATCTCTGGTTCACATTCACCCTGACTTCAGGTAGCTCTAATTTTGGCTTCCAGCCAAGAATTGTCTATAAAGGCTCAATTCAGAGAAAGAGGACTGTCCTGTTAATTCTTGCAGACTTCACAGTACTATTGCTTTAGCCCCAACAAACACATTTAAATAGGTTTCCTCTCCTCTTCAATTGCAGGCCTTCCACACCTGCTACATCTAGCACCAGGATCTGAGATCTAGTTTTTAGAAAATTATCCATTGCCCTGGGAATGACTCACCAGTCACTCTGATAGAGGGAAGCAGTAAAAGCTCCTCTCCATCCTATCCTCTCTCCTCTCCACTTTAAATATGCCTTCCTGGGAATCCACAATTCCCACCCACTTTCCCTGAACACTGACACTAAATGAATCCTTGCATTCTCATCCTCCCCTTGGCCCAACATTTCTGCTCATGGTCTGATTTTAATGGGCTACAGGCTGAGAAAGGGATAAAGCTCCATCTAAAAGACTAGAAAACGCTCTGATTTTTTTTGGGTGGGGGAGCCACACCTGGTGATGCTCAGGGATTACTCCTGGCTATGCGCTCAGAAATCTCTCCATATGGGATGCCAGGGATCCAACCAAGGTCCATCCTGTATCAGCCACATGCAAGGCAAATGTTCTACCACTGCACTATCGCTCTAGCCCCTGCTCTGATACTTTTAATCACAAACTATGGTGATACTGTCAATTACCAACACATACCCATGGCCAAGTTATAAAGATGAGTAAAACTTCTCAAGCTGCTGGAAAGATTGTTTAGCAATCAGGACCTCCTACTTTGCATGCCCCAGACGCCCCAAACTATATTTGGACCTCAGTACCACATGGCACTGTCATATGGGCTCCTTGGCACCTTAGGTGCAGCCTGGTGCTCTGCAGCACTGCATGGACCTTGTATTGAACAACCTGGCACCATAGACAGTGTATCTCTGGAGTGGCCTCTGAGTCTCTAAGCACTGGTTAGGTGCCCTGCCTCCAAAACACACACTAACTTCTCTGAACCATTAATCATAAAATCAGTTTCTTCAGTAAATCAGAGAAAACTTAAATGATCTTCCCATTGTCCCTGAGAAAATGTTAGGAATTTATTATCAATAAAGAGACCCAGTAAGCAATCACTAAATATGAGCAAGAGGAATATTAAGAAGTCTTTCTAAAAATAATATTTTCCTAGGAACCAGAGAAATAGTACAAAGATTAAGGTATGCCTTAATTAAGGTATGCCTTAGTGGCCCACCCTGGCTCCATCTGGAACCATATAGGCCCTCTTAGCACCACTAGGAGGTGCTGTTAAGGTCTGGAGTCAAAGGATGAGATCCCACAATTGGAATAAAGCTAAACAAAACTTTATTCCATCAGCCACAAGCCCCATACTGACTGATCAGGGCCGTTTCCCAGAGAAGTTGACTACACCCAAAGTCACAAATCAGATTATCTAGGGCAGGGACATAGGGAGGTTCTAGCTTCTGATGATCTTTAAAATGATTGGCTGTTGTTTAGGGTACCTTCCTACTGCTCCTTCTTGCACTTTCTAGATAGGTTACCTGGTATAGCCAGGTAGCTTGGGGGCATTGTTAATGAAAACAGGCTTGAGAAAGCCTAACGTGGCATACAACATGTGTTCCTTACAAAATGGCGTCGCTCCTTGTTCAGAACCCAGGACCCCATAGTGCAGCTCTGAAGGATTCAGATAAACTGCAGGGTTCAGATAAACCAGAAGCAAAGCAAGGGATTAACAAGCAAGCTCAAACCTTAACAAGAACCAGTGGCACCAGAGCAACCAGGAAGGCACATCCCCTCCCCACCCACACAAACACACCTGGACCTCTTGAACACAAGTTGAGAGACCTCCCAAAACTTATTCTCCCAAATTCTATGCATTCATGCTACTTCTCCTTCCTGGAGATATATCCATTTTGCTGCCTCCTTCTGTATTTAGTAGTTTGGGCTTGTCTTTCTATCTTCTAGTAAATAACTGCAAGGGCCCAGGAGTTCAGATTAGGCAAGTGGCTCAGGGAAGAGTGGCTCCTGATCTCCAGGTGTGGTTCGCAAGTACCCAGGACATTTCCTGTGCACACTGAAAGGTGGCAGGATAGAAGAGGCAGAGGTAGAGAGAGCTTTGACCAAATGGGGTATTTATTGGGGTGCGCTCTCAGGGGAGGCCTGACAGTCTCCACATGGACTGCCAGCGTCATACCCGCCTGCAGCCTGCAGTGGGATTAAGACTGGCTCACAATTTGAAGCTCAGCACAAAGAGTGGTGAACGCTGTTAGAGAAATAACTACACTAACAACTAGCATGAGAATGTTAAAGAATGAGAGAGGTAGCATGCCTGTCGTGAATACAGGAAGGGGTGGGGAGGAAGGGGGTATTGGTGGTGGGAATGTTGCACTGGTGAAGGGGGGGGTATTCTGTTTATGACTGAAACCCAACTACAAACATGCTTGTAATTATGGAGCCTAAATAAATATTTATTAAAAAAATAAAATAGGGGCCTAAGAGATAGCATGGAGGTAAGGCATTTGCCTTGCATGCAGAAGGACGGTGGTTCGAATCCCACCATCCCATATGGCCCCCCCGAGCCTGCCAGGAGCGATTTCTGAACATAGAGCCAGGAGTAACCCCTGAGTGATGCTGGGTGTGACTCAAAGGCCAAAAAATAACTAAAGAAATAAAATAAATTTTAAATAAAATAAATAATAAAATAAATAAAATAAAATTTAAAAATAATAAATAAATATATAGCTGCACCTAGTGGGAAATAGTACAGGGGATGGAAAAGATATGTGCTGGGTGAATTGGTTAGGATGTAAATTCATTCCCCCGTTGATCCTGCAAGAAGGTCACAATTGGGGTCTCACTGTGGTCCATCATTCCGGTTCCAACTCTTTTGTTTAATTAATATTTTTATCCAAACACCTTGATTACAAATACGATTGTAGTTGGGTTTCAGTCATGTAAAGAACATCCCCCTTCACCAGTGCAACAATTCCCATCACCAATGTCCCAAATCTCCCTCCTCCCCACCCACCCCAGGCTTTATACTTCCCTCATTCATTCACATTGTTAGGATAGTAGTTATTATTTATTAGTAGTTATTTATTAGGATAGTAGTTATTTCTCTAACTGCACTCATCACTCCTTGTGGGTGAGCTTCCAACTCTTATCTGGTGTAGTTATCCATCACGATAGCCCCTTCTCCTGGTGAAGATAAGACTGCCCAATTTTTATTTATTTATTTGTTATTTTGGTTTGGGGGCCACACCCAGTGATGCTCAGGGTGTTCCTCCTGGCGTGGAGACCATATGGGAGCCGGGGAATCGAACGCGTTTGCAAATTGCGAAACAGACACCTTACCTCTAGCGCCACTACTCCGCCCCCTCCCCGGGACTCAGCTTCCAAGAGCCTTTCTCTCTCCAGGCTGCGTCACACGCAGCCAGACCCGCCAGCGGGAGGGGCGGAGCCTTTGTGTTTAAAAAGCCCAATCAGCGGCCGGCCTCTCCGCGCTATCCAATGGGAGAAGCCGGCGCGGGAGGGTGGGCGGGCCTAACGGAGGCTCAGCACCGTCGGCAGCCGGGCGCGGGACCGGAAGTGGGCATTCCGGGGACTCGCCATGGCGGAGGCGAGAGCTCGTCTGGCCTTGAAGCGCCGTCTCCGCGCCAGCTGCTGCCGTTTCCAGAAGCGCATGCAGCATTTGATTGCGAAGGTGCAACCCGCGAGTCCGGGGGGTTGTGGTGGTCCCGGAGGCTGGGTTGTGGGGAAGAGAAGGGAGAGAAGACCCCGGGATCTAAAAGGGACCCCCCCCCCCACTTTTGCTTCTCCCCCGCAGTACGACCAGGCCTTCGAGGACTCCCCGCTGGTGCAGATGTCCACGCTGACCTACGAGACGCCGCAGGGTACGGAGCTCGCCTCACCGCCCCCCGTCCTAGAATGCAATGTTCCCCAAAGCTGGTCCTGACTCTGCTGAAATTGGACCCCCAAGTCTCCCAGGTCCCTTTGGACCCCAAATCCCAACCCAGTTACTTCAGTGAAAAGGGAGTGCCTAGTCGCCTGGCCTTGCTGCATCCTGGTTAAAAATGCACCCCAGGAGTGGACTTGGAGAGCTCCCCAGCTGCACCCCAACCTCATAGGCTTGTCACCTTGGTCTACCTTTTCTGGGATTTTGGGTGCAGTCAAACAGTGACAGTTCTTTCTCTTCCCCCCAAACCCCCCGCCATAACCCGTGTATGATTCCCGGGGATCAGGGTGCAGCGTAGCACCACCACCGAGCATTAAGTACCCGCTCTCGCTGCATGTACTGGATTTGGGGTGCTGACAGTCCTTGCATACCCCACCCAGGACTTGGAAGCTGACCCAGTAGGGAGAGGGCAGAGGTGCCAGTTCTGTTGTGGCTGCAGGAAAAGAAAGGGTCAGGTGGCTGGAACCTGTTAAATCCTTTTTGTTTTGGTTTAGTTTGGGGGTCACACCTGACAACGATCAGGGTTTACTCCTGGTTCTGCACTCAAAAATTACTCCTGGCAGGCTCAGGGAATCATATGGGATGCCAAGGATTGAACCCGGGCTGGCTGCGTGCAAGGTAAATGCCCTATCTGCTGTGCTCTGGGACAGCGAGCAGGACATTTGCCTTGCACACAGCCAACCTGAGTTGTATCTTTGGCAGCCTATATGATTGGGCCAATTGGTTACTGAGCCTGTCTGGGTGTGGCCCAAAAACCAAGAAAAGAAAAAGGCAAAAAGCCTCAGATTCTATCTGCTGGGCAACCCTGACAAGCAGGGCCAGCATAGTTCCTGAAATTTTCTCCTTAAAGGAAGCCAATCTCCTAGGCTCACCTTCTGTGTGGAGAAGGTGGAGGCTGCTCAGAAAGCCTATTCCAGTTTGTGGGTTTTCCCCATAGATTCTGCAGACACACCTCAGCGTTTGTGAGGACAGATTTGGCATCCATACTTGGGAAAGATTTTGTTGTTGATGGCAGGTTCTGAATTCATTATCTCATCTTGCTTTAAAAAATATTTTTTTCTGCCACACAAAAGGAAAATTGTGATCAGAACTATGTCATTCTGATTATAGTCATTTGGGTCAGTGTTTAGCTCACTTACTTGGTGCTCTCTCTCCCTCCCTTTTTCTCTTCCCTTCTTCCCTCCCTCCTGAAGGTTTGAAAGTTTGGGGTGGGAAACTGGTAAAGGACAAGAACAGAAGACAGCTCCAGGTAAGTGATGGATGATTACTGCTCAAGTATCTCTGGTTTGGGGTGTTGGCACAGAGAGAGTTGTACTTCTGGAAGCCTCAGCAGTCCTTTGTCCTGGTCTCCCCCTTATTTTGGCTACACTTATCTAGGGTATAGCCCTAGATACCTAAAAAATAAACAAGTCAATAACAGTAAGAATGTAAATAATGTTTGGGACCTAGATCCCAAACATTCCCCTGGCCTCCTCTTCCTACTCAGCTTCTGCCTGGTGTCCTGACAGGCTTGTTCCCAGGCATTTTGATTTGGGGCGCTGTTCCATGTCCCATATGGAGATCCTACATGCTCTACTCAGTCTCTCCTTGGACATTGGGAGTGAGCTTGATTTGTTTTGGGGCCATACCCAGAAACACTCAGGAGTTACTTCTGGCAGGCTCGGGACCTTATGAGATGCCCAGGATCAAACCTGGGTCGGCCGCCTGCAAGGCAAATGGCTGTCCTGTCGCACTGATCCCGGGAGTGGGTTTGAATAGCAGTCCCTGGCTTGACCAGATACGAGTGTGGACATGGGTAGTCATTATCGAACCGAACCTGTATTTCTGCACTTAAAGGACTCACCCCAGAAGGCGAAGGGATTGAGCGAGCAGATTGAAGAACAGGGAGCTGCAGAAGGCAGCCATGCAGGAGTTGGTGAGTGCCCCTCAGTGCAGACTCCTTGAGTCAGGTGGACCATGGGGGGCGGGGGGTCTCCATAGAGTTGCCATTACATGACCTGTTTGTTTGCCACCATTTGTCCACATTGAACTTCATCAGCACAAACCTGAGGGTTTTCTGGTCATTTGGGATAATGGAAAATAGCAGTTACAGTGGGGCAGCCCTTACGCCCAACAATTAATTTCTCAGTAAAAAATGGGGTGTAGGATGAGAGAGATAGTATAGAAATGAGATGCTTTCTTTGCATGAGGCTGGCTGGCATCATGTTCCTCATAGGGTCCCCTGAACCTCACCAAGAGTGATCCCTGAGCACAGGCCAGGAATAAACCCTAAGCATTGCTGGGTCTGACTACAAAAAAAAATCAAAATATAATAATAAAATAAACAGAAATAGGATTTAAGAAAATGTTCCATTTCAGCATCCCTGGATGTATTCCAGAGTTCAATAGCCACATGTGTCTGGAGTTGACATTTTTGTCTCAGGGAACTTCAAAGAAGGTTCTCTGAGTTGGGTGCTCAGCAAGGGTCAGAAGTCAGGAAAGAGTCTCCTTCCTCCCAAGGTTTCCATGGGGGTAGGGCTGGAAGCACAAGGGTTCAATACACAGTACCTTCCTCTGCTTTCAGAGGCGGAGAGCAGAGATGCTGAGGCCACACACCTTCAGAAAAGTCTGACGGTAAGTCCTGCCTTTCCTAAGCAGCACCCCTCTTGTGCCACTCTGGGAGTCCTCCTCAAGACTCGCTCCTTATTACATGCAACCAGTCTTCGCTCCCACAACTAACTCCCAAGGCAGGAAATAACCCAGCCCCCTCCACCCACCACCTTCCTTCAAATCAGATTTGCTGGACTGCTGTGAATGTGGGGTGACTGCATCTGGAGCCAGTGTAACTATTTCATCACCCCTTTCTGCTTGAATTAATTTGGGTACTCAGTTGCTCTGCTCTTTTCTGCAGAGATTACTAGTATGTGTGGGAAGAGCTGTGCCAGAAGTACTTTCGGATCAGCTCTTGTAGGCTCTGAAATTACACAGTCTTATAATCTAGTAGAGTTTTTTCTTTGTGGGGAGGGGTATTTGGAGCCATACGCAGTGGCACTTGGGTTACTTCTGGCTCTGTGCTCAGAAATTACTCCTGGCAGGCTCGGGACCATATGGGATGCCGGGGATCGAACCTGTATCTGTTCTAGGTCAGCCACCACGTGCAAGGCAAATGCCCTACCACTGTGCTATGGCTCGGCCCCTATCTGGTAGAGCTTCTGAACTTGTCCAGCTCCCAGAAAGCATTGTCCTTGTGTAGGGTCTTCCTGCCAAGTAGAGAGTGAGCTAGCCTGAGTTTCCCTGGTACGTTCTGCAGAGCTTTTTCTGTTGCACACAGCAGGAGTTGAGGCTCTGCTCAGGACAGGGTTCCCTGAGAGTAAAGCACTACAGTGAGGCTTGTCTATGGGTCCTCCTGACCACTGAACCTCTCTGGCCCTGACTTGGCCCCTGGTTGAAGAGCAGAGGTTACCGCCCTGGTCCACCTGCCAGGTCCTGTAACTCACACAGCCAGAGGCTTTGGTCAGATACACAGAAGACAGGAGCCTGCTGGGAGGGCCCAGGGGCCATCCCTTCTGCGTTGTTTCTGGGGCTCTGTTCTGTCTTTCTGTTCTTGTGGATTGTTAGTACTGGGAGAACATCATAAACGTCAGATTTGAGGCAGCAGTGAGCTGCCCAGCAATCTAGTCTGCGTGGCACTCTCCACCTGGGATTCCACTTGGTGTTTGCTGACTGAGTGACTGAGGTACTCTGGGCTTGGGAGTACCACACACTCAGGCTCTGGAACCTTCTCCCTTGCAGCTGGTAGTGCCCGGGAGCCCTCTGAAGAATGAGCTTAGAAGGAAGTACTTGGCACAGGTGGAGGTACTGCTGGAAGACCAGAAGAAGCACATCCAGGTAATTGCCTGTACTTTCTGTTTGGACCCCAGATCAGCGTGGGAAGGGGGGTGTGGAGGGTGTCCAGCTGCTGCTTAGGAAGGCGATGGATTGCAGGGACAGTGTGATAGCCAAGACCTGCAGATGAGGTGTGGTTGCATCTGGCCAGTCTTCCAAAGAAGGTGGGGAGCTCTGAATGGAGGTTCCACCCTTTGGTGCCCAATAAGAGGGGATGCCCTTGGCATTACCTAGGCAGCAGTGTCCCTCCTCTGGGCCTTTGTGGGTTGGCAGAGGTGGAGAGGTCTCATGGAGGGGACCTTGACCCACCAGATCCTTCATGGTTAATTTCATGAGCTGAGCCCTAGAGTTTTACTGACCCCTCTGCTAGGCAGCAGGGAGAGCTCAGGACAGGACCTGGCACTACTCAGGCTGATGACTTGGAGTCAGTGCAAACTGAGGACCCATTGACTATGGTCGGGTGGGTAAGGGTTAGGGAGAGACATCTTTGAGAAGGTGACCAGTCACTTGTGCTCAGGAAACTTTGAAGTGCCTCCTTCACCCTTTGGGCAAGGCTAGAGGTGGACCCATATGGGATGCACATCAGACCTGTATGCTGCTGGGCTGAAGCCTCTCCTGGACCCTGTACATCCTGTAGAGATGGGTTCCAGCCTTTGGCACATGTCTGGACATGGGTTTGTACTGCTCCCCCCCACCATGTCTGCAGTTGCTTAGACAAAGTCTTTCATGCCTGTTTGGTGCGATTGTCAAGTATTTAAGAGTGCAACTCTTAAGAGTGCAGAGTCCTGCACCACAGGAATGGGCCCCTTAGCAGGATGGTTTGGACTTGCTCTGGAATCTCGGAATTATTCCTTGGGCTTTGCTGGAACAGTTTCATCCTTGGAAAGCTGTGTGACTATTGGGATCAGTAAAGATTCCACCACTAGCACAGGCCCACACCCTATGGCCAGCACTGCTGCACCCAGGCACATGGTGGGAGTGGAGGAGCCACGCCCTCCAGGGCCCAGTTGGAAGGAGAACCAACCTGGTTCGCTTGGAACCGCCTCTAGCGCTCCTCTGTCACTCCTCATCGCTTTGATTTCAGAGCACTGATCACAGCGAGGATGCAGACACGTGGGGGACATGTGACCCTGTACTGATCTCTTTCTTCAGGCCTCCTCAGGGTGAGTGGCAGCGTTTGGGGCCCTGTGAGCAGCCCCCACCTTCACCTCACATTGCCCAGCGTGTCTTTGTTCTCCCCACAGGCAGCTCCTGTATCTTCATTTCTCATTCTCAGTAAATACTTTCAGCTCTGTGATCTGCCTGTTATGCCCTTGCTGGATTCCCTTTAGTGCTGGAGAGCTATCTCCTCGCCCAAATTGGGGGAGGCCCCTGAACCCTAACCTTGTTCTCAACATCTCTTTTCTTGGCTGTGACTGAAGCCCAGATCATTCTGTTTGGCATCACTGTTAGTCTTCTCTTTCCTTGTGGGCTTGTGTATGTGTGTTATTTATTAATGTATTATTGGACAAAAAAAGAGTTTTATTATGGGGCCAGAGCGATGGCATGGAGCGGTAAGGTGTCTGCCTTGCTAGCGCTAGCCTAGGACAGACCGCAGTTCAATCCCTCGGCATCCCATATGGTCCCCCAAGCCAGGATCGATTTATGAGCGCTTCTCCAGGAGTAACCCCTGAGCGTTACCGGGTGTGGCCAAAAAAAACAAAAGAACAAAAAAAAAAAAGTTTCATTAAATAAGAGTGGGAAGAGATGATCCTATAAAAAGAGGAGTGAGGTGCTGCAGGCAGTTCCGCCTTGAACCAACCATGTCATTTGTTTGGGTTTTATTGTTTTATGGCCCCACCTGGTAGTACTCAGGACTTACTCCTGGCTCTGTGTGCAGGCATCCCTCCTGCCTGGTATTACAGGAACGGAACCCAGGTTAGCATGTTCACATTTAACTTAGGTTAGCCTTGTGCTTTCTCTCTGGTTCTTGGGTCTAATTTATTGAATCTCTCAATCATGCTGGATGAGGAGAAAAACTGGCCGCTGCAGAGTTCAGAGGCTTGAGGGAACTCAGAGAAGAGCCTTGCCTCAGATGTTTGCCAGGTTTTAATTTTGTTTTTTGATTTTTTTTTTTTTTTTTTTTTTGGTTTTTGGGTCACACCTGGCAGCGCTCAGGGGTTCCTCCTGGCTCTACGCTGAGAAATCGCCCCTGACAGGCACAGGGGACCATATGGGATAATGGGATTCGAACCACCGTCCTTCTGCATGAAAGGCAAACGCCCTACCTCCATGCTATCTCTCCGGCCCCTTAATTTTGTTTTTGGCACTACTCATAAGAACTCATTTTGGGGGGCCAGATAGACACCACAGAGTTTTAAGATATTGACCTTGTATGTGGCCCACTCCAGTGTACCTACCACCATGAGCCATCTCTAAGCTCAAAGCCAGGAGTAGCACCTAAGCACCACCAGATGTCACCCAAGCTCCACAAGACTGTTGTGACTGGGTCTGGAGTCCCACAACCCTGGCCTGTGGCCAGTTCTGGGTGGTAACATCTGTACTTCTGTGTGTGTCTGTGTCTCTGTAGCTCACTGTGGCAGCATCTCTGAAGGCCATTCCAGTGCCCTGGTCCCACTACCCACCACCAAAGAGTGCCTGTCTCCTCCTCCATGCCCCACCAACTCCACCTCCATGCAGGCAGCCGAGGGGGCAAGCATCCTGAGCAGCCCGTCTCTGGAGGACACTGACCTGAGTGAGGTGACCATCAGTGACCTCTATGCGGGCATGCTGCATACCATGAGCCAGCTGCTCAGCTCCCGACCGTCCTGCATCATCTCCACCAAGACGTCCATCCTGCAGAACTGGAAGCCGCGACGCAGGGCCAGGATGAACCGCACCTACTACACAGCTACCCGGGCCTTGGATCAGAGTCCCCAGGACACATGTCAGCACTCCTCAGGATCCAGGCAGAGGTTTTTGCAGCAGACGCCCAGGCTTCGAGTGGGATTAAGCCCGGAGAAAGGGGTCCTCTCCATGAGCCCCAAACACCAGGGAAGAGATACAGACTGGAAGGGCCTCAGAGGCACACCCCACAAACGTGCTTCCACTGACTTTAGCATCTGGTATGGCGAAGAGCAGGAAAACAGGTTGCTGGAGTCAGAGTGTTTGGTTTCACCACTAAAAATGGTCACCAAGATACAGGAGCTGACTGAGCCTCGGAGCACCCACTGCCGGGAAATTGGAAACAGGTTCACGAAATTGCACCAGGAATACTGCTCACAGGCCTGGACACAGCCTAGCCGGGGTACCTCCTGGGCCTTAGACACCCATTTCCAGGATGCCCAGGCCAAGAGGTTCAGGGATGCCCTTAGAAGCTCTGTGGGAGCCACCAGTTGCCTGCTCCCGGCGCTCCCCTCTTCTTCCTCTCCCAGCCATGATGCTGCCCCACAGAACCCTGGCCCCCTGCTGCAGGCCTCCCAGTTGCCCCTGGTACTCAGCCCCAGAGCCTCTCAGATGGTCACATCGCCCAGCCCAGTGCGCTCACCCATGTGCACAGTTCGCTACCGGGAAATCAGTAAAAGCTTCGACAAATTCTATCAGCAGTTCTACAGCAGGACCCTCCCAGGGGACCTGCACTCAAGCTTCCAAAGCCCCTCAAAGTTGTCCTCGCCCTGCTTACCCCAAGCAGCCACAGCAGGGTCCCGGTTGCCTGCTTGGTGCCTGCAAGTTGCCAGGAGGGACTCTGAGTTCACCATAAAGAGGCGCCGGTTGTCAGCACCACCCCTGTGTGGACCTGGGGACTCCTGCAGGGCTCTAAGTCCAGCCACTCCACAGCTTATAGAAGATGACCAGCAGAAGGTGCGTCTTTATATTGGGGCAAGATTGGGAAGTGAGCCCGGCTAGGGCAAGGCTCGTATTTCCACTGCACTCAGGCTGTGACTCAGCCCCACTGGCCTCAGTTGTATCCTGTGGGTTATGGAAGTGAGGTTATAGCAGTTCTTGTCCTCACTTTTTTCTGCCTGTCCCATAACCACTTCTTAGGGACCTCCCATTTTCCCTCTCTCCTTGTTTATCACCTCTTAGAGGTGGTATTCCTGGGAACAGGTTCTAAAACCCCCCCAGAATGGCTCATGAATGGGTTACCTCTGTAGTGCAGGGGTGATGGGAGCGAACAGTTCCAGCAAAGTTTTAGATCTATGGTTCCCTCAAGGCTCAGCAGAGGCTTGTAGAGCATCCAGTGCCCCACCTGCTGGTTTGAAGAGCACTGCCTCTCACTGGCTCTTAGCCAGAGAACACTGATCTCTTTGCCAAGGCAAAGGGTGCACTTGGCCTTCTGGGACCAGGCAAGTGACAGAACCACAGTCTTGATATTACCACGCTTGGGCCCCCCCATCGGCAGGTTCAGGTCACCCCTGAGGCAACCTTTGGTGTCTCCCTGTGCATCTGGGCTTAAAGGCAGCTAGCCTTGGGCCTTCCAGTGGAATTTTACTAAAATAATTATTTTTTTCTTCTAGAGTAAAAAGTGACACATTTTAAGATGGAAGAGAGATTCTGTGTTGGAAAAAAATGTCGAAGAATCTGACATCCAAGATGCTTGGCAGCTTTTAACCCCTTTCTCCCTGCTCTTTGCTTACATATTTTGTTTTTTAATTCCCGAGTATATTTACAAACTTGGCTTTAGTAACATGCCATTCCAGGAAAATGACAATTAAACTGGTTCCATTATTTTGTCTCTTAATTTCTCGGCATATTTTATTTAAATAAAATTTTTCTATTGAAATTTTTACTATTCTTCATATGACTTGTGGTTCCTTTTCAAAATAAAGATATAGGTAGAGAATCTCTCATACTTACATTTGCTATGGAACCAGAATGTCAAGCTCTGGGTCTAAGTACCTTTAAAGAAGGGACTTTTTTTAGTTTTTATAAATCTAGACCTGTGGTGCTTGTTCTCTTCTAGAAGTTGTAATTAGTCACATAATTCACCCCATAAAAAGTAATTCTTAGGGGGCCCGGGAGCGTACAGAGACAGCCACCCTGGGTTCAGTCCCCTGACACCAATTCCCTAAAAACACCCAATTATAAGTCCTGTGCCCTACCCATTGTGACTTAAAGCCATTCCTAGCTTCTTGTTGGCTTTCCCATACTGCAAGTGTCCTGGGCACCTTTTCAAATGGAAGATTGAAGCAAAAAAGCCCAATGCTGCTTTCCACCTCCTATTCAACACTCCTTCCCAGAGCCACTGGACTCCAGCTTTATGCTGGGACCTTTACCCTATGCAGATCATCTCTTCCTGCCATAGACCATAGTGGAGAGCATGAAGGAAACAAAACATGCCTCTTACTGTGCAGATTAGCTTTCCTTCAGCACCAGTTGGCAGCACCCCATATCCTTCAAGACCTTCCCCTTGTGCAGCAACTCAAGAAGAGTACACTCATCTCTGCACCCTCAGAAATACTGTCTACCCCATCCCCAAATTTACTGCATCCCCAAGCAAAATAGGGCAGACCTGCACTGAGGCCTGGCCTGCTAGGCTCCAGAAAGAGTGGGAGATGAGTTTTGACTTTTATCTTGGGAAGGATGGAGACGAAGGAGGGATTGGGCCTGACACTGAACTCACTGCTGCCTCTTTAGTCAAGGACCACTCCATCTGTGTGCTGAACCCAGAGCCTTTGTGTACCCAGATACCCTCCCATAGGGCTAGACAACTTACACTGTGCTTCCCTTGGCCCATCGCTGCC
Organism: Suncus etruscus; assembly: GCF_024139225.1. Classification (NCBI taxonomy): domain Eukaryota; kingdom Metazoa; phylum Chordata; class Mammalia; order Eulipotyphla; family Soricidae; genus Suncus; species Suncus etruscus. The sequence continues at coordinate 18,056,948 of NC_064849.1, forward strand.
TCTGGGTGGTACATTAGGTATGACGGGGCAGGACCCTCGGTGATCTCATCCATACTACAGGTCAGTTTAAATGTCTAATGGGTTGATTATGGGAATGGCTGGGATCAGAGAGAACAAGCAGTGAAAAGTGGGGCACAGGGCAGGTAACTTCCAAAGCCTGCCAGGAGTGATTCCTGAGCATAGAGCTGTGTGTGGCCCAGAAACCAAAGGGACGAAGAGAAAGATGCGTGGTCCAGCATCCTCTGGGCTCTGCCCTTTAATGACAGCTGTCCCTCACCCCTCACCTATGATGCTGCAGGCAATGGGAAAGCAGCATTTCTCACCCACACAGCTGGAGAACAGGAACCAAGAACACTGGATAGCAAGAGTCGATCAGACCACAGAGCAGGGGCCTCAAAGTGCTTGGTAGTGACGGCATCGTGGGATACTGGGGTACAAACTCATTGAAGGACAGACTAATGGAGGACCGTGGACTTGGAGGCCCAGAACTTCCTTCTTGGGCTGTTCATAAGAACATTACAAATACCTGGAGCTTTTGTTTGTTTTTGTTTTTTTTTTGGGGGGGGGGGGGCTGCTAGATTTGGGGCCACACTCACCGATACTCAGAGGTAACTCCTGGCTCTGCATTCAGGTTTTATTCCTGGCAGTGCTTGGGGGACCTTATAGGGTGCTGAAGATTGAGCACAGGTAGGCTACATGATAGGCAAGAGCCCTCCTGGCCGCACTATCTTACAATATTCATGGGGCGAGTCCAACTCCCACATTCATACGAGGCAGAACAAGGAACATGGTAAAGTCTGTTGGTCTGCTTAAATAAAGGCACCGACTTCAGCCATCACAAAAGAAAAACAATATACAAACTAAAGCTTGAGAGCTGCTTTATTATTAACCAGTTCTATCCTGGATGTCCAACTCTCTGAACCCACCTATTCCTGTGCAATGGAAACTAGCAGGTAGTAGAGCGGCAGGTGGGACTGGCCAAGTCTCCTTGGCCCTGACTTTGGGGAAATTAATAATAAAGAGGAGAGGTTGTGTAAAACCCAAACCACCCCCTTTGGAAATGACTAGGGGGTTAGCCCCTACATAGTAGATTATTATCTACACTGAGTTTAGATAAGACAACCCAGAGGGAGAAGGCTGAACCAACATCACTACCACCACCACCACCCCACCCAGGAGGAGAAACCTCATCAGAAGAAAAAGGCCCCATTAAGAAGAAAGAAACCCTCCTCAAGAGTTCAAGTCAATTCCCCACAGCCACTCTCAGCTGCAAAGTGAGGCCCAGGCCCAGCAAGGTCTTGCTCCACTTCTGGGGTCACCTGCAGCCCAACTTCGGTACGTCCATCTTTTTTTCATAGGGCTCCATTCTCGGTCTGGGGAAGCACATGTTTCTGTTCCTTGCATTCTTTTTTCTTTTTTCTTCTTTTGTTTTAGGGCCACACCCAGTGGTGCTCAGGGATTAATTCTGGCTGCACTCAGGGATCACTCCTGATGAGCTCAGTGAACCATATGGGTTGCTGGGGATTGAACCCAGGTCAACCACATGCAAATCAAGTACCCTCTAAGTAAGATTTCTTGGCTTCACATTGGGGCACTCCTGAAATTTCTTCCTTGGGGAATAGTAACTGCACACTGGTATGCAGGAATAATGTCCAAAGGGGGATGCAAGTTTAGAGTTTGGGCTTACCACAGAGTCGCTGCATTTCACAATCTCTCCAAACCCCTCCCAAAACTCAGAGCCCCGGGGGCCTGCCTGCAAATGTGTCACTGAGCATGGAGAGGTTTGGAGATTCAAGTGGTCTAGCAAAGCCACCTGAAAAGACCCCATTTAAAAGGCCTGGCAGCTGAGACTCTTCTTGCTAAGATAATCAACTGTGCCTAGGAGGCCCTGCCTTAGATGATGTATCTCAGTGAGACACACATTCTCTACCTTTGCTTCCTAAATTTCTAGACTTGGCTACACTGCTTTCTTTCAGGATAGGCTAAAGTAAGTTAATATGGTTGGCCCAGAACATTTCATAGTTGATCCAAATTATTATGTGCATTTCTTATCTTTATGTGATTAACTTAGATAGCTTAAAACAGTGGTGTACCTAAGAGGAGAGGCTAGGTTTGGCAGTAGTAGGAGGCCCTACTATTTTGCTGCTTGGAGAATACTGTAATGCAAGTGGAGAGTCAGGCCTTTAGCAAGGCCAGATATCCACAATCCTTAGAATAGTTGGAATCACATAGTAGCCCCATGTGGGGGCACCCTCTAACCTTTCTCTTCCTCCCCCAGAAGAACCTGGATGTCTTTTCCCACCACTTCCAATAAGGAAGTGAGTGGCGCAAAAGGAAAGGGAAGGACACCATGACCTTGAACAATGCTTTTCTTACAAAACCATCACAAACGGTCCACAGATTACTCCAAAGAGAGACAGCAGAGGTATATCCAGGCTGGGGTGCTAACTGGGACCCCCTAAGTACTGCGTCCACGGGTAGCCAGAAAGCAATGTTGACTACAGGAGTCCAGGATTTTGAGAGTCTCCAGTGCTGCCCTGTGCACCCCAGTATCTGAGTCCAACTGCAGCTCCTGGAGAGCTGGGTGGAAAGGACAAGAGGGGGGACCACCCACATTCTCACCCTGGCACAGTAGAGCCTCAGGAAGGTAAGCAAAGGGCCCAGGGCAGGCTCTGGTTGAAGAACTATAATTCCCATCTCCCATAGAAACTGAATGTAAAGCTATGTGTCCACATATTCTGGGGTTCTGGCTGCTCCACCATGGATGGAAAGACATCCCCAGACCTCTGCTGTATGGAGTAGCTGACAGAACCAGGGTGGAGAGATTTGTGAAGGGAACCCTGTGGAGTCCCCCTGTCAGAGTTACCCTCCTGGACAGACTCACACTGTGTACTCCTTGGTGCCCCACTTCCATCCCAACCCCCAATACACTCTCAGGTCAGCTGGCTCTTCCCTTGGGCAGGGAACCATTTTTCCTTCAGGACAGCTGGACTCACAATTGCGCAGAGCTGAGAAGTCCAGCCGTTTCAGATAATGCGCGGACATCTGCTTCATAATGATTCCTACAGTGACAGGTGAGACTCAGTGCCACAACATCCCACACCCATCCCTGTGAAAGACACGCTTCAGCCTGGAAGCTTGCAGCCCCATGAATAGGGAGGGCCACCTGAGCCCTTGTCCATGCTCCATCCATCACCAGTCCCCTGTCATGAAGGCTCCAGCATCCGGAGAAGCCTCCCATCACCTGCCAGATTGCATGCAGCAATTCTGATCCTGGCCTGGCTGCTTTGCACATAGGTCATGGTCTCCAGCAGGAAGTTGTAGAGAACCTCGGGCTTTTTCTGCATCTGTGAGACACAAAACAGTGCACAGGGTCTTCTCAGAGGAGATAGGGTGAGTTCCTGGGTGCTTACAGAGTTGTTTCCCACCTGTCTGCTGAGTAGAGTCACTGTATAGAGGGACAAAACAGAGCAGAGCAAAGCAGAACTGTCCTGAACCACCAGCAATAAGCAGCAGAGCCTATCACATCTCTAGCCCCACAGCCTCAGGCCTGACCCAGAGGACAGATCATATGTGCCTGTGAATTAGTCTCTTGCCTCTGCAGTATCCACAAGTAGCCATTTGGCAGTTAGAATGTGGCAGGTCCCAATAAATGTGACCAGCACTTGGATTTAGCTTCTTTTTCATTTGTTTTGCACCACACCAGGTAGTGCTCAGTTACTTCTGGCAGTGCTTGAGGAACATATGTGTTACTGGGGAATCAAACTGAAGTTGGCCATGTATGAGGCAAGCACCTTCACCTCTACACGACCTCGCTGGCACCTGCTCCTTTAGTTTTTGGAAAATTAGAACACTCCCCCCCCCAATGCAAACTACCACATAAGTAATTTGATTACACATTGAAATAACAATCTTGGGCCTAGAGAGATAGCACAGCAGCGTTTGCCTTGCAAGCAGCCGATCCAGGACCAAAGGTGGTTGGTTCGAATCCCGGTGTCCCATATGGTCCCCCGTGCCTGCCAGGAGCGATTTCTGAGCAGACAGCCAGGAGTAACCCCTGAGCACTGCCGGGTGTGGCCCAAAAACAAAAAAAAAAAAAAGGAAGGAAGGAAGGAGGGAGGGAGGGAGGGAGGGAGGGAGGGAGGGAGGGAGGGAGGGAGGGGAGGGAGGGAGGGAGGGAGGGAGGGAGAGAGAGAGAGAGAGAGAGAGAGAGAGAGAGAGAGAGAAAGAAAGAAAGAAAGAAAGAAAGAAAGAAAGAAAGAAAGAAAGAAAGAAAGAAAGAAAGAAAGAAAGAAAGAAAGAAAGAAAGAAAGAAAGAAAGAAAGAAAGAAAGAAAGAAAGAAAGAAAGAAAGAAAGAAAGAAAAGAAAGAAAGAAAGATCCACAACAAGCTCTGCTTTAACTCTGTGCTCACAAATAATCCCTGGTGGTGTTTAGGGAATTTTATGAGGTGACAGAGAAAGAACTGGAGTCAGCACCATGCAAGGCAAATGCTTTAACCCCTGTTCTCTCTCTCTACCTCTCTCTCTCTCTCTGACACACTTTCTCTCTCTCTCTCTCTCTCTCTCTCTCTCTCTCTCTCTCTCTCTCTCTCTCTCTCTCTCTCTCTCTCTCTCTCTCATCTACTTTTGCCTCAGCACTACATGAGTCCAGAATAGCCCCAGACCCTGCAGGACTTACGAACATATCCCAAACACACACACACACACACACACACACACACACACACACTACACACACACACACACACACACACCCACAGATCTATTTCTGAACCTGGAATCTGGTTTCTCCTTCTTTTATTAATGTGGCTATAGAAATGTAGCTGGGGATTGGGCTCACCTCACGCTTCCTGGGACAATGCAGCGTGGCTATTCCTGAAAGGCCTCCAAAGGGTCCCTGCATTGAGGGTGGTATGGGAATCCCTCAGGTAGCCCCCATCCATGTACTTACCATCACAGAGCACAGAGTGTTCTGGAAGGCCATAATCTGATCATACACAGTGGTAGAGCTTGAGCCTGGAAAATGTTCCAGCACCTTCCATCCCCAGAAATGCACACACTGGAACATGGTGGCCCTGCAAGCCTGGGGATATGAGACAAGAGGGACAGGCATGAAGAGCAGGTTTGGGTTCCCCCAAAATGCCCAAGGAGTCTCAGGAATCCCATAGGCAGACAGGTAGTGCTCTGAAAGTGTCCAAGGACCAGCACCATGTTGGCCTGTATTAAGACTGCAGAGAACTTATCCATGTAGAATGCAGGTGACAGTTTACATGCACCTTCTCACAGCAGCACCTCAGGCTCTGCCTCCAACCTGCAGAGGGACTGGGTCACATTGGAGACACTCTGATAGAGCTGGAGGGTCAGAGAATAGTGTCTCCATCTGTACCCCCAAAACCCTCTCTGAAACCGGGATTCCCTTGTTGGTGAGAACACCCCTTAAACTCAGTCCATGAGAGGGGTGAAGGTCAGTGATGAAAGGGGATATCCACAGTGTAGTATTGGAAGCATTAGGAGATAGCTGGGTGGGAAGGCGGGCCCAAGCTTATAGGCAAGACACATGAGAATCCCTGTCACTGGCTGGTAGATGCCATTTCAACTACCCCTGATCTTCCTGAGAAGTCACAGCTTTCCCAGTATGGAGATCTTGTGCTCACTGCCAAGATTTAGCCAGAGGAAATAAAGTTGTCCCATTTTGGGATCTACCTGATTTGGGGCTGGGGGGACAGAACTAAGGCCAATGCTATTTGGAGAAAGATGAGGACACACCTAGCAGTGCTTAGGATGGAACCTGGGTCCTTGTGGTGCCGGGGATGGAATTTAAGGACTCTGTGCTCCTTTGAGCCCTTTCCCCTAGAATGAGGGTTTTCCCTTATGTTTTGGAGTGGAAAAAGTTCTTCAATGCTCAGCCAGGAGATGTAATGGTGGGCAGTGGGTCTCGGGGCTCATCCAAACATCACTCAGCTAGGATTGGGGGGGTCATGAAATAGCAAGTATCAAAGCCAGCCCCCACACAGCAGATCCATGCTTGTTCCCAAGACCTATCGCCTCAGTCCCTTCAGGGGAGTCCTCAAGGTGATGGAGGTTCATAGAACATGGCAGAGGGAGAGGCTGACCAGCTTCTGTGATTTCTTATGTTGCTCTGAGATTAACCAGGAAGGCCCTTTGCCTCAGCCTGAACAGAGGATTCAGAATTTGGTGGATTATGGTCAAGCAGAGGGAGAAGGGGAAGGAAGGCTGTGGCCAACTGAGCCATTATGTGCTATGTGTCACGAAGGCATCTGTTTGCCTTTTGGGGACTAAAGGTTGCACCTCTGGTGTCTCACCTGTGCTGCCTCAGAGCAAGAATCCTGGCAGTGCAGCATGAGGGGAATCCAGGCCTTCTTCATCTCCTCTTTGAAGAGGCGTTTCTTGGACAGCCTCACCACCTGGGACAACTTCCCAAAGACGATAAAGGATTTCTCCCGCAGCAGCTTGTTCTCCTGATCCAGGCACACAGATCAACTCGGAGTTGGGCCAGCCCACCTGTCTACCCATCCCCAACCGCACCAAGCCTTCTGAATCATTCCATCAGGATTTGTGGGACTGGACATGATTCAGGTAGGTCATAAGCCCCACACTCACACCCACTGTCTACCCATAACATCACAGGAACCCCAAAGCACTCCTAATTGCAATGGCTTATGTGATGTCAGTGCTGAAGAGATGGTTTCATGAGCTGAACACAGGCATTCCATGCAGGAAGCTCAGACTTGATCCACAGACCCCCATGTGGTCCAAGCACTACTGGGAGCAACCTCTGAGCACTGAATCAAGAGCAGTCACCAGCACTGCTGGGTGTGATCCAAAAGCCGGAAACAAACAAATAAAAAAAAAAGTAAAGGGGAATTCAAAGGGCCTTGGTGATGGGTATTAATATTTTTGTTTTAAAAAAAAGACAGAGAGAGGCCGGGAAGGTGGCGCTAGAGGTAAGGTGTCTGCCTTGCAAGCAGTAGCGTAGGACGGACCACGGTTCGATCCCCCGTTGTCCCATATGGTCCCCCAAGCCAGGGGCGATTTCTGAGCGCATAGCCAGGAGTAACCCCTGAGCGTCAAATGGGTGTGGCCCCAAAACAAAACAAAACAAAAAAACCACAGAGAGCAACTGAATGACAGTTTAGCAGGGTAGCAGTATAGTATAAGCACCCAGGTGCAGTCCCAGGCATAGGTCCTCTGAGCCCACCAGGAGTGACCCCTGCACATAGGAAGGAGTTGGCCCTATGAACAAAATCAGGAGTTAGTTTCTGAGTGCAGCCGGGTATGGCCCAAATTTAAAAAGGAAAAAATAAACCAGTCCCAGGATGGCAAGGTGCTTGCTTTGCATGTTGCTGACCTATGTTGATTTTTAGCACCCATACAATCCTCTGACCACCATTAGGAGTGATCCCTGAGCACAGAGACCAGGAGTAAGGCCTAAGTATCACTGAATGTGGCCCAGAAACAAAGATAAAAGCTAAATAAATAAATAAGCAAAAAATAAAAAAAATCTAATTTACAAAAAACCCTAAAAAAAATAAATAAGTGGGGCCGGAGAGATAGCATGGAAGGTAAGGCATTTGCCTTGCATGGAAGAAGAGTGGTGATTCGAATCTCGTCATCCATATGGGATCCCAATCCCAAGCCTGCTAGGAGCGATTTCTGAGTGTAGAGCCAGGAGTAACCCCTGAGCGCGTGCCGGGTGTGACCCAAAAAACCAAAAATATAAAATTAATTAATTACATTAATTAAAATAAGTGAAAAATTAGTAATAACAACAACAAAAGGAAAGTTCATTCTTGAGGATGAGAACCTCTTTTGACAAGAGCCTTTTGATAAAGAGCCTACTGATAAGTATACAGGCTTGTGCTCCATCTGCCTCCCCATCTTTTCTTTGTGAGGGTCAGATGCAGTAGCTCTCTTGAGTAGCATTTGGGGGACGACCAAGAGGCTGATGCTCTGAGCGGGGACCTGTGGGCCTCACATTGTTGAAGAAGATCCTGCAGTGCTCCGAGATGGTTCTGAAGAAGGCACCCAGGTCCCCCTCATGGAGCTGGCCCAGGATCTTGGCCAGGGCATCCATGCCCTCCGAGGTAATGCTGGCATTGTCTGGCTCCCTCAGGGCGCCCAGACACTTCTCCAGCAGAAGCTTCCTGTACTGCCGTACCTGCCAGCAACCAGTGGTCAGTGCTCCCTGTTCACACAGCCCCCTCCACTCTCACAACTACCAGCACCTGCCCCCTAAACCCACCCCTCACAGCACCCACCATAAATCTCCTCTGCACAGCCTGCATGGCCTCTCCACCCGCCACATCTGCCAGTACCCATCCATGCACCAACCACTGCCAGCACCAGCCATCAGCACCCACCGACTGTTAGTACCCCTTGCCCTCACTGTCCCTGCTCTAGTGCTACCCTTCCCACTCCATTCCACCCCCCCAAGCTGAGGCCCAGCACCTTCTTAGGGGCACCCAAGGCCATGTTGCCGAGAGCACGCAGAGACAGCACCTTCAGGGCACTGTCTTCCTGCTCCACGCCCTTCTCCAGAGCTTGTACCATGGGCCTGAGCAGCTTCTCCTGGCATAAAACTGGGTCACTCATGAACTGCAAAGAAGAATGTATACCAACTACCCCCTCAAGCCAGGCCCTTCCTTGCCTGTGGCTCTCTTCAGTGCCCAGAGGGGTCTCCCTGGGAGTGGACAGGGGTTCTGAGCCTATAACCCCATCTACTACAAACCCTTCACTCCTCCAAGCCTCAGTTTCCTTCTCGGAAAAAATGAGGGCAATGGGAATTCGATTTAGAAAAGGTGGATGTGATGTGTGCTTGTCACTCAAGACTCAAAAAAGTGCATGATGGGTTTGACCAGGTTGACCAGGTGCCAACTCTGTATCCAGGCAGAAGTGGATGAGAAGTATAAATGTCATCTCACTTACTTGGGGTTCACCTGAGACCTAGCTCAATATCCCAGTGTGTGTGAATGTGCATGCACACGTATGCCTTAATTATTGGGGGTGAGAGGTGGGGAGCTACACCTGGCAGTTTTCAGGGCTTACTCCTGACTGCACTCAGGGATCACTCATGGCAGTGCTCAAGGGTCTGTATGGGATGCCTGGGGAGGGAGGGAGGGAGGAAGGGAGGGAAGGAGGGAGGGAGGGAGGGAAGGAGGGAGGGAGGGAAGGAGGGATGGAGGGAGGGAGGGGGAGGGAGGAAGAAAAGAAAGAAACAAAGAAAGAAAATGCAATCACCCAATTGGTGATTCTAAACTCAATCATCTACTCTTCATCCCTGTGCGAATCTGCACTCTGCTCTTGTTCAGCTCCTACAACATTGTGGGTATCAAGCAGCCCTTATCCTGAGGACCCCCATTGATGCCCAAGTACGTGGAAAAGAGCCCCAGTGCCCTCCACCTGACAAAGGGAGTTCTCCTTCACCTTGGCAACTTCAGCAACACCAGGACCCTGGGAAAAGCCAGGGTGCCCCAGACTGTGGCTGGTTCTCACCATGTCCTACACCCCCTAGGTGCCACTCAGGCTGTGTCTGTTCTTTCTCCCCAGACCCTACCAGAATTCCTCAAGTGATGAGGCGTGGTAGGAGACCCTGTCCCCTCTCCGCCCGCCCCCAATGCACATATACCTCCCGAGACCCGGGCCCAGTCTCACTTCCACGCAAAAGGCGGTGCTGCTGATGCGACAGCTCAGCACCTCGGAATCCAAGCCTCTGAGCATCAGCTCCGACAGCCGCTGGCAGAAACCCTCTGCATTGCGCAAGCACAGCCTGCAGGGGACAGCACCCCAGCACCAGGCGGGATGGGCAGCTCAGTCCCTGCCTGGTGCTTTTGGCATGGGCTAAGAGTGACCAGGACCAGTATATGTCATCGCTCACTTTGGGGGAGTTTAGATCAGTGTGTCTTTGAAACCTTCTCATTAACTTCCCTTTAGAGGGGGTCGGGAACCCGGGGACCTTTCATTCCCCCGCTCCTAGACCAACCAGTGCCCCCTGGCCAGCAGGCCCACTCCTTGCAGGAAGGTGGCACTGCTCTCCAGCAGGGTCCACACACCCTGGTCCTCCATGCTCTGCAAGAGCTGCTCATTGTTGACTCTCCTAATTAAAAGCTGCATAGACTTGATGGTGACCCTGCAAGAAGATGAGCCCAGTCAGGCAGGGGCTCCCCTCAACATGCCTTTGAGGGCTGGCCCTGAGCAAAGTCTCTGCAGTGGGCCTCAACACCAGAGAATTGTAGTGGCCTCAGGAACAGCCCTGAGAGGATGTCTGCAAATTCTGAGCTTTTCTTCACTGGATATTAAATCAGTTTCCAGAGCTGGAGAGGAAGTAAGTACAGTGGGAAGGGCATTTGCGTTGTACACAATAGACCCAAGTTCTAGCTCTGGCATCCCATGTGGTCCTCTGAGCACCACCAGGAGGGATTCCTGAGTATAAAATCTAAAGTAACCTCTGAGCACCGCTGGATGCAACCCTCTTCACACACACACACACACACACACACACACACACACACACACACACACAAAATTAAATCAGCTTCCAAAATTGTTCCCAAGAAAGAGGAAGAGGCAGTCTCTGAGTAATGAGAACCTCTTGAAAAACCTGGATCCATAGAGGCACCAAGAGGCCACTGCTCGGTTTAAGGGCTCTTCACATCAAGATCACACCCAACCCCTGGGCAAAGCATACCCAATCCCAAAGTCACACCCCACATAGCTCCACTCCTGCCACAAATCAGCATCCTCTTCATGATCACATCCACCAGAGACCCTGCCAGTCCTGACTATGCCCAATCAGAGATCATAACCCAATCCAGGAGCCACCCCCTAGTAACCTAAGGCCAAACCCAGTAAGGCTGTGCCCAGTTTGAGACTATCCCAGTCACAGAGCAAGCCTAGCCCCGTCCATGCCTCCCAGAGCACCTCTGCAGAATGACATCCGCTCCGGCAGCGGTCTCTGAGTGCACTATCCTCCAGGTCTTTCAGAACAGGCGATTGGACCTCGTACCAATGGATACTGCTGAGCTGCACCAGGAGGGTGTAGAGCATGTTTGGGAAGAGGTCCAGCAGCCTTTCGTTCTTGTCCATCTTCTCTATGAGCAGGTGGATGGTACAGAGGGTCTGCTAAGAGAAAGACAGGAGGCACTGAGTGCCCATGCAGACACCCAGGTGCCAGAGCGAGCCCTAGGTCCTGTCTCCCCCACTGCTCACCATCAGCGGGTCCACCGTGGCCAGGCGCCAGATGTCGGACTTGGACTTGGGGGTCTCTTTGGGGGAGAAGCGCACCTGCAGGCGTCCCATCAGCCCTCGGAGCATGATGTGGGCAAAGGGTGTATTCTCTGCCACCGCCAGCCACACCTCCTTCAGGTGGCTACCAGAGACAGAGGCCAGCACTGTAGGCTGCCTGTCATCTGCACTGGAAATCCCGAGAAGGGTTTTGGCAAGAGCTGAAGCTCCTGGCCCCAACCTCCATAGTTGGTGGACCTCGAAGCCAGGATCTCTGCTTCCACTGAAACCCAATGTCTCTGCCCATGAACCTGGGAAGACCAAGCTCATAGAACTGGTCTCAGAGACATCCCAGGTGCAGTCTGAGGGGGTCAGGATGCAGGGTTGGAGGAGACCAGTCCAAGACTGCCTGTGGACATTACATGTCTTGTTTCTATAGCACACCTTAGGAGGAAGCTGCCACCTGCCTGTTCCACAGAGAATGCCAAAAGGCCCTTGGGACTCAGAGCCTGGCACAGGCCTTGACCTGCCCTCCTGATCTCCAGGCCCAGCTGAGAAAGGTTGAAGTGCAGGACTCTGAGGAGGGGGTTCTAACTCCATTAGTCTACAACCTCAAGTAGATCCTGATATCCACATCCAACACACATATGTGAAAGGTTGAGTTTGGGGTCTGGGGCTGTGGGGAGCGGCAGGGGTCTGGGACAGGAATGGAAGGGGTGAGCATGGTAGTAACAGAGCCACAGCTTGGTGGCCAAAATCACAGGGTTCTTGGAAGCCAGAAAGCAGAGTCAGTTGTACCTGAGGTGAATGGGAAGGACAAGCTGCTGGGCTGGGAAGTTCTGCCCAGCAGAGCTCGGTGCAATCTGTGGGCCCCATAAATGGGGACTGTGCAGGAAGAACACCGAGATAATGAAGAGTGTGGCTCCAGCTTGTGACGTAGCTAATGGAGGGCACCACTTGGTGATGGCCCTGCCCACCGAGCCCCCCTGTTCCCAGAAACCAAAATCTTTTTCAAGTCATTGGTCTGCACTGCCCTCCCCAAGCCCCATGCCTACGCTTTAAGCAGGCAGCCCCAGACTGAGTTGGCTCCTTTCTGCTTGAACTTTGTAAAGTAGCAGCTTTCAAAGTGACTGCAATGTTCTGCAATGCCACCTCCTCTCTGAGGTACCTCCCCAGATGTATGAGGGTCAACCAGATACTCTCCCCAAGACTGGGTTGGCAACCTGGGCAGATGCTCGACGTCACATCAACCAAGTACAGGACCCCAGCTCTGGGTGCAAATGCATGACATGAAGGAGAGGACACAGCTTTCCAGGGAGATCTTGAAGGGTTTGTGGTTTGATCACTGCAACACTGGGCCCTTCCAGTCTCCTCTTGGGTATAGTTGGCAAAAAGGAGGGATAGAGGGGGCCTTTTTTCCAGGGCCCTGGGGGTCACATCCTGAAGAAACCCAATATGGAGGGGCCCCTGCTGCTCTAGTCCACAGCAAGACAGCAGAAGTGACCCCAGACATGTGAGAAGGAATAGGGTTAGGGTGTCAGCTCCAGACTCAGGTTCCCAGGGGAATTGGGTGGGGAAGGGTGGGCAGGGAGATAAGGCCGAGCCCTGCATATCTCCAAAGCCACCTGGGGTTGCTGAATCGAGCTTGGTCTGGACCACAAAGGCCGGATGAGGCAGAGCACCCACCTTTCCATGGGTAGCGGCTGTCTGAGCAGTGCTGTGAGCACGGTCTCCCGGTGGTAGTGTGCCAGCAGGAGGATACCCTCCACCAGGAGGCGCCGCACCTCTAGCTGGTCCACCACAGGCAGGTGCACTAGGATGGCACCCAGGATCTCAGCCACCTGGGAGGGTGGGTGTCACCGTGGTGACCTGCAGCCAACCACATATACCCTCCTCCCAATTTACACAGCAAGCATCCCCCCCCACACACACACACACCTCCCTGGTCTCCTGCTGACCAGACCAAAAGAATTTGGTTCCTTCTAGAACATCTAGATTCGCCTCCTACTCCTCTCCTCCTCCCTTTCCCTTCCTTTTCTTCTCCCCTTCTCCTATCCTGCTCCTCTTTTTCCTTTTCTTCCCCCACCTCCCCATCCTCCTCCCCATCCTCATCTTTTTTCTCTTCCTACTCCCCATCTCCACCTTGTCCTCTAGATCCTTGGCCCGCATCTGTAGGAAGGTACAGATCCAGGTGACTGAGGCCCTGTCATGCTGCAGGTCCATGGCCCCGATGTTTTCACACAGCTTTTGCACCAGCGACACCACCTCATCGCAGTTGAACTCCGGGCATGTCACCTGCAAGGGAGCCATGGCTGCTGTGGCCATGTACTCTGTCCCAGACTGTACCCCACCTCACTATGGAGTCAGTTGTGCCAGGGTCTCCTGCCTTCCCAGTCCCTGCCCAGCCTCTCAAGCCACATCCCAGTCTCAGCTTGTTCCCCTGCTCCCTAAGCACTCTAGCTCTTTGTACTCTTGCAGTTCCCCAGGGGTATCACCCTGACACTCTCCCACCTCCTCCTGCTGCCCCAGGTAGCAGTGCCCTCAATCCTCACTGTGCCCCCTTGCTTAGAAACATAGGGACCGGGAAGCTCTAACTGCAGACCAGGATGGGGCTTGGTAGACTCGGCAGCAAGGACACCCAAGAGGAACTCAACCCCCTACCCTGCCCCACCAGGCACCTTGGCGATTTGGGAGGAGGCCCCGAGAATCACTTCCATGTTTGAGCTCTGGAGGGTCTCCTTACATTTCTCCAGCTCCTGCACCTTGGAAGCGTCCCATGGGGAGCAGGTCTGGCTGGCTGTTGGGAACCCAATTCCCAGAGTGTCAGAAAGGACAAAGGGTAGATCCTGTCCTCAGAGGTGGGGAAACAGCTCAACCTCAGGCTCTAATTTTCTTCCTCGGGGGGCCCTTTCCTCATATTAGCTCCATCATGACTCAGGTGCCTGCTCTCAGGAGTCTGGAAACACTGAGCCAGACACTGACTGTCCCCCTCTCTGTCCTCACACTATCACCAGAGCTCATCTCTGGCCACTTCTGCCTTGTCTGTGGTGTCTGTCAGCTGACCATAGCCTCATGGAGACCCCCAAATGCTCATGTTCTCATGCTCTCATGGATCAATGAGCTACTACTTCTAGAAGCTTCCATGGTCTTCTGTGAGGAGTGCTCCAATCTCCAACTGAGAGGTCAGCCCTCTTTATAGTAGGAAACAGGTTCTTCCACCCTGCCATTCCCTACCGTGGAGGTCCAGCAGGCTAGACAGGACATCAGTGGAGATCATGCGGGTCCTTCTGTGGGAGTCACAGGTGCATGGGGCAACAAGGCCAACCAGCAAGCCAAACTGGCCCAGCTTCAGGGGGATCTGCAGGTGGGAGACATCTTGTTCACCCTCTGCTGCTCACACACAGGCAGAGGAGTGGACAGGGCCCCAGAGGGGAGCCCTGCTCTGAAGACACTTCCATTTGGGAAGGGTTCCACCATCTTTCTGCCCCCAAGGGACTCCTGCACCAAGATTTCAGGGTTCCAGAGAACAAAGTGAAGAGTATGATGAGGGGCCCTTTTCATACTGATACTAAGGCCCCACTCCTCTCATAAAAGTTGAGGCATCTCCTCTCTCAGGAATGTATTAGAAATTGTGTCAGAAATGGGACAGACACTTGTTCAGTATCAACTCATGTGATTGAGTCCACTGAAACGCTGTGTCCAGTTTTCTGGTTCTCAGCTCGAACCAACCCCAATAGGGAGAGTGTCCTGGCACCAGGAACATGGGACACCACCGTCCTCTGAGGCCTGAGGCCTGCTCCCTCACCTGAACCCAGGACAACATCATCCTCTGAGACCCATCTTTCACCATTTTCTTCTGAAATCTTGGGCTGTCCCCTCACCAGAACACACCATCATTCCCTGAGGCCTGAAGCCTGCCTCTTCACAAGGATACCATTGTCCTTCAACACATTGACACACAAGACATGAAGCTTGTCCTCCACCAAGATACCATCATTCTCTGAGGTATGAAGCCTTTCCCCTACCAAGACACCACTGTCCTCTGAGATCTAAGCCTATTCTCTCACCTAGACCAGTACACCATCATCCTCTAAGACATGAAACCTCTCCTCTCACCTAGCCCCAGAATACCATCATCCTCTGAGATGTGAAACCTATCCTGTCACCAAGATACTATCATCCCCTGAGACATGAGACCTGTCCCCTCACCAGGGCACTATTGTTCGGAGACCTGAGACCTGTCCTCTCATCCCAACCCAGGATACTTCCATTCTCTGAGACATGAAGTCTGTCCCCTCACCAAGATAACATCATCTTTTGAGGCAGGAGGCCTGTGTCCTCACTAGGAAATAATTTTCTGATGCATGCAGCCTAACCCCTCACCAGGAACCCATTGTCCTCTGAGACCTGAGACCTGATCCCTAACCAGGTCACCATCATTCTCTGAAGCATGAAGCTTGCACCCTCACCAAAATACTATCATCCTCTGAGACCTGAAGCCTGTTCTCTGACCAGGACATCATTATCCTCTGAGACCTGAGGCCTATCCTCTCACCAGGACACTATCATTCTCTGAGACATAAGACCTATTCCCTCACTAGGGTACCATCATTTTGTGAGGCATGAGGCCTGTCCCCTTAGCAGGACACCATTTTTCTTTGGGACCTGAGACTTGTGCCCTCACCAAGATATCATTATTCTCTGAGACCTGAGGCCTGTCCCCTCACTTGGACACCATTGTATTCAGTCACAATACAATCACTATAATATAACTATAAAAGAGAAGCCTTGGGGGCCGGAGAGAGAGTACAGTGGTAGGGGGTTTGCCTTGCATGCAGCCAACTAAGGAAGGATGGTGGTTCAAATTCTGGCATTCCATATGGTTTCCCCGTGCCTGCCAAGGGCAACTTCTGAAAGCAGAGCCTTGAGTAACCCCTGAGCACCACTAGGTATGACTCAGAGAGAGAGAGAGAGATAGAGAGAGAGAGAGAGAGAGAGAGAGAGAGAGAGAGAGAGAGAGAGAGAGAGAAGCCTCAGGCAAAAGTGTCCCATGGTGAACCAATAAGATACCTCCTTCTCTCTGGGCCCTGTGATGTATGCAGAACCTTCAGGCTTTGCAAACTAGATACTCCGCAGGGACTGGTTTCCCCCATAGTGAATTACATACCTAAACCATAAGACACCTGTGAGTGTGTTACCTCCATTCACAGAGGCACCACAAAACCAAGACTGGTGCCACCAGGCACCCTAGGTCCTCACAGCCTGGAAACATCTTCCCTGGGACTTAGGGTACATATTTTGTTTCACAGAGGTCCCCCTGATCTGCAGAGCAGTAGCCTGCAGCCAGAGCGGTCAGTTGAGCAGCAGTCAGGGCTTGACTTCTCATGCACTTACGCAGACGCCAACACTCTGCTCATAGATGTGCACAAGCTGGAGGTGGAGGTTCATAGCCTTTTCTCGTTCCCAATCCTTCTCCGATAAGATCCACTTTTCTAGGAGCTGAGGGAAACCGGCAACACAGAGCAGGAGCATTAAAATCTTAGGGTCTAGGCCTGGTCTATCTCATCATCCCACTAAGTCTAACATTCAGTGCTACGATAATTATAGAGACTTCTGGCATTTTCCCCAGACCCCACCAATACTATGAGGAGGCTGTGGGCAGAGAAGACACAAGTATTCCTCCCTGGAAGGGAGGAAAGCAGAAATGGCATTGGCTCATATGTCTGTCTGCAGGCCAGACATGCACACAAAGCTCTGATCTTAGGAACCTGCAGAGATCAAAAAGGGATAGGGAGAAATCAATCCACCATGATGGTCAGAGACTTTAGGACCTCATCCCAGTAATTGAGTGAGCAAGAAGACAGATGGACAAGGAAATCAGACTGACTACCCAACAAGTGGTCTATGTAGTACTTGTACTTTCAAAGCACTCTTGGAGCCTACCAACTCACCAACACAGACTGGACACAGCTAAGACTCAACTAATTTCATACGGTTCTTATCATACTGAGTTCTGATCAAGATACCATAGAGGAAAATTAGAAATCCAGGGTCTCCAGGCAATGTTGCAGTCGGTAGGCATTTCTAAATAACCCTGGGTCAAAAAAGATTAAAGCACCTTTCAAGGGGCTGGAGTAATAGATAGCACAGGGCATTTGCCTTGCATGTAGCCAACTCAAGATGGATTCTGGTTTGATTCCCGGCATCCCATATGGTCTCCTGAGCCTGCCAAAGCAATTACTGAGCGCCAAGAGTAACCCCTGTGTGTCATTGGGTGTGGCCCAAAAAGAATAAATAAATAAATAAATAAATAAATATTAAAAATAAAAATAAAGCACCTTTCGAGGAGAAATAAAGCAAGAACATATCTCACTGATATTATAGGGGTGTGGTGGCTAAGAACAAAATCAGGACTCATCCTTTCTAACTCTTTTTGCAAGACAGTGTTCACGACACAGGATGTGAGAGAGAGTAAAAGACTGACAGAATAAGAAAAGAAATCTACCAATACAGCAGTGTACATTAACCGTTGATTTTGACAAAGTAATGCAAGGAAGAAAAGACTATCTTTCACCAACTGGTTCTAGCAAAGCAGGAAAACAAAATGAAATAAATATTGATCCTTACTTTATAACCATATACTAAACTTACCTCAAAATATATTGTGGGTTTGATGATAAGATCTGAAACTCCAGACTCTGAGAAGGAAATCTTCATGATCTTGTGTCTGACAAAAGCTTGTCAGAAGTGGAACAAAAAGTAAGACTCATGAAAGAAAAGAAAGGACTAGTAACAGGTCATCAAAATTGAAAACATCTGCTCTTTAAAGGACACTGAGAATGTGACAACAAATCACAGACTGGGAGACGTGTTTGCACATTACACCTCTGATTACAGACTGATTCTCAGAATTTAGAAAACCTCTAAAACATAGTCCTAAGTATTTAAATCATACAATTTGAAAAGTCAGCAAGTTGGGCCAGAGAGATATCACTGGGTTTAGGGTGTTTTGCTTGCATGTGGCCAACCCCTATTAGATTGTTGGCCTCCCAAGCACCATCAGAAGTTACCTCTGAGCACAGATTAAGGAACAGCCTCCAAACACTGATGGGTGTAGTCCAAAAACCCAACTTTCCACCCTTTTTAAAGAAATAAAACCAGCAATGACATTAGTGAGTATTCCTAAAAACTACCAAGATTATGAAAGGCAAAGACTGAAGAAACACAGCAGCTACATGCATGCATGATCCAAGACAAAGGTGATCATAAGGTCAAGTGAAAATTGAATGTAGTCTATAGATTATTATACAGCACTGGTTCAGTGAAAAACTTCCTACTTTTAGTCATGACACTATCAGGATATAAGACAGAGAATGCCAAGTTCAGAGACACTCAGCCACAGAGTGCCAACTCCATAATCATGAAGCTAAGAGTTTGACACCTTCCCAACACTCTGCCCACACTCTGAGTCAAATCCCAAAAGTTTAGCTGCTGGCGGTCCCTGGCAAAACAACAACAAAATGTGTGATCTCTGACATGCTGTACCCACAACTAAAGTGTGCAGCCTTCAAAAGTGAGCCTATAACTGATGAAAGTCAAAGACAGAAAAAAACATATAGAGAGAACAAAGCTTTAAGAAAAAGGATCTAGCTGGGTGTTGAGAAGATGCAATGATTTTGTATCTTTGCTACAACTTTGCCATATGCCACCCCCTCTGTCCCCCCAGTCTTGCAGGTGGCAGGCAGTCCCTCCACCAAACTACTCACATGCACCATCTCCTGTAGACCTCTGGGGCCCAGCTGCCTCTTCATGAGACCTTCCATCAGCTGCTCCAGGGCACTCAAGGCATTCGTGTAGAGGGTCTGTAGCCATGAGAAGGGAGGGCTACACACAATGAAGGGGCCCACACAGCCACCCACTGGGATTCCAACGGGCTAGAAAAAAGGTCTGATTACTCCCCTTCATTGAGTTAGAGTTCTTTTTCTTTGTTTTTAGTTTTTTTTGTTTGTTTGTTTGTTTTTAGTAAAAATAGGTATTATTTAGAAAGTATGAGGAAGGGGCACTGGGGAGAGAGACGAGAGGAAAATAGACGCAGACACTGATACATTGTCAAAAACACACAGATCCAAAGACAGACAGACACATACACATATTCAGAGTAAGATGCTCAAGAGAGAACATGGGCTTCTCCAAAGGTAGAGAGAGCCTCAGCACACATCTCAGCATGAAAGTAGGAAAGTTCACATCTCAAAAAAAAAGTGATACGCATGTGCAGACACCATGTGGATGGGTATGTATGTCCATGCTTTGTTCCAAGTGGACTTTTGAAGTTGGCAGATTGATAGGGAAGGTACCCCCATAAAGCCAAGTGACAGATTTTGGAGGAGTTATTTCATCATTCATGAGTCTTCTCTGGCACTACTATAGGCCCAGAGAAGATTGAACTCTTACTGAGAGAAGCTTCAGCAGAAATAAAGGCCAGGAAAGAAATTCCAATGAAGACCATCAGTTACTCCCTGGTGAACATCCTAATAATGGGACACTTATGTAGGTGTAAGCTCCACATGGGGTAGGTTGGGAAAACCCTATGAAAATCAATTTAGAACAAAGGAAGTGCACATCTGTGCTCACTGCACTCATGTGCATATATGTAGACAGAGTTTGGTTTCACCTGAGAAGATGAAATTGAACTTCACAAAGGAAGAAGCTAAACTCCTCATCTGGGTTCTCATCCAAGACAAGTACCTGAGGCAAGAGACCTATAGGCCAATGGTCCATCCATCTTTCTACAGTTGTTAGATGATAACCACCTAGTCAAACTATATTTCCCATCAGGCTTGCGTCTTGGTGGATGTGTCATGTAACCCAGCTCTAACAAATGAAAAGAAAGCAAAGGGACTCAAATCCTCCAGACTTTCATGGACTCCTGGGGGGAGATGGGCAGGGAAGAGAGAGAGAGAGAGAAAGAGAGAGAGACTGTATGTCTATGTCTCTGTGTCTGTGTCTGTTTGTCTATGTGTGTTGTGTGCTGTGTGTTTGTTTATGTGTCTGTGTGTGTACACCCCATAGCCAACCGAACATCATTCCAGAGAGAAATAAGCATCATCCTATAGAGAGTTCAGGACTTTGCTGTCACAGCAGCTAGCACTGCCTCAGCCTTACATGGCTCAGAAAGGTCAACCTCACCAACAACTAGATGCTCCAACCAACTGGCCACAAAGACCTACCTTAATGGACTCATGGCCCTCGGTGGGAGGTTGGAGCGAGATCACAGACTGGATGCTGATTTCCATCAGGTCGCTACTCTCCTCCATGGAGTAGAAAGGCTTTAATTGACTGGGAGAAGAAGCAGTGACAAGGGACAAGGGATCAGTGGGATGTGGAACTCCCCAGCCAGGGCAAGGGGCCTGGACAGAGGGAAGGACTGGCTGACTTTTCTGCTTGAAGTCTAGAGATGCAACCCTACCCAGAGATGCTGCTGTATCTGAGTATGTGGCAACATCTGCTTCTCATCTGGTGGACATATACCATTGTCCACTCCCTGGCCAGACATGGCCTCTGCCTTCAGGCTGCTCCTAGCCCAGGGTGACTCTAGGACTGTTTGACCCAGTAGTAGCAGCAGCAGCTCAGACCTGCTGAGCCCAAAGCTCAGAAAGGGGTGGGCAACCCTCTGGAGACTGGGGTGCTTTCACACTCCCTCTGGGGTCACAGTTACTTGTGTGAGTCAAGCAACCCACCCTCATTCTCTCTGGTGCTTCCTTTATCTGTGGTTCTCAAGCCTGGCTGCAGATTAGAATGATTTGGGGAGCTTTATCAGCCCTCAACAGGCTGGCTGAGCTTCTTATAGGTCTGAGGTAGAACCAGCCTTTTTAGGTGTTTCCAGAACTTAGAGCCACCATTCTACCTTATCATCAAATGTCTACTTCCTAAAGGACTACTTTGTGCCGTCAAAACCTTTCCCATGGCCCTGCATTGCAGCTTCCACATGGCACACTGAGAAGCCTGCCCCATCCTGATCTTCAGTGTCCTTCTTTGGGGTTCACCCTCATACACCTGGTTCTGCCCTAGAATTCCCTTAACCATGTTCATCTTCCCTCCAAGCCCCAAGATTGGGGAGATTAATTTACCCCCTACTGTGTGCTCCTCCTGAAAGCCATCAGCTGTTCTACTAGAATGCTCAAGGCTGCTCTGTGCCCCACGCCCAGAGAGAGAAAGATCCATCCACTTCCTCCCTCATGGTGAAACCCCCCATCCTCTTCCTTTTCCCCTGAGTGCGTAGCTCCAGACAGCCAGTTGACACCGCAGTAATGCCAATGCTACCACTAATGCTGATATCTGACCCCATGCAGGAAAGGAATTTGGTGTCCAAGTGCCATTTATGCCACTGGGTGAGACCCTCTCCTAGTGAGTTCCTGCCTGCTTCACTGTGATCTCATGTGCAAATCATCCCTTCATGGTCCTACTGGCAAGAAGAGGCTATACTCTTCACACACACACTCCCACTATGGCATTCCACTATGGCAGAGAATTCTAGACATTTTGTTTTGTTTTTGTTTTTTTGGTTTTTTTTTTTTTGGTTTTATTTGGGGGGGGGGTTTAGGGTTACACCCAGAAGTACTCAGGGGTTATTCCTGGCTCTTTGCTCAGAAATCACTCCTGGCAGGCTCAGGGGACCATATGGAATGTCGAGATTCGAACCACCATTGGTCTTGGGTTGGCCACTTTCAAGGCAAACGCCCTACTGCTGCACTATCTCTCTGGCCCTGAAATTTTGAAATTAGAAAATAGAGAATTTTAGAAAAGAACTGGCAGTGCAGTTCCTACCTTCAGAGATAATGACCCATAGCTGCCATCCCCTCAGACCCCAATTTAGACACAAAGAGAATGAAGGACATGAAGCCCCACAAGCTCCACTTCAGTGGGGGGTCCCCTACTCACCTCAATTGGGTCAAGGTGTCCATGGCCATCGCTCTCACAGGGGAAGAAAGGCTTTCTCTTGGCTCTGCCTTGATGATCTCCTGCCCAGCACAAGGAATAGGCTGGACAGGAATCCTCAGAAGAAGTAAGGGGGAGAGTATGGGCCAATGGTGACCCGGATGTGAATGAACTCTACAGTGTCAGAGTTAAGAAGTCCTAGAGTCATGTCTTCAGATGATCCTCTACTTCTCGTCTCAATCACTTTCTTGTGACATTTTGGGAGACCTTACCCCAGACTAAGCTAGGCTGGTGAGTGGTCATGCTCCAGACCCAAAAATAGACCTGACAGAATAGTTCTATCCCTTCTTGAGGGTTTCACCCACACCCCCAAGGACACCTCCAGTGCATCAAGGATCACAGTGGAAAGGGAAGATAGCAGCAAACACTAACAGTTGACTTTTCTCAAAATGAGACCTCAGTTCTGTCTGAAATCAGCTTCAAGTCCAGCCTGCAGAGGATCCTGCCCCTTAAGTCCCTTCTATGGAGATATCTCGATGAACCAGTGGTCTGATTCCATGGTGAGTAGCTGTGGACACTAGATAACTATCCTGGATTCCCATTTATGAGCCATTTACAGGGCCATAAGACCCAGTTACAAGAGTGTCCTCAGAATCCCACAACAGACCCACCCCACTTGGGGAAAATCCAGCAACCCTTACCCACCACCAATGTCTTCCCAGCAGAAAAATGTTCCTCTATCAAGCTCCAAAAGAAAATAATGTTTGCTGATATTTTTTTCTTTCTGCTGATATCTCTTTTTTTTTTTTTTCGTTTTTTTTTTCTTTTATGGGGAGAGGCGGGAAGAGGGAGGAAGGAAAGGAAAGAGGAGGGAGGGGAGGAGTAGGAGAAGGGGAGGTAAGGAGGGAGAGGAGGAAAGGAGAAGAGAGGAGAGGAGAGGAGGGGAGGGGAGGGGAGGGGAGGAAGAAGGGGAGAGCTGCTGATATTTCTTAGGTAGTCCTGTATGGGCTACCTCTGTGGTATCCTCAGAAAGGGGAATGAGCAGAGATTGGCACACATAAAAAGAACAAGAACAACTAGAGCTGGCTTAAATGCAGGGAGAAAGGGACTCTTATTCACTGCTAGTGGATGTTGTCAGCTAGTCCAGCCTTTTTGAAAAACAATTTGGATATTCCTCAAAAATACTAGAATAAAAACTAGATATTGAGCTTCCATATGACCCAGTAAACCCACTGGGATTATATTCTAGGAACCATAAAACAATGCACAAATGCCTCTGCATTTTTATGTTCATTGCAGCACTCTTCACAATAGCCAGAAACTGGAATAATCAAGTGCCTGAGAGCAGATGAGTGGATAAAGAAACTCTGGTACATCTACACAATGATACCCTATGCAGCTGTTAGGAAAAATAAAAAATGAAAATTGCTTATACAGGGGTAGATATGG
Organism: Suncus etruscus; assembly: GCF_024139225.1. NCBI lineage: Eukaryota > Metazoa > Chordata > Mammalia > Eulipotyphla > Soricidae > Suncus > Suncus etruscus. Next base: position 18,080,574 of record NC_064849.1, read on the forward strand.
AGATTATAATGCTGTGCAAAATAAGTCGGAGGAAGAGGGATACACACAGAAGGATTGCACTCATTTGTGGGTATAAAAAAAAAGTAAAAAGGGGGAGGGCCGAAGTGGTGGCACAAACGGTAAGGTGTTTGCCTTGCATGCAGCTAACCTAGGACAACTGTGGTTCCATCCCTGGTGTCCCATATGATCCCTCAAGCCAGAAGCGATTTCTGAGTGCATAGCCAGGAGTAATCCCTGAGTGGCACCGGGTGTGGCCCAAAAAGAAAAAAAAGTAGTATGGTAATAATAGCCAGAAACAATAGAAATGGGGCGGGCGGTGGCTCTAGAGGTAAGGTGCCTGCCTTACCTGCGCTAGCCTAGGACGGACCTTGGTTCGATCCCCCCCGGCGTCTCATATGGTCCCCCAAGCCAGGAGCGACTTCTGAGCGCATAGCCAGGAGTAACCCCTGAGTGTCACCGGGTGTGGCCCAAAAACCAAAAAAGAAAAGAAAAGAAACAATAGAAATGAATTCCAGGAGGACCAGTCCATGGTAGAAAGCTTTTCAAAAATATAAAAAGAGTGCAGTTAGGGCAGGGAAGGGACCACTACAACAATGATAGTTGGAAATGATCACACTGGACAAGAACTGGGTGCTAAAAGATAAAGAGATATGCATGATACCCTTCCATTGCAATATTCCAAACCACAGTATCTAAATGAAAAAAAGGAAGAGAGAGAAAGAGAGAGGCAAAGGGAGAAGAAAAATGTCTGCCACAGAGAAAGGAGGGGGAAAGGGGAAAAGAGAGGGTGAGAGGAAAGAGGGGATTATTTTTTGTTGGAAATATGCACTGGTACAAGGGTATTGTACATTGTGTGACTGAAACTCCATCATGAAGAAATTTGTAACTGTCAAAAATAATCCTACAGTATTACAAACAACTTTATAAACCACAATGTTTAAATAAAGTAATTAAAAAAACTAAAGGGGGGTTGGGAAGATTCCCCTTTCTGTATGAACTACAGCAGCGCAACGTCACCCCCTACACTCCAGGGGTCTCAAACTCAATTTACCTGGGGGCCTCAGGAGGCAAAGTCGGGGTGATCCTTGAGTGCAAAGTCAGTAGTAAGCCTTGAACATTGGGGAGTGTGACCCAAACAACTAAAACAAAACAAAACAAAACAAAAAAAGATTCGGGGCCGGTGAGGTGGCGCTAGAGGTAAGGTGTCTGCCTTGCAAGCGCTAGCCAAGGAAGGACCGCGGTTCGATCCCCCGGTGTCCCATATGGTCCCCCCAAGCCAGGGGCAATTTCTGAGCACTTAGCCAGGAGTAACCCCTGAGAATCAAAAGGGTGTGGCCACAAACTGTTGTACGGAGGCCGTTTGCAGCCCGCGGGCCGCGAGTTTGAGACCCCTGCCCTACACCCTCCAACAGATAAGGCCCAGCTCCATGACTTAACCTTATCAAACTTCCAAGCCATTGTATTTGTTTTAGATTTATAAGTCCTAGACCTCAATATCTTATTGTAGTGTTAGACCAGGAGTATCACAGGAAATCTAATGAGAAAGTTGCATAGTAATCTACCCAAGCACAAAGAACCTAACCAGTAGCACCAATCACAACCTAGTAAATCCACAGACACTAACTTTACTAACACCATAGGGAGATAAAACAATCATTCCAATAAGACTTGTGTTAATCTAAGATTGGATTATTCCAGTTGCTTTGTGTTGTAATAAGTGATATGAAGTAAATTTGTTTATACCTGCAAGTGGGAAGTGTAGGGCAGTGGGTGGGAGATTGAGGACACTGGCAAAGGGAAGGTCACATCAGTGGTGGGATTGGTGATGAAATATTTATGCCTGAAATGACTGTATTCTGAAGAGTTTGGTAAATCATGGTATTATAATAAAAATTGGGGAGGAATATCACCATGGATCAAAGAGGAAGTGAGGCATGGAGGCCCTTCCAAAGCCCTGCTGTTCCCCAGTCCTCCTGATGCCCACAAAAATACAGACTGAAGCAGCCAAGGGAGTCAGCAGAGCTAGACTCCACAGTACCCAGGATGGAGCCCTCTGGCTCTGCTTACCATGATCAGAATGGTCACGGTGTATTTCTGGGAGAAGTGGAAGTTGCTGAGGCCCTGGATGTTCTTGAGAGCTTTGGTGACCTGCATGACGCTCTTCATAAAGGCCATTTTCAGGCAGGTGTCCTGTGCCCAGGTTCAGCCAGGGAAGGGAAAGGCACACCGTTAGTACAACCAGGACCCGGTCCTTGTGTCCTGTCCCTGCTCCACCCTGAGCTCTGGAGGACAGTCTATGTCCCAACTCAACCTTCAGGAACCCCCAGGCCCTCAAGCCACCTCAGAAGTAGACAGTGACATTGAGGAACTGCCTGGATGGATAAGACCAGCACAAGCTGACAGGAGGCTGAGGACTGCCCGCTGCAAGACAGCACGAGTAGGGAGCACAGATGAGGTCATGTGTGCAAGGGGAGGCACATGTGTTTTCACAGTTTGCTTTTCTTTTTATTTTTTTAATTTAGATAGTTTTCTTTTTGTTTTTTAATTAGAGGGAAGAGGGACTTGAGGGCTATGCCTAGCAGCTCTCTGAGCTGACTGTTGGTTCTGTGTTCAGGTATCACTCCTGGTGAGGTTTCAGGAACTTTATGCAGTGCCAGAGATAGAACAAGGGTCAGATACATTAAAAGCAAAAGATGAAACCTCTGCACTGTCTCTCTGGCCCTTTTTGTTTGGTTTGATTTGGTTGTGAGATAGCCATACCCAAGGTACTCATGGGGCTTACCCCAGCTCTGTGCTCAGAGAGAAACTCTTGGCAATGTTTGAAGGACCAGACATAGTGCCCAGGATTCAGCTACATGCAAGGTAAGTGTCTTACTCCCATACTGTCTCTGGCCTCCACTATAGCTGAAACACCCTTGCCATGGTCTTATCTCAGTACAAAAGACAACCCCTTCTGATGTCTTTTGGTGCATCTGGATCAGGGGGGGACAGGAAGATGGGGAGGAAGAGTGGGTATGGGTGTGTAGCTCTGCCTTCAACACAATCCTCTGGTAACCCAGAAGATTCCCCCTGCCCAGCCTCAAGTGCCCAACCCCCAAGAAACTCAGGTGGGACTTTGAGGTCAGGATTTGTCCCTAGGCAATGGCACTTGGCTTGCCTGGAAAACTGAGTGCTGAATGGGGGTGTGCAGACCCCAGAAGATACCTGACAGCTGCTGGAGAAGTGGTGGATGATCTTGGCCATGATGGGGCTGTCCACGTGGGTGAGAAGCAGCTGTGGGTGGCAGTGGGAGGCCACACAGCTATACATGACCATGAGGGCACTCTTCACTGTTTCTCGCTGCCAGGGATTATCCTTCTAGGGGACCAAGAGGGGGAACAGCGTTGGGGGGGTGCTGCATGAGAACATGTCTGCTCACATGACCATGGGAGCTTTTGAGTCATCGGAAGAGGCTTCAACTGGTTTTGTACTGAAGGTGCTTATTTGTTCTTTTATTCATTCATGTGGGTCTTTTATTTTGTTTTGTTTTGTTTTGGGGGGTTTGGGGCTACACCCAGCAGGTCTCAGGAACTATTTCCATCTCAGTGCTGGAATCTAGGATCCAGGAGGCCATGCAATGCAGGGATCAAACCTGAGGATCAAAGGCAGGTGGGTGCACAGCTTATTGAGCTTTCTCTTAGGCCCTCATCTGACTGAGCCAGGAATATGGCTCAGTGGCAAAATGCCAACTCACACACATATAACTTGGGTTTGACTCCCAGAACTGCTCAAAATCAATGTCTTTATATGCTGTAATACTGGATATAGAGATGAGCCAGTTAGGCCTTGGCAATGATGATGGTACAAAGGCACCAATACCAAGACCAACCATTAGTTGAGCTCAGAGATTTCATATGGTTGTGTACAAGGGTCTCGTGTGTCTGCCAGGGGTCTGCTCTGACCCAGCTGGTCTTGGGGTGTTGAGGAATTCCTGGGAATAGACTATCTCAGCTGCTACTCCTGAGAGATGTCACAGGAGGCATGGAATCCACTCAGAGTGGGTTAGTAGAAGAGATCTAAGGGCCTGCCTGGGGTTAGGGGAGCACTGGAGGCAGGAGTAGGAGTTTTCCCCCCAGGTAAGCAGCCTACATGAGCCCAGGAGCCAGATTGCATGTGGTGGCCTACGGGGCTCAGCTGGCCATGGCATTGGATCATCTGGCAGGCATCTGGACCAGGTATTAGGAGGGCAGCCTCAAGAGTTCAACTCCTGGGGCTGGAAAGATAGAACAGCGGTAGGGCATTTGCCTTGCATGCAGCCAACCCCAGATTAATGGTGGTTCAAATCCTAGCATCCTATAGGGTCCCACGGGCCTGCCAGGAGCAATTTCTGAGCCAGGAGTAACCTTGAGCTCTGTCAGGTATGACCCAAAAACCAAAAGAAAAAAAAAAAAGAGTTTAACTCCCACTCACCACTGTCAGCTCTGGGCCAGGGGGCCACAACCCTGTGTCCTTCTCTATCTCTACTTGCTAACATACTAATGAAGGTCCCGCTCTCATACCAGCACTACTTCCTTGAATGCAAGGCCCGAGATTCTACATTCCCATACAGCCCTGGACACCCCATGTTGGGGTTTGAGGAGCTTATGGGGAGAGCAAGGTGAGACTCCCCTGCTATCTGGGGCCTGGAGAGGATTCCCCCAAAAAGCAGCTTTGTGGGAGAGACTTGAGCTGGATTATTTGGTGACAGTAGATACAGAGATATTTATAAGCACTTGGTGATTCTGCTCACAGCCCCAATGTCCCCAAGGACCCCAGAGAGCCGCCCCCACATGCCTCACCCGCCATGCACTGATCTGCCAGCTCTGCTCCGACTCCTGAATCCGCTCCTCAAACTCATGAAGCACTTTGAGCACCGTCTTCACTTGGCCCCGGGCACACAGGCCAAAGCACAGAATCACACCCTGGGAAGAACCCGCTAGTGGGGTGAGAGCGGTGGATGATATTGCCCCTCAAAGACACAGAGGTACACTCCTACCATACACACATCTGCTTAGACATTGCAACACATACAATAATGCATAATGCATAATACATGCACTGTAGACACATAAATTTACAATTTCTGAGCACATGACACATAGGCATGCACATGACACATCACACATGTACACTTGCATGTGCACCCATGAGGCAACGGTACCCACATTGCATATATGCACTGAACAAGCACATTTATACTGCACATAGGCACTCATATGCTCAAGCATGCTCATGCATGCATACACACAACTCATGTGCTCATACCCCCCCAACCCATGAAGGTCCTGAGGAAAGTGGACTCACCTCGCGATCAAAGTCGTTGCTGTAGTCTGTCTTGTACAGCAGTTCTAGGAGCAGCAACTCCACCTTGTCAGCCTCCAGACCCGTGGCCAGTGTGAAGCCCAAGGCCCGGTACAAGAAGCCCTGGAGAGTCAAAAGGACAAAGGGAGCTCAGGTCTCTCGCTTCTGCCCTCCAGGTGGTGCTACTCTGAGCTTGCTCATTAAAGAACCCTCCAAATTCACAAAGAGGGGCTGGAGCAATAGCATAACAGAAAGGTGTTTGCCTTGCAAATGGCTGACCCAGGACGAACCTCGGTTCAAGCCAGGAACGATTTCTGAGTGCATAGCCAAGAGTAATTCTCGAGAGTTACCAGGTGTGGCCCAAAAACCAAAATAACAACAACAAAATAAAATTCACAAAGAAAAAAAAATACTCAGCTTTCTAAGCATTCCGTTCTTCCGTAAGATAAATATGCAGGTTATTTTGAGTGCTTGGGACTATTTTGAGTACTGAGGGACTATCACCCAGCAGAGAAAACTGCAGTAAGAACTCTGTACATGCAGAAAGGCAGTAAGAGGGCCAAAGTGATAGCACAGTGAGTAGGACATTTGCCTTGCAAATGTAGAAAACCTGGGTTTGATCCCTGGCATCCTTTATGGTCCCCCTGAGCCTGACAGGAGCAATTTCTGAGCACAGAGTAATGAGTAATCCCTGAGTACCACTTCGTGTGGCACCAACACAAACAATAAACAAAAACAAAAAAGAAAGGCAGCAAGAACTGGCTTATCTGGCCAGGGATACTCTCAATCGCTGAGCACACACTTTGCAGACAGGAGGGTTCAAGCCTTCCACTTTAAGAACTAAATTCAATGGTTTCATTTAAAGGTGAGGGCACAAGCATGACTAGAGAAGCAGAATTTAAATGAAGCACTTCCTGAGGCATCTCTTAAACCAGCACATATTAATAGCTGCAAGAGTAGCTCACTCTCAAGGCATCCCTATGTCTCTCTTCCCTTTGGATTTGACTTATCGTTTTGTTTGGGTGCCAGAAAATAGTTCTGTTTTCAAAAATTGCTTTGTATTGATTCTTTTTCATTTAATTTGTTTTGGGTCCATACCTGGTGCTGCTCACATTCACTGCTGCTGGGTTCAGGGAACCATATGTGGTGCAGAGGATCCAAACTAAGTCTACTGTGTTTAAGGTAAATTCCCTGTCCTTTGTACAACTGCCCAGGTTCCTGATTCCTTTTCATGTGTATAAAGGACAACACAAAATTACAAAGCAATCGATATGTTCTTTGATTTATTTTTCCAAGGCTTCACTTTGTCCATTGAAACATTTAGTGTTTTCTCCTGAAAGAACAAGTCCTCCCGTAAGAATTCTTATCATTCAAACTGACCTTTTCCCTTCTCTCTTTCCTCATTCAGATCAACTTGAAAGTAATCTTGCTAAATCCCACATAAGAGTCACATTCACACACACACACACACACACAAACACACACACACACACACACACACACACCTCTTCTTTTGGAAACTGAAAAATGGAACCACTGTGTCTTGCAAAGAAAGAAATTTGAGATAATGGAACCCTCATTTTACAGTGCTCATTTTTGGGCCCTACTATCTCAAGAAAAGAGGTTGTTCTGGGAGGTCCTATAACCATCCCATTTAATTGATTGCTTTGGTCTAGTTCTCCTTCATTCATGCTCCTATTTGATGGTAGTCATTGGGTTACTATTTTGAATAGGTTATCATTTTTAGTAGGAGCTTCTTTTCACTCTACAACAGTTGATTTTTTTTGCTATAAAGCTAATAGCTTTCACTCATGATTTTGATGAAAGTCTGAACGTCTCTCTCTGTAGCCTCACCTGGAGGCATCCAACCAGCCACAGAGAGAAGGGGCTGGGGGAGGACAGAAGGAGATTTCTGAGGAAGTTCCATCAGCTGCTACAGATCATTTTGGCCATTTGATGTTATCTAAATCAACAAGACTCCTTTACCTTATTTATCTTCCCTATGCAAAATGAGTTATTGGTATAAGGCTGAGCTGTATACTTTTGCTTATTAAATGCCATACATTGGGGCCAGAGAGATAGCACAGTGGTAGGGCTTTTGCCTTGCAAGCAGCCGACCCAGGACTAAAGGTGGTTCAAATCTCGGCATCCCATATGGTCCCCCGTGCCTGCCAGGAGCAATTTCTGAGCAGATAGCCAGGAGTAACCCCTGAGCACCGCCGGGTGTGGACCAAAAACCAAAAATAAATAAATAAATAAATAAATAAATAAATAAATAAATAAATAAATGTCATACACAACTTTCTTATAGATGAATACCTGATCATAAACTACATTTGAGAATATCTTAGCCATTTAAATCTATGGATTTGGCTATAGTAGCTCTTTGTGAGATATGCTTTGCTATTTACTGTTTTAAATTCTTGCCTGTGCATGGTATATTTGATATCACACTAGATCTTAGCCAAAAGGCCAAGAAACGATGAAAGGATATCTATTTGAATAAATAATAATTTATTATTGTAACCTATAAAATATTTTAAAATGAATTTATTGAGACACAATTCTCATATTATTGCGATATAATTCACATACCATTTAGGGATTACAACTTTAGTGTACATTTAAAGTTATGAGACCATTTTACAATTTAAAATTTAGTTATTATCATTTTCTCTGCATGAAAAAAGTCTCACATACAAGCAGTCACCCCAGAATCCTCCTTTCTTTGCACTTGGAAAAAAACATCTGGGGCCAGAGCAGTGGTTCAAGCAGTAGGGTGTCTGCCTTGCACATGCTAACGGACAGACCACAGTTCAATCCCCTGGAGTCCCATATGGTCCCCCAAGCCAGAAACAATTTCTGAGTGCATAGCCAGGAGTAACTCCTGAACATCACTGAGTGTGGCCCAAGAAAACCAAAAAAAAAAAAAAAAAAAGGATCTACTTTCTGTCTCTGAATTGTTTCCATTCTTGATATTTAAATACACAGAACCAGAATATGTGCTTTTTTATGCACCTAGTTCCTTTCACTTATTGCATATTCAAGGATCATCTTTTCTGGTACCATAAAGAGATATCTGAGGAGGTTTCCCAAGCCAAGACCACAGAAATGTATGCCTGGAGAAATCTTCTAGGAGTTCTGTAGGTTTTGCTTGTGCACTATGTTCTATTTTGAATTGATGGTTGTGAGAGGTCTGAAGGAGTCCAACTTCTTTCTGTTGCAGCCAGGCATGGTATTACCTCTGTGCCATATATCAAAAAGTCTCTTCTTCCCTCTCTGCAGTATTCCAGCTGCCTTGTTAAAAATAGCCTGACACTGGGCATGAGCTTCACAGTTGGGCATCCTGCTCTAGCCCACTATTCTAGCAGCTTCTCCTGGGGCTGTGCCATCCCTTCCTCTTTGCTGTAATTAACCAACACAGCATGAATCCGGGAAGTTCATATAGCTCAATTTTCTTCTTTATTCATGAATAAATTGGTTCATTGGAGCCCCAGTGCATTTCTGTATGAATTTTGGGATCGATTTATTATATCCCTGCCAAAAAACAATCCCGTAAAATGCAGCCAAGATCATGAGTGCTGGAATGATCCTAATGTCTCTGCAGTGAATTTGTAGATACAACTGGGAAATGTCACCATCTTTTATTTGTTTGTTTGTTTTTGGTTTGGGGCCACACCCAGCAACACTCAGGGATTACTTCTGACTCTGCGCTCAGAAATAGCTCGGGAACCATATGGAATGCTGGGAATCGAATCCAAGTTTGTCCTGGGTTGGTCACATTCAAGACAAATTCCCTACAGATGTGCTATCACACCAGCCCCACCATCTTTGTTTTTTGACATTTAGGTCACACCCATAGTGTTCAGGGCTTATTCCTGGCTCTATGTTAGGGATCACTCCTGGAGAGTCTGGAAGAACCATATGCAGTACTGGGGATTAAACCTAGAGCTGGCTATTGAACCTGGGTCAGCCATGTGCAAAGGGAGTGCCCTACCCATTGTACTACATTTCCAGAAGTGTCGCTATGTTGACTGCAATGTCCTCAAGAGACATAGGAGGGTGTCTGTTGACTGAGATCTCTGATTTACTTCAACAATATTTACACCTGTTGTCTGTGGTGCCCAGGATTAAAGCCAGGTCTCATGCGTGTAAGTCATGCATGTTTCCACTGCATCATGAGCCCACCAGGAAATAGCCTCCTGGTATCATGAGTCACATTCTGAAGGAATCAGCATGGGTTACTCTGCCCAGTAAACTCTGTTGGGAGTGAGGACCATGGGGAGTCCATTTCTGAGCCCCAGCTTTGCTTCTTTTTACTTCTCCCCCACTCAGCTTTATCTTCTTCATTGCTCATGTGGGGCCCAGCAAGCCCCTGCAGCCCCATGTCAGCCTCAACACTTCTCATGGTTGTCCCAAACCCAGTGCAGTTTCCATCCTTCCTGCTGGGTTTTCTACATGACTTTGTGAGAGAGCAGACGAGGTGAGCAGGGGAAGCTGGGAGCAGGGAGAGAGAGGGGCTTCCTGCCTCCACCACGTAGGTTCTCAAGGAGAAAACACCAAGCGAGAATGGGGGTCCTTGAGGACATCCAGAAATATGCAGCTGTCAATGCCCAAGGAGGAGCCCTTGGTATCAGGGATCTGTCTACATGACTTGAGGGGGGACCTACCTTCTCCAGAGATGGGCTGTCGAAACTTTCAATCTGGTTATTCAGCTCCTTACTCAGACGCAAGCTCCAGCTGGAGCCCCGAGTCCTCCTGAGGGAATTTCTCAGAAACTGGGGGCAGGGGAAGGAGAAGGTGTGAGTGGGAGTGCCAAGAGCCCCTGTCTGGTCATGGGGATGGTGTCCCAGGGTGCTGTGGGATCCTGAGAGAGCCATCCCCAAGGCCCTTATGGTTCACCACCTTAACATAACAGTTCAGCACTGTTATGTGGGAGCTGTGACTTGGGGCTATTTGGAGGGATCCTCCACCCCACTCTCCAGCCTGTGGCCCCCTGTTGCCCAATATCCATACCAGCGTTGGAATTCCCCATTTCCTCTCTGATGAAATCAGGAACTCTTAACCTTCCTGCGTGCCCCCACTTTGCCCCAATCCCAGCCACCTCCTTACCTGGATCAGCTTTTCCTCCCACAGATTCTGATTCCAGGTGAACTCGGTATGCTCTGCCGAAACAAGGGTCACATCCACTGCTCCCTATGGCATAGCTGAAGGGGACCACCTTCAATGCTCCCCAACACCTCACCTTCTAGATATTTGACTAGCCCCGGGATCTCCTCCTCCCATGTGTCAGCCATGGCAGGTGCGATGCTGTGGCTCAGTGTCCTCAGGAGGTTCAGCATGGCCACTCCACGGCCCTCCCCTTTATATGGGGATGACATCAGCACCTGTGGTGACCCCGGGCACCGATGGACTCTAGTTTTGGACTAGGAACCCCACATGCCTTGTCCCCACCAGATGCATCAGGGCTTTGTCCTGGCTTATAAGGATCAAAATGTGAGGTTTGAAGAGACTGGGGGTCGGGTGAGGAGAATCATGCCTGTCCCCACCAATGCATCAGGCTTTGTCCTGGCTTATAAGGATCAAAATTGAGGTTGAAGAGACTGGGGTCGGGTGAGGGAACAGATGTCTGTGGGGCTCCCTGGGACAAGTTGGTCTGCACCTGGGTCCTGAGGGGTTGCCAGGGGCTGAGTGGAAAGATGTGGGTGAACCCTGCAGATGCCTAATATCTGAACACCCTGGTTATGCCATCTCGTCTTGAGGGGTATCCCAGGGCTCCCAACAACTCCAGCATGTGGCCAGACCAGGTAGCACCTGGGGACACTCACCAGGAGACGGGCCAGCAGCTTCTGTGGGGCAGGCAGGTCCACTGTGGAAGGGAGAGGGTGGTGATATTCATTAGAGCTGCCTGTCCCAGGAAGTCCCCATGAAGAATAGTCTTGGACTGACTAACCCAATATAGGGGTGGGGAAGGTCTGGGTCTGTCTCGAGTTATAATACTGGGGTCATAAGCCTCCTCTCCCGGGTGTCGGGGGAAGCATAATGATCCCCAGACAACATCTTAAAGTTCCTTTTTTTTTTTTTTTTTGGTCACACCTGGCAGTGCTCAGGGGTTACTCCTGGCTCTGCACTCAGAAATTGCTCCTGGCAGGCTCGGGGGACTATAGAGGATGCTGGGAATCAAATCAGGGTTCATCCTGGGTTGGTCGAGCGCAAGGCAAACGCCCTACAGCTATGCTATCTCTCCATCCCCATCTTGAAGTTCTACATAATGGCCCGTGGGGGTCCAAGGTTTTGAGAAATAACAGGTGCTGGAGGAAGAGGCCCAACAGATTAGCCACTCTCTGGTCACTCAGATCAGACACAGAGAACATCAGCCCTTTGAAGGCATCTCTTGATCTCAGGAGTTCCTGCCTTGTCTCCACACACCCCTCAGGACAGCCCACCACCATACAAGCCAACAAAGTAGCTTTTCTGAGCTCCTGATACAGGGTGTGTTCCATGAGAGTGTCAGGCCGTGGGGTCCCCACAGCAGCTGCTCCCTCAGCTGCTCACCAGCACCCCAAAGGTGGCATCTGGATAGAGGAAGTAGAAGTGGAACCTTGGGGTACAGGTAGAGGAGAGGACGAGAGTCTGGTAGAGGGAGGGGAGCTGCCCACCTGCCCAGACCCCACAGCCGGCATAGGACTGAAGCCCACCGTGCTTGCTTCTGCTCTCAGCACTGTCGACCGCATCCCTGCTGAGTTGCTGTCGCTCAACCAGGTTGGTCAGGCTGACGCAGATGGGGGGGCCCAGGGCACTCCGTATAAGTCCGTGTCCATGATGTAACACAGGAGCCGCACCCAGAAATCCTGGGCAAGGGACCATTATGAGCTGGACACCCCATGGCCATGAGAGGAGATGACTCAGCCTCCCACACAAACATAGTTGTATACATACATAGATGCAACATTTACATGTGTGGCACAGTACACACAGTCCCTTCACCCCAGCTGCTCCAGTGCTAAGGATCTAGCCTACCCCCACTGCAATTGCCTTGCTGGAGCTCTGTGTCAACCCTGGTTTGCATCATGGTCCCCACTCTGCCCAGGCCAGAGTAGTCAGCAGGTCTTGGGCAACCAAACCGCTCTAGGACAATCCCAGGACCAACTCCACACCATGCATGCTCCCACAGACAGTCTCCACCATTGGAAGACTTCATCCCACCATTCCCCCATCAGCATGTCTGATACTTCTTCAAACTCTCAAATCTCCAGGGCACCATGAAGCTTTGCAGAGAAGACTAGCAACTCATTGCTGCCTATACAGGATAATGCCTCATACTCTTTGGGGGTGGGCTTGCTCCCGTCCACTGGGAAGGCTGAAACTCTGTCAGCATTCCACCAGAGAATATAGCAGCATGCCCAGACCCAGGCCTGAGTGAGTAGCCCTGCGGATTTCAGACCACTTGCCCACCTGCCCAGCCGATAGGCCAAACTCTCTGACACAAGTACATCCTGCAGTTCTGTGATCAGGGCGATGATATGCAGTACAGGAACATGAGGATTATCTTAAATTTGTGTCTCCAGCTCTCCAACTTGGCACTAAGCACCCTCTCACCTACCCAGATAATCCTGGTGCATCTTGGTTCCACCACAGCCTGAGAGGGTGGAGCAAGGCTTTAATGCAACCAACTAGCAAATGTGTTCCTGGCTCTGGAGTTAGATGTCCCAGCTCTGGCTTCCACAAGTGGGGCATATAGGAAGAACCACTGAGACTAACTCCACTCAGCCTTCCAGGCCTGGGGAAATGGGTCCCTCTGAGCCTGACTTCCAACAGGACAGAATCATAATTGAGAGAGCCTGCTTCAAGGTTGACAGGGTGATAACAACACGGACTGTGTTGCCAATAAGAACTTGCTCCACAGACCTACTCAATGTTGCTGTTCTTCTGGGATGTTTTTGTGGTTAAATGAGCTGCCACTGGACTAGGGCTATCACCTAACCTGTAGTTCTCTTGGTGGATTGAGTTTTTCCAATTGAGGCAGGCAGTGAATTTTGGCTGAACTCGAAGCTAAGGTATGGTCTACTTGGGCAATGGGAAGGAGTTCCATTTGATTTCTCTAAACCTCTGAGCAGCTTAAACTGAGTCATCCCACTGTGTGTCTCAAACAATAGAACTCACCAGAACTGACATAATTAAATCACTGCAGACAATTCCATACATGCACACATATGCATGTGCACACACACACACACACATGTGCTTCTGGCTGCAGGGGCTTTGAAGTTTCCAACAATGAGGCAGAAGATTCCCCACTGTGGGAATCTGGGGTGATTCCCATCTAGACACAGTGGGTCAGTAGTTTTTTATAGATTCCCAGGTAGAGGGAAGATGAGTGCAAAGTTTCAGCCATGCCCACATGCCTGATCAGCACGAGCAGAGTCCCCAACACAAGGGGACTGGCCCATGCCAGGGGATCACTCACACTGGTCATGCCCACTGACAGATGATGTGATGATCCTCACAGTGTCCATAGTCACTTTGTGGACCATCTTCTCCTCCAAGTCCCTCTGGTAGAAGTTTTCCCGGCGATTAGTCTGCAAGACATAAGCAAAGGCTCCTGGCTTGGTGGCTTTCAGAGCTGACTGTGCTCAGGTTACTGTCCATGGCCTGAGTTCAAAACAAAATGGTGGGCGTGGTATGGACACTTGTGTGCATCAGCCACTGCCCTGGGATCAAGCATATAGCTATGAGTATCTTCTGACATCTGCGCATGCCAACTCTGGGGCCAGAATATACAGGACCCTGGGGGTGCAGGGGATGCTGGCGGAAACACTCATAGGACCCTTGGGGTATCTTCCAAGCTTTGGTTCATTCTAGAGCCCAGCTGCCAGGCCTGCTGTAAGGATCACTCACCAGCTTGTAGGTGGACAGTGTGAGCTGCACAGACACGTACTTCAGGCCCCAGCCTTTGATCCTGTCTTTGGAAGCCGGACAGAGCGAGCTGGCCGATGAAGCGCAGGATGGCATCCGAACCTGTGGGGGAGGGTGGCTCAGACAGGGCAGTTGGGCACGAGGCTGAACACCAAAGCATCTGAACTGGATGAATGCCTTGGAGTCACTGAGGTCTTACCTCCTCAGCCACAGTGACACCCATCATCTTTCCACCTTCTCTACCCCTATCCCCAATCCTCCCACTTTCTCTGCCTGCCCTTCTAGGGCTGGTGGCTACAGGCCCCAGCTGCACTCCACATAAAGTGGGGACTGTGATGCCTAGACCTCGACTGGATGTGGGCTAGATGCATGGCCTCTCTCTCCAAGTGGGGTGCACCCTCTACTGCTGTCTCTCAATTTCCCCATCCCCAGGATGGAGACTGACTCCCTCAACCCCAAGATTCTAGGACTGGTAGCATACATCTCAGCCTCACTGGACATGTTCTCCAGCTGAAATCCCAGAACTCTGTCACAGGACAGGTGGGAGAGGGGTCTCCCCCATGTTCCTGGGACCCTAGTACCCAGTAATCCCTGGTACACCAGCAGCTGACACCTTGGAGCGGGAGTCGGAAAGACTGTTCCTCACCACACGGATGGCCAGATAGATGGTGCGCACACTCATTTTGGGATCTGCAAAGGGAAAGCAACCTGGAGTGGGACATCCCACAGAGGGACTGACACCATCCAGCTCAGAACACCTCTCAGAAGCCTTCAGGTTCCCTCCCATGCACCTCTGTTCTTGTCTTTATCCCTTGGCCTCTGAGCCTGTGGGGTACCATAAGTGTGGAGCAGATGTCTCTCTCCACCCTTCCACCACTGCTCTGTGGATGCACTCTGAGCATGTTGGGGATCCCAGTGGAGCTGCCAGCATAGAAAGAGAGAGCCTGGAGGCCAGTACCAGCATCTCTCAGGTGAGTCCCTGCCTCTCCCTGAAGGTCCAGCAGACTCCACTTATAGGTGTTTTTGTAGCCAAGCCATATACCTCATGGAAGCAGCTGAGCAGGAGGTGTGAGAAAAGGCCAGGTGGAGGTTCTGTGCCCAGTACGGACAGGATGAGAGTTACAATCACCTCAGGGAAGGAAAAAGTGAGAAAAGAGCAAAAACAGCAGCAAGACCAGGAATGCCAGGAGGATGGAATTGGCGACAGCATTAACATCCAAAACAGAAACTTCTTTGGGGAATATAAAATATCATCTATAAAGTTTGGAAAAAAAAATCATCACCACTCTTCCTTAGTATGTATGGGAGTGCCCTTTCCAGCAAGTTTCAGCTCACTGTGATAATAATATGGCCAGACTTGTATTGGTAAGTGCTACAGGGCACTATATTAGAACTGGGGAACAAGCTGGCACTCAGAGCATGCTAGGCCAGCACCTTAGTTCTATATTATCTCTCCAGCCCACAGAGTCCTGAGTATGGGACCAGAGAGATAATTGGGAATTTGCCTTGCACATGGTTGACTTGGATTTAATCCCCAACACCCCATAGGCTCCCTCAAGTCCGCCAGGAGTGATCCCTGGATTCAGAGCCAGGAGTAATGACTGAGCATCATCAAGTGACAACCTCCACAAAAGGAAGACTGGGTATGTCCTTTCGGATCCAAGTGCACACCAATCACTATCCACACCCCGGCCCCTAGCCCCACCCCCTGGCTGGGATTTAACAACACACAAGAGTTTTTCTGGGCACTAGCAGACTGGCCACCCCAGGAGAGAGAAAGAGGAGATAGCACCCACTCCCAGATACTTCCTCCTGGCAAGGATTCTACTCATTTCTTAAGGATTCATTTTTAGATCTGAAACATTCTTCTTTGACTTAGGACCTCAGAGCAACTATTTCTCCCCGATAGTTTATCAGAAGTTGGGTTGTTGAGCTCAAACAGGAGAGCCCCTTTTGTACCAAACAGCCAGGACGAACTATCAACGGGCAGCAGTGAAGATAAGAGGTTGATTTCTTGAGATTTGAGTGGAGGAATTGCACAGTGGAGCCTGGAAAACCCAGCCCAGAGCCTGCTCTTGCCCACGACACTGTGTCAGAGCACTTGATACTGCCCTGTTTGGGCTCCACAATGCTGGGCTGAGTTACTGTCACAGATGCCCAGAGGGGCAAGGCTGAAAATATTTTTACTAACTGGCCTTTTTCCAGAAAGATGGCTGGGCCAACATATGTCAGGGGTTTTTTGTTTGTTTGTTTGTTTGTTTGTTTTTAGCATCTCTGTCCACAAAGTAGGTCAAAAGTGCCCCGTTGTGTCTTAAATTGGTCTTCCTTGAGGTAGGGGCCCCATATCTTCAGAGGGGTCTTGAAGCTCTAAAGCTCCCCAGGAGGTCCGAGGTCTGCAGGGCTTCCTGCTACCAACAGAGAGCGCCATGCTACATGAATTGCAAAGGCCTTGCCCCAGGATTTTAGCCTAAATATCAAGGTCAAGTTTAGAATGTGGGGATCAGAGATTCAGACCGAGGGGCTGAGATTGGGCATTGAAGCCATGGGGTTTTAAGACTACACTCCATGATTCAATAGCCCTTTATTGACTCTGACCTTTGAGTTAACTTTGGGATTCAGCAGTAGGATTCAAGTGAGAGCTGGATTGTGGGCTCAAGGAGATGGGAGAGGAAAAAGGGGCTAGGACACCCCTAAAAGGGGAAATGACCTTGACCGAGCTGAGAGAGTACCCAAGCCAGCCAGCACTCGAGACTGCACTCACCCTCCGCGCTCACCACTGCTTTCATGAGTGTCAGGGGTCCCCACAAGAAGGACTCTTTGCTGGTCCCATCTGGCTGAGGAAAAACTTCATCAGTTCCTTGGGGTAAGAGCGAGCTGCAGGGGGGTGAAGAGGGTAAGGTATGCTGGAGTCAAGGCACAGAGCTTGGGCAGCCAGTGGGGGGTGGGAGTCCCCCTCCCACTTAGAGAGGCGATCCTGGACTCTCACCCAGGGCAATGAAACAGTGGACTATCTCTGCCAGGTTCTGGCTGCTGTATTGCTGGTGTGCAGGAGCTTTGGAGCATACCTGGGGGTGTGTGGGAGGTGGGCTGTGATTAGGGGGTACCATGCCCAACCCACAGGCACAGAAGCAACGATGAAGCTCAATGTCCCTGTGCCTTGGCATCCTACTAACCCACCCCCATTCCCCAAACATCCCCAACCGAGGTCTCAGCCTTGCCTGAACATGCAGCTCTGAGAAAATATTGTGTAGCTGCATGGCTGGTATGGGAGTGCTGGTGAGTACCGATACCTCCAGGATTTGTCTCAGCACCTGTGGGGCACAGGAAGACAGGGAGAGGGCCGCAGGTGACTCACCACCATCACCATCTCCAATTCAGGGGCTCTAGGGTAGGCAGAGGACTTGCATGCTGTAAGAGGAAGCCTCAGTTTCCCCTCTCTAGCTGCAGCCAGCAGATCCCTTTGAGCTGTCCCCTGTCTATATCTTAGATATTCCTGTAAATTCCTGGATTCTCCCTAAGAACTGAAAGATTACATTTTCCTATAAATCCTGGCCCATGCCTCAAGCTCAAAGGAGACTCGGAGACTAAGGGGCAATCCCTGGGAATATGGTGTAATAGATGACCAAAAAAGGTCTCACATAAGTAGATAGTCCCACCCACCAACCTGAGTGCAAATTAAAGATTTTATCTGATTTTAGCTGCATACACAGGCTGTAAGTTAGTCAGACATCTCTGGGAAACAGCTAGGGATCTTCTGAGACTCTGCTAAGAAACCGAGAACTAGTTTTTCCTATAAAGACCCATAAAATCAAACATACTTGACCTAGTCTTGTATTAAGTTCCTCCCCAGGCAGGGACTTTCTTTGCCCTTTGCTTTTTTTGTTTGTTTGTTTTTGTTTTTGTTTTTGGGCCATACCGGGCAGTGCTCAGGGGTTACTCCTGGCTGTCTGCTCAGAAATAGCTCCTGGCAGGCACGGGGGACCATATGGGACACAGGGATTCGAATCAACCATCTTAGGTCCTGGATCGGCTGCTTGCAAGGCAAACACCGCTGTGCTATCTCTCCGGGCCCTGTCCTTTGCTTTTCAATAAACTCTTCTATTTCCTAACTCTGAGCCTTGTATATTTATTACTAAATAGTTTCTTCTTTGAAAATATTGATGATTCTGGGAAACTTGGATAGACACAGAGATTGGCCTCACATCACTTGCATCAGTGTCACCCCCCCTCTCCCCAGCATGTGGAGCTCTACTCAGACCTGCTGTATCTTGTTCTGCACTCTAGGCAGCACCCCTCTCACCTCCCCCATTCCCATGTTGGATAAAGCATAGCCAACACAGTACACATATGCCCTCTCTCCACCACCCCATCTCTTCTGCTGGTTTGGAACCCCATCCTGATGATTTGCAGGGGGTCACATCCGGCAGTTGTTCAGCAGTTGCTGTCAGCTTGATACTCAGGGAGTATGCAGTGTTGGGGAGATGAAACCAGTGCTCTGGTCCTTGGCATCATCTCCCCTGCTTGTCTGTAAACCAGAATGTTCTCCAGGTGGCTTCACCATGCCATTCCCTTGCTTTCTGCTCTGGATGCTCACAGCTTTAGAGTTCACAACCCATCCTAACTCCTTCTCCCATGGCTGAAAAGCTGGTGGCAGGTTCTTTCCTTACCCACAACAGCTGACCCAGGGGGAAAGTTAAGATTTTTGGGATGGGTTACAGGTAGTTACAGAGCTCAAGGTCACCCTGGGTTTGGGGAGAGGAGCCCACAAGGAGCCTTGGCCTGGGTCTTTCCCACTAGGCACTGCACAGGTGTGAACTGTCTGCAAAGTGGCCCCTTCCAGATACTGGGGAGCACTATTTTTGGGACATCTGGCACCTGGGTGATGAAGAGCGCCTCCAGGCTGCTCTGGTACTCAGCCAGAAGCAGCGGGATGTAGTCGTACACCTGCTCCCGAAGGTCATCATTGGGCAGCAGCAGTTTCAACATGGGTCGAAGGGACTTGATGACCCCCAGTTTCACCTGCCATGAAACAGGGGCTCAGACCCTTAGCCAACTATCCCTGCCTCCACCCTTTCCACAGCACACCGAGCAGAGGGCATAGGCCCAGGCTGACAGTGTCATCAGCCTGCTCAAGGTGTCCCCCAAGGAGACCCTGAGCAAGGACTTTGCCTCAGTTTCCCCTTTTGTAAAACATCCTTATTACTGTGGAGGAATGGTATGGAACTTGCTCCCAAGGAGAGGTGCCTACACGCCAGTGGTGTTGGACCTGTATGTCAGCGCTAGTCTGGGGTCAGGCTGATACCAGAGCCCACACGACTTCATAGCACAGACAAGGGGGGGGGTCACAGATGAGGTTCTGCTCCTTGGGGTTCCAGGAGGGAAGCAGGACTAGTTCAGACTCTATGCTGGTGGGGTCTGGGAGATGTGATGTGAGGGATCCACGGGGGGGGGGGGGGGGGGGGGGGGGCATCTTACCCAAGGCATTTCACCTGGAGTTACAAAAAGGAACCACCAGGGGCAGCCTCCCTTTATCAGGGTACCTGGCCTGGAGTTAGACAAGGGAACCACCAGGTGGTGTCCCTCTCTGGACACCTCACCTGAAGTTACACGAGGGAACCACCAGGAAACATCCCCTCACCTCAGGGTTGTTGTTGCGGAGCCACACCGTGATGAAATAACGGTACATGGGGAAGACCTTCACTGCAAACTGGTCCTCTGTCATCACGGGGTACACGCTGTTCTCCAGGTGCCTTAGGTAAAACTGCACCGCCTCACAGAAGGTCTCCATGGCTGTGGCAGAGCAAGGAGTCAGGAACCCTGCAGGACCTCCTATGTAATGACTGAGGTTCGACCCCAGGCAAATCCTGAGGTTAGAACTGGAATTAAGAAAGGGGTGCTTTCCTGGAGGTGAGGCCAAGTGCAGAGCTCAGCAAGCACATTTTGCTGTTTTTCTACAAGTGCCAAGGTCCACGTTGGATGGGGAAAGACCATGAGAATCAGTAACATGAAGAGCCCCCATCAGGGCCCTCATGAGAGAGGTTGTCCTTAGATATATGACCCACTGCCCCCAGTCTCCTGACTAATCCAGGCCAGAGAATGTACTTTCCTCTGAGCCAGAAGCTCCTGAGAGCACTCAAGGGACTAGACTCCTATTCCCTAAGATCTCTTCAGAGGCCACTCAGAGTGGGAGACTGAGCCACAGATTGGGGCTAAATGAACTCCTCTCTATCTAGTCAGTCTTTTTTCTCCTTTCAGTCTCTGGATCCAACCAGACCTACAAACCCAGCAGGACACGTACCACCACAGATCACCTGGCGCATCTTGGCTTCGTTGGCGAGTCTCAGCATGGTGAATATGGTGACCAGGGTGATGCCCATATACGGCATGAACTCAAACACTGCCAGGGCAGGGGCACAAGGACAGTAGGCTCAAGGAGGGAGCAGAGATGGTGATCCCACTTGCCCACATTTTCCAGCCTCCACACAGATACAATGAGGGCCCCTAAAGTGTGTGGGAAGTCAGGGGGAGGTAGAAAGAATGAGTCAGGATGGCCCAGAGGGTTGACTAGGGAGTCACTATTTGACAGACACAAGGCCACATGTCCAGTCATAGCTCCATATCTCCTCTTGCTGATGTTCCACGAGGATTCTCAGCTCTGCCACAAAGGGTGTAATATGGTGCATTGCAACCTGCATTGCTGGTGCACTAGGACCGCCATTAAATGGGTCAATGTCAGCATGTATTTAAGTGTGTGAGACTGAAATTGTGTGTGAATGTGAGTAAGTGTGCAAGTGAGTGTGGGCATGAGTGGGTGTGTGAGAATATAGGCGTGGCTGTTGTGTGGAGGTGTGTGAGTGTGCAGATATACAAGTGTGTTTGTGTGTGTGGCTCTGCAGGTGTGCAGGTAAGGGGTTATGAGTATGCGGCTGTGACTGTGTGTGTGGATGTATGACTTGCAGGTGTGTCAATGTGTGAGTGCATGCTGTGTAAGTGTGTGGGGGTATGCAGGTGTGTGGATACGGGTGTGGATGCACAGATATGTGGGTGTTTTGAATGTGCAGGTATGTGTGTGCAGCTGTGTGGATGTGGGGGAGCATTGGAGGGCTGCAATCAAGGAATTCTCTGCAGCCACAAAGGAACTGGGATGATGAAGAGAGGAGTGAGGGATCTAAGAGGAATGAGGGAGGGAGAGAGGGGCAGGAAGTGGGGGCCAGAGATCATCTAGACTGATATGTGGGCATCTGGCACATATTTCCTCAAGAAATGGGGAAAGGGGGAAAGAGAACTGGAGAAAGCGCTGAGAAGAAAGGACACAGAAGAGGGAGAGAGAGTGAGCAAGAGAGAGAGAGAGAGAGAAAGAAGGAGGAGGCAGAGAGCGATGGAGACAGAAAAATGTATTTTGGAAGAGGGAAGGGGAGGACTAGAGACAGAAATGAAGCAGTGGGAAGAGATAGGACTAACGGGAAGAAATGCCTCTAAGGGCCAGAGTTAAAGGTTTTGTCCTGCACACAGCAGACCAGGGTTGGACACCCAGCACCCCATATGGTCCCCGGAGCTTCATTAGGAGTGATCTCTGAGCACCCCTGCAAACAGAACTGCCTCCAGGAACTGGGGGTGTTTGAGGATTGGAGGCCTGGCCTGTATGAAGTCCTTAATTCAGCCCCTTCATACACAAAATACCCCATATCAGGGTCCAGACCCAGAACCCAGGGAGAGGTCAGGGAGGGCAGGGCAGGACCCAGGGCAGTCCCCACCATTGCCATTGGCCAGCTTGGCCAGGGTGATGATGACAAACTCTTCGGACAGGCTGAGGGGCTTGAGGTGGTGCTGCAGCTCATACATGACCAGGCTGAAGTGGTTTTGGGACAGGGCCACCAGCGTGTCACTGGCCACCTCTGCCTTCAAGTAGCCATCTACCTAAAGGGCAGAAGAAAGGGGTGAAGCCTGTTGGAGAGAGAAGCAGGAAGCCTTCTCATGCCTACTCCAAGCCTACTGGGGACCACAGAGCTGGATGGAGCAGGATCCTGACACAGATGGCCATGCTAGCCTGTGGGCTTTGGGATCACCCAATACCGCTTTACCTCCAAGCTGTCCCTCATCTCCTTGGAGGCAATGGAGACCAGCCTCTGCACACAGTGCTCCTCCAGCTCGCCCTCCTGCTGAATGATGTCCTGGAGGATATTGTAAATGTTGACTTTGCGCAGTGTAGAAATCTGTAAAAGAGCAGCATGGCAGAGACACCCTGGCCCTCACTCTCCTCTACCTTCCATCCTCCATCCACCACAGCTGCAAACCTAGATCCTTCATCTCCACCCATTCTTCCTCCCCGTCTGGCTCATCCCTCTCTGTGCTCACATCCTTGATTTACTGTCGGCACAGCTGGTGCTCTTCAGTTTGGAGTTTTCCCCTTATCGGAGCCAAGAAGGTGGTTTTGTTGGGGTCATAAAGATAGTAAAGAAGGAAGGGCATTTGCCTTGCACCCAGTGCACCCTGGCTTGCTCCCTGGCACTACGTATGGGTTCCCAAAGCACAGAGCCATGAGTCAGTCCTAAGCTCTGTCAGGTGTGGCCCCAACCTTCACCCCTAAATAAAATGGTGGTTTTCTCTTCCCTTTGCCCCATTAAGACTTGCCAGGGTCCTCTTGCTCTGTATTGATGCTGACATAACTCCCAGTGCCATGGCCGATGGTTGGGTTAGAATTGGATTCAGCCAATCAACAGTGTAACCCAGTGATTCTCAAATAGTGGGGCGCACCCCCAGGGGGGGCGCGAGGCTCCGTAAAGGGGGTCGCATTTGACCTCGGCAAACACTGCCATAACAAACTAAGCCCCGTGTTTATGTCTCTGTATGTCTCTGGAGCTGAGAGTTGCTGCATCCTGCTTCAAACTCCGCTACGAAAAGCTATGCATTGCAATACGGGCTCACTGTAGCCATTAATCCAGACGTCACCTCTGATTAAAAAATCAGCTCAAATTATTTTATATATTTTGTTTTGCAGGTTAAAGGGTTTGGTTTTTTGTTTGTTTTTTTGTTTGTTTGTTTTTTGTTTTTGTTTTTTTGGGTTTTGGGTCACACCCGGCATTGCTCAGGGCTTACTCCTGGCTCTATGCTCAGAAATTGCTCCTGGCAGGCCCGGGGTACCGGGATTCAAACAGATGACCTTCTGCATGAAAGGCAGAAGGCCTTACTTCCATGCTATCTCTCCGGCCCCTAAAGTTTTTTTTAATGAAGATACTATTTACAGTCGCATGGGAGGCACGAAAAATGTTTTTTCTTCCTGGGGGGCTTGACAGAAAATAATTGAGAAGCCCTGGTGTAACCCAACAACACCTGGACTGTCATATGGAGAGTGATTAATCCTAAATGAAGGCAGCTGAATAGACAAAGTTCTCTGGGGAAACACCTTCTCCTGGGAGGTAGAAAGATGCTACATCCCAATAGCAGAGACCTTAGCAAAGAAAGACTCCCAAGAAGGAAGATATTCCCCAATTAGTGTGTTCTGCTAACAAAGTCCAGGCAAAACATTTGACCTTGTTCTCCTAGTCTTAGTTGACAACTTAGAGAGACTTGGAAAACACTCTTAGAGGCTCCTCCTGTGAATTTCTGGACAGAAAAATCATCTGACTCTTGAAATTTTTTTTGTTTTGCTTTTTGTTTGTTTGGGGGCCACCCCCAGTGGTGCTAAGGGCTTACTCCTGGATCTGCACTCAGATCACTCCTGGTGAGCTCACAGAACCATATGGGAATCTGGAGATTGAACTGGGTTGGCCACATGAAAGGCAAGTGTCCTTTCCATAGTGCTATCATATTGGCCCCTGTGTGAGCTCTTGAGAATTGCAGCTCTCCAGACCAGTTTCTCCTCCATCAACATTCTTCCCTCATCAGTCCTCTTCCCTGTGAAGCTGATACTGAGACTGGAGAAATGCCCTTGGCAGCGTGTTCACAGCTGACCTGGATGTGGCAGGAATCACAGTTTCACTTCTCATGGAAACTATACTCTCTTATGCAGAGACATTGCAAAGCTTAGTATTCACCACATTCTAGTCTTCGATAAATCAAATGTCTGAGGTTTAGGCAGAATGAGAGCGATTACCCCCTTTCCTCCAACATATCATCATCACACACATACCCCACCTTTGGTCAAGCCCTGTAAAATCACCCCCATGTGCTTTATTTCCAAGCCCAGGTGAACAAGTCTGAATCAGGATCACACAAGAAATAATCCAAACCAGACAGAAGGTGAAACACGTGTAGTCTGGCAGTCTTCTCCCTAGTATGGAGCTCCTGCTACCTTCCAGAACTACTGTTTTTATTGAGCTCAGAGATCACCCCTGTGTGGGGTAGTAAACCCATCAAAGTTTACAAGTAAGACAATCTCTGTTTGGGGGTAAATTCAAGTTATAAACAAACATACAAAGAAACCAGGGATGATCTTTGTTTTGGGTAAAAATGAGATGTAACCCAGCAAAGCCCCATCTAGAATTATGCAAGTCTCCTCCTATAAATAAATAGCCCTATTTAGTGCTGGAAACTTCCTATGCATTCACCCCAGGAATTACGATGTCAGATGCCTCAGATGGGCAGAGCAGGGAGGGCCAAGATCCCAAGATTGCTTTGAGCCAAGAATATCCAAGGTGGAGAGCCAAGAGACAGAGAAATGGTACAGTAGGTAAAGTGCTTGCCTTGCATGCAACTCACCTTGGTTGGATCCCCCAGCACTGCATTACAATCTTTCCCAAGTACCCCTAGGCATGATCCTACAGCACAGTCAGGAGTTAGCCCTGAGCATGGATGACTATGGTCTAAGATAGGCTCTACCACTCCACAAAGATGGGCAATAGCCCTCTTTATTATATGATCATTACAATCCATTTTCTCAGCTATAAGCACAGCTGTATTTGCAGTTCCCAATTGCCAAGGTAACCCCCCAAAAAAATGACCAACTATGGACAAGAATCGGGAGACACTTCAACTCTGGGAAATCAGCACCCAGAGTCCCATTCTTCTCTGAAACATCATACTTTTCTTCCCCATACTTTTGGACCCTGTTTCTATACCTCCATAAGGCATAAATCTGTGTGGGAGCATGCTTCTCTCTACATGTGTATACACGCTACTTCCTCAGAGCATGAAACATGGACTACACAGAGAGCACTCACTCCTACCTTTCATAAACTGACTCAGGAACAAAGCCATCCTCCTTCCATTACTTTTCCTTTCATTCACCTATTCACCTCTCTACCCAGCACCCTTCACCCTCCCTGAGATTACATACAGTAATCGATAGAACAATAGAGAGTAATAGATAGAACAATCATTTCAAATTGAACTGTGTTGGTCTAAGTTTTGATCATTCTGTTTTCCTTTGTGTTATAACAAACAATAGAAAGAAAATTTGGTTTTGCTTGCATGGATGCAGGCTGAGGTGGTGGGTGAGAGGTTGGGGACACTAGTGAAGGGAAGGTCCTACTGGGTGGTGAAACTGGTGTTTGACTACTTAATGTTTGAAATAACTGTGGATAAATCACCCCACTGACTGAGAAACCTCCTGTCCACCAGATTCCTTTCCCTCCACCTCTCTGACTCAACCTCTTGGCAAAAGACTGGCACTGCCCAACCTCAGTGCTATGAAGCCCCTGAAAGACATAAGGCCCTCCAGGATTGATGGGGTAGCAGGGCTCCAGTAAGGCGAGCCTGGGGAGTCAGACTAACCTTGGGCATCTGTAAGCAGCGAATGAGTGCATTCAACACAACCTCTGGCTCTCTGGAGGCCTTGTCCGTGATGATGACCGAAGCCAACATCTTCCGCATGTCCAGCCCCACCCCAGCATTTTCCGTCTTGGCTAATTCACCCTCCATGATGTCCAGGAGGTTTGTGACTTGCTGGAAAGTAGCTGAGACAAAAGGAATTTCAGGGACAGAATGGGGCTGCTACTCAAAACCTACTCCCTGCCCCTCCCCTCTCTTTGTCTTATGCTCTCTCCATAGAAAGCAGCTGAGACCACAGAGCTGGAAGAGGGGCTGCCATGGGGAGACCTGGCAACTGAAGGGCACAATCACACAGCCCAGGGATATTCCTTACCATTGTCATTGGGGTTCAGAGGACCCAGAATCTCTGCTTCCTCTGGAGGGTCCTCATTGGAGGGCTCTGCAGCTGCTTCTGTCATCTTCTCCTCACACCCTCAAACCCTTTTGAGAAAAGCAAAATTCATACTTTATTTTTTGGCAGGAGTTTGGAGAGGGGGAGTTTCAACTACACATGGCAGTGCTCAGAAGTGACTCTTGGCAGTATTAAAAATAAAGACCAAAAAAAAATAGTAAAGACCATGGGCCAGAGCAATAGCACAGTGGTAGGGAGTTTGCCTTGCATGTGGCTGACCCAGGATGGACCTGGGTTCAATCCCCTGGGTCCCATATGGTCCCCCAAGCCAGGGTCAATTTCTGAGCACTTAGTCAGGAGTAACCCCTGAGTGTCACCAGGTGTGCCCCCCCCAAAAAAGAGTAAAGACCATATTCAATATTAGGACTTGGCCAAGACATGGCAACCTTAACCCCTGTACTATCTCTCTAGCCTAAAATGCTCCTTGAGTATATCATGCCAAGATAGAACAATCATTTCAAATTGAACTGTGTTTTCCTTTGTGTTGTAACAAACAATAGAAATAAAATTTGGTTATGCTTGCATGGATGCAGGCTGGGGCGGTGGGTGAGAGTTTGGGGACACTAGTGAAGGGAAGGTCCTACTGAGTGGTGGAACTGGTGTTTGACTACTTAATGTTCGAAATAACTGTATTATGAGCAATTAGTAAATCATAGTGTTGTAATAAAAATTGGAATAAAATGGTTCTTGTTTTAATTTTTATTATGGAGTCTACACCTGACAGTGGTCAAGGGTTACTTCTAGCTCTGCACTGAGAAATTAGTCCTGGCAAGTTCGCAAATCATGGAATGCCGAAGATCGAACCTGGGTTTGACCACATGCAAGACGAATGTCCCACTCACTGTGTCATTACTCCAGTCCCTAAAATGCTTCTTATGATAACATGTCCTAACAGAACCCTCAATAAGTCTCACACACTCAGTGTGGTCCCCTGCTCTGGAGTATGAGCAGAATTGTCAACAGTTACCAAAAGAATTGGGCCAGGGGCAGGAACAAATAGCTCAGCAGGTAGGGTGTTTGCCTTGCACACAACCCACCCAGGTTCACTCCTCAGCATCCCATATGATCCCCCAAGCCGGACAGGAGTGATTTCATACTGCAGAGCCAGGAGTAACCCAAGCACTTTCAGGTGTGCCTTCTCACAAAATAGAATTGAACCGAAGTGACCATAGACAACTCATTTAGATCTACAAGTCTCCAACTCATTCAGTCCCTCTTCCCCCACTCAGAGGGTCGTCTATGACAGAAGCTCCTTGGGGTGGGGGCAGCAGACACAAATGCAGACATAAGATGGAAGACTGAGCGTCCCCCATATCATTTGTTATCCTTTTCTCAGGAGGCTGCACCTCAGCTTCTTTCCTAGAAGGGTATACTGTATTTAGGGATGGCCTTAAAGGGTTGGTCTACCCTGAATACTGACCTGTTCCCAGAGTCCCCTCCAGAATGGAACACAAGAAGGCCAGAAGAAAAGTCTATTATTGGCTGAATTCACATCAATAGTAATATAGACACAGCAGCATGAGTGAGATAACAGTTGGGCCCCTCTGTTGAATGAGGATGATGAAGGAGGCTCCTGCCATGCTGGGAGGGCTTCATCAGAATTGCACAGTTGGCTTCCAGACCTGTGGAACTCTGAGATCAACTGCCTCTCTGAGTCCCCATCCAACAGGAGCTTTGGGTTAAGCAGAGATCATGTCCTAAGATGACATACTCTACCTCATTCTGCCCTTCAACTTTTTGTCACCCATATGTGGTACAGTATGGTAGCCTGTTGGGGAAAGGGAAATAGTGGGTGTGGGGGTGATTCCCAATCACAGGACCTTCAATTATAGGGATGTGGCCTGAATAGTGGGTGAGTGGAGTGTGGAGTGTGGGGGTGACAGAGGGCACCTACGGAGGCCATACCTCCTTCCCATCTGACAGGCTAGATGGAGAAGAGGATTCCCACTGGAAGAATATTTAGAAGATAAAGAACCTCAGAGAATAGGGACTCTGTTTCTCAGAGAGTCACAAAGGAATCCTAATCACCTTGGCTGTGGGAGATGGTCTAGATCACTGACTAGCTGGTGAGTTATCAGCCTATAGAAACTTTTCTATAGATCTCTTGGCCAGAGAACAGGATTCAACACCACATAGGTTCTGAGTTGCAATTCGCATCCACAATGTCTCAACCTCTGCTTGATCACACCAAATACTAGGGTTTGGAAAATACCCAAGAAGACGGTCATCAAACATGCTGACTTTCGCAGTTCTCTCTGCCCTACCTTTTCTCTCTCTCACTCAGGCCTTGTTTACTTTCCTTTCTTTTGTTTTTTTGTTTTGTTTTGGTTTTGGTTTTGGGGCCACACCTGGTGATGCTCAGGAATTACTCCTTGCTATGAGCTCAGAAATCGCTCCTGGCTTGGGGGACCATATGGGATGCCAGGGTATTAAACTGCGATCCGTCCTAGGCTAGTGCACGCAAGGCAGACACCTTACGCCTTGTGCCACCACTCTGGCCCCAGGCCTTGTTTTCTTTTTAAAGAAAGAAGGTTGCAACCTCCATTCCTAAACCCTAGCAACTTTGTGCCTTTGGTGAGCCAACAAAATCTAGAGGCAGCCATCTACCTCCAGTGGGAAGGAAGACATGTTCTTGTGTTCTGAGGATCTAAAGACCCAACCTGTGGAAGATGGATGATTCAAAGTCAGGAGTGAAGGTACCAGCTATCACTTCATGACAAACCTCCAAAGGGAATGAATGAAAATAATTGCTCCTTATTCTGTATGAGTGTGTGGCTCTGTTGATGTGGGCCTCATCCAAGCAAGTACAACTAGAGTCATCTAGATGTCTATGAGAAGTTAGTGAATTGGGTGGGGGCATGCTAACCTCACACATGTGTCTCAGCAGTGGGTGGTAATTGGTTAAAGGAACAAAAGTGAAAGGAACATGGCAGTGTACCATGCTCAACTAGAAGTTGAGCAGATTCCAGGAGAGTAAGCAGAACATGATGGTCTGCTGAGGTAAAACATGAATTAGCACCTATCACCTCTGCCATATCCCATGGTCAAGATAGAACATGGGTAAACTGGAGCTCAAGATCAAGTATGTGGAAGTGGGGTTGTCTCCTTTTGAATTTTGGAGCTGCAGAGTCACACTGTGGAAGGACACATAGAGATGGAGAAAGGAACCATCTTGCTGTCAGTCATCTGGTGAGGGTAGAAACCAAAGCAAATAGAAGAAGCTCCCACGTCTGGAGAAAACTCTACATTGAAGAGAAAGAAGTGGGTTCTGCTTATTTCTCCAAAGCAAAATCCCCTTTGATTTATTTTCCCAATTTTGGCTATCATCTTTGAGTCACAATGCATCTTTGAAATTGGCATTCTTGGGTATTGCCATGCTAGAGTTTTCTTTTCTTTTCTTTTTTCCCTTGGTTTTTGGGTCACACCTGGCAGTGCTCAGGGATTACTCCTGGCTCTATGCTCAGAAATCGCTCCTGGCCCTCTCGGTGACCATATCTGATGCCGGGATTCGAAGCACCAACCTTCTGCATTCAAGGCAAACGCTTTACCTCAATGCTATCTCTCCGGCCCCATGCTAAGAGTTTTCATCTCTACAACAGAACTATCCTGACAACAAAAAATACTCTCTGAAGAAACCCTGGTGTGTCACTGCCTGAAAAGGCTAAGGAAAATAAGTGGAAATGATGTGCAGAAGTTGATCCACAGGCAACCTTCAAGGTGTGGCCATCACTCCACAGCTCTTAACACCCCCATCTTCACAGATGGAAGGGGGAGGCCTTGTTTTTCTTCTCATCGATCCTGATTGGACAAGAAGTGGACGCTTGATTCAGTAGACCAGGCAGACTTGTTCTCCCAAGAATAAGAATTTAGGATATCCTTTATAAGAAAGGAAAGCAAATCTCTGGACTGTGGAGCAGAGAAGGCCAAGAAGACAAGAAATATAAAGACACAGGAGAAGACTGAAGAGATAGCACAGCTGCAGGGCATTAGCCTTAGACGCAGAAGTACAGTGGTTCGAAT
Organism: Suncus etruscus; assembly: GCF_024139225.1. Lineage (NCBI taxonomy): Eukaryota > Metazoa > Chordata > Mammalia > Eulipotyphla > Soricidae > Suncus > Suncus etruscus. The sequence continues at coordinate 18,110,989 of NC_064849.1, forward strand.
CCCGGGATCCCATATGGTCCCCCAAGCCTGCCAGGAGCATAGATTTCTGAGTGTAAAGCCAGGAGTAATCCCTGAGCGCTGCCAGGTGTGACCCAAAAACCAAACAAACAAACAAAAAAAAGACACAGGAGGAGCCCCATGGAGCCTCACTTCTTCAGGAAGCCTGCTTCATTCCCAAATACACAATTCTTTAAGGCCAGGGATGTAACTTTGTAACAGCACATTTGTTTTGCACATGTGAGGCCTTGAATTCAATCCCTGACATCACACACACACACACACACACACACACACACACACACACACACAAACACACAGACTCTTTTTTGTTTTGTTTTGTTTGGGGGCCACACCCAGCAACGCTCAGGGATTATTTTTGGCTCTGTGCCCAGAAATCACTCATGGCAGGCTCGGAGGACCATATGGGGTGCCTGAAATCGGATCTGGGTCCGTCCCAGGTTTGCCCTGTGCAAAGCAATTGCCCTACCGCTCCAGCTCCCACACACAGACTCTTAAAGTTATTTCTGTTATTCCAAAAGAGCCCACTTTTGCTGACTATCCTGAATTGGATTCCCTTTCTTGGAACAAGAGGAACAAAGGCACCTGGGGTGGTAGGTGGTCAGAAAAGCTGGGGTCTCTGAAAGCCCTGGGGCATCAGAGAGTAGGACAGTGAGGTTGGTGAGGGATCCTGGGGGAACCGGACGGAGGAGCCTGAAACCCTCCCTCACTCCAAGACTATACAATTCAAATGTCTACTGGTCTCATAGAGCAAGCAAAAACAAACAAAAATGAGAGGGGACTTAGTTCAAGAACACATAAAGGAAATAAAATATTAGGCAGAACTGGCAGGTGAATGTAGAAATGTTATTCCATAGGTAAAACATTCCATAGGCAAACAGGCAAAGGATATTCTCCCAAAGAGAAGTTAAATGTCCCATAAGCTTAAAATGGTGGAGAGGGTGGAAACACAAAAGTTCAAAGGCACTTGGGTATTCAGAAAAGCTGGGGATGCTGATAGTGTTGGGGGGACAGGAAATGTGGGCATTTAAACAGGCAAGGCTTAAGCTTTAATAGCCACAAAGATAATGTAAAATAAGAATCCTCTTGTTGGGGCCAGAGCACAGAAGAGAAAGTAGGATATTTTCCTTGCACACTGTCAACCCGGGTTCAATTCCCAGTATCTCATATGGTCCTCTGAGCCCTGCCAAGAAAGATCCCTGAACATAGAGCCAGGTATATGCCTTGAGCATTGATTGTAAGACGTGGCTCTAAAAAAAAAAAAAAAAAAAGAGTTCGCTTGTTATCTTTCCAATAAACAAATGCCTTGGTGAGTTCAGGATGTTCTTTTAGACCAGAGGGCATAGGTTGGCTCTCAAACATTGTCACTGGATGCAGCTTGGGTAGTTCTCAAAGCAGTTGCTTGAGCAGTGATGACAGGTTATGGCCATCTTCGATCCCCTGTGTTTTTCCTCTGCAAAATTGCATTGCACCTCTCTCCCATGACCCTCTCTGCTTTCCCAGTCCCCGATACCTGGCCCTGGACCAACCATGAGAGCAGGCAGAGTGCTTGGTCACATCAGACTTTTGATTATCAGCTGGGTGCATCTTGAATCCATGCCTTAAGGAAACCCAAACAGAACTATTGACTTGCTACAAAGCAGTTTCTCAGGGAGATAACAAAGGCCAGCTATAAGAGCATTCGTTCAATGTCTTTCTGATGCTCAAATCTACACCCAGTGGTGCTCAAGTGTCATGCAGGAAGTGCACAGGATAGAAGTCAGGACCTCATATATGCCAGATAGGAACTCTACCACTTGAGCCCTATCCCAGTCCATCCTAGAGGCCCTTTTGAGGATCAGAAATAAAAATGAAACCCAGAAATACCACCCAGAAGAAGTGATTAAGTATTTCCTAGAAAATCAATGTCATATAATAGTTGTGGGCCACTCAAAGCAAATGGCATGCTCTTCAAAGACATGGGGAGAATATCCTTAATAGACTGACATGAAGGAATAATGCTTTTTTTTTTTTTTTTGCTTCTAGCTCTCTTGCCATAGTGGCAATATTTTACAAGGTCAAGTATTTGCCAGAATTGTATCTAATTGGGGCTGAAGTGCTAGTGGGGAGAGCACTTACCTTGCATGTGCCTAAACCTGTTCAATTCCCAGCATCCCATATGGTTCTGTGAATAATGCCAGGAATAACAGAAGAACCCCTGAAACCCTCCCTTACTGGAGTAACCCCTGAATATATTGGAAGTGGCACACACACAAAATTGTATCCAGTTATTCCTGGGAAACATAACTGCTGCCAATTTATATTTTCTGTGGTCTCTGTCTGTGCACCTCCATATTTTTCCCGTTTTCTGTCATATTCAGGCATCACTTTTGTGATTAGAATATGTACTGTTGAGTCAATAAATGCAACACCAATACAGAGGAAAAACACCCAGGAAAGAGAATTTCAAGAATTTATTAATATGTTCTTATTGTGGGAACTCTGTGAGTTGAACAATCCATATCAGACACCATCCTTTCTGACTCATCACACAATTGATCTATTGGGTACAAACCCACAAAGATCACCATCACAGGCACTGCCCTCTTCAACGACACACCACACGTATTTTCACTCCCCTATAGCCAGAAATCTCACACCACACCCCTCATCATTTACTAACAACTTACTCTAGAGGAGGGAGTAGCTTTTCATTTCATTTTATTTTATTTTATTTTTCTAGTAGCAACCAACGTCTAGGAAGCTTGATGCCACCTGTCATTATTGGCTCCATCTCAGGCCTCTCTAAAGCCAGGAGATGATATCAGGACTTTCATCCAAGGTGGAAACAGCCACAACCCCCAACTGATCCCATTTCTGGGTCAGAACGTGCTTGGAGACCTTCCCAGACCTCTCAGAGGTCAAGTAAAAATTTCCAAGTGTGATACAGGTTGGAGTAACTGGAGGCGCAGAAAATGTGTCCAAATGGCCACTAGTAATTTATGGCTCAAGATTTTCTGGCTTATTTCCATTGAACTACCCCGGGGTGACAAAATTCATGACACAGGTCTTTTTTGAGGAGTGGACAGTGATGGGGTCTGCCTATCACCTTGCAGCCCTTCTCAATTTGTCTTGGACTTGTGGGCTTTCTTCCCACGCACTTTCTTCCCGAAGCACTTCCGGCAGCCAAAGGCGCAGCATTTGTAGGTGATGAAAAGAACACCCAGTACGATGGACAGGAGGAAGGCAATCACGTCCAGAGAGTGGTACTGGTACCAGGTGAGGTCGTGGGCAGCAGGGCGCAAGTGTGGTGCGCCCTTGTGCCTCATGACAAACTCGACCCAGAACACAGCCAGATCCAAGGGCTCTATGGGGCGATCCTTGTGCAAGCTGGAGAGACGCATGATGTTTTCCTTGTAGCTAAACACAGAGACAAAGATGCGTGAGAGCCTGAAAAGTTTGGGGCTAGGCTTTGTGCTAGTTATGAGTGGGGGAATGCTGTCCCATAGAAGTACTGTTTTTGTTATAAGCAAGCAAGAAAGTTTTTTCACATGCTCACAAAGCATACATACATTCATCATCTTCTAAAAAATATTAGCAAACCGAGGCCAGATTGGAAGGGAGAGAGGAAAGGGAGGTTGGGTGGGAGGAAGGGAGGGAGGTTGGGAGGGAGGGAGGGAGGGAAGGAGGAAGGAAGGGAGGGGGAAAGTGAGGGATTGGGAGGGATGGAGGGAGGGAGAGAGGGAGGGAGAAAGGGAAGGAGGGAAAATGAGAGGGAGGGAAGGGAGGGAAAATAAGAGGAAGGGAAGGAACGAGAGAGGGAGAGAGGAGAGGGAGGGAGGGGGAAAGAGGGATGAAGGGGAAAAGGGAGGGATTGGGAGGGAGGGAGGGAGGGAGGGAGGGAGGGAGGGAAGAAGGGAGGGAGGGAGGGAGGGAAGAAGGGAGGGAGGGAGGGAGGGAGGAAGGAAGGAAGGAAGGAAGGAAGGAAGGAAGGAAGGAAGGAAGGAAGGAAGGAAGGAAGGAAGGAAGGAAGGAAGGAAGGGAAAGGTAGTTAAAGACAAGGAAGGCAGGGAATGAATACAAAGGAAAGAAGGATAGATGGATGAAAGGAAGGAAATAAAAGGAAAGAATGAAACTAAAAGGGCAGAAGGGTGGGACAGAAGAAGGAAGGAAGGAAAGAAATAAAATGAAGGAAGCAAAAGTGAAAGGAAATAAAAAGGAAGAAAGGGGGCCGGTGAGGTGGCGCTAGAGGTAAGGTGTCTGCCTTGCAAGCGCTAGCCAAGGAAGGACCGCAATTCAATCCCCCGGCGTCCCATATGGTCCCCGCAAGCCAGGGACAATTTCTAAGCGCTTAGCCAGGAGTAACCCCTGAGCATCAAATGGGTGTGGCCCAAAAAATAAAATAAGGAAGAAAGGAAGAAAAGGGGATATGAAAGGGAAGAAGGGGAGGGAGGGAGAAAGATTGATGATTGGGTGAAGGAGGGATGAATAGGGGAAAGAGAAAATAAGATACTTATTCAGGGGTAATTATTATTTTTGATGCCTTTAAACATGTTCATCTGATTTATATACACTCTTAGAAGTAATATTGATATTGGATCATAAATCAGTTATACTTCTTTTATGTAATTATTAATAAAAATTAAGCTTTGAGAGTTGAAAAATCAATTTCAGAATTGAAAAATCAATTTCAGAATTTCTGTGTTTTTGGTGCATAATCTTCCCTTTTTCATTGTCCATTTCTCTTTATTTTACATAGGAAGGGAGTCAAACTAGGGCACTGTGTACATAGAGATGTACAGTCAGTTAAAGCAGGCTCCAATGAAGAGCTGGCTTATTAGTGAACTGAGCAATCTATGTTTTTTCAAAAGAAATAATATACAAAGGACCTGAACCAAGTTTTTCTGAAGTTACAAGAGGTGGTGTGGAAACAAAACAAGACAAAGGGGAGGGGATGGAGATGAGAGAGAGAGAGAGAGAGAGAGAGAGAGAGAGAGAGAGAGAGAGAAAGAGAGAGAGAGAGAGAGAGAGAGAGAGAGAGAGAGAGAGAGAGAGAGAGAGTCTGCCACAGAGACAGGCAGGAGAAGAGGGCAGGGGAGGAAAAATGGGGACATTGGTCATAGGAAATGTTCACTGGTGAAGGGTGTAGAACATTGTGTGACTGAAACTCAATCATGAACAACTTTGTAATGTGTATTCCACAGTTATTAATTTAAACAGTTATTTAAAAAAATAAAAAGAAGTGGGCTGTGTCTGAAACAGATCCATGTCTGCTACTAACATAAAGCTCAGGAATGAGTTTTGTCAGCATGAAGAGAGAGTTTTCATTGTTGGGGTTTGTGCACAGAATGGCCTGGCCTGGCACGTGGGCTTCCAGAAATATTGCTGGAATGAAGGAATGAGAATCACACCCCCTTCTCTGGGAAGGCTGACTGCAAGCACAGTCCTATAGGCTGGGTACTTCTCTCCCTTGGCACCCCATCTGAAAGTATGCAGAAGCTTGCAATAAATCCTCATGTCATCCCCTTCTCTCCTTTCCAGGTTAATGAGAACCCTCACGTAATGTCACCTTCCATCTGAATACTCTCCTGCTTTTACACACCTTGAACCCCTGAGACCTTTCTTCAAAATGAAACAACTTGAGTTGCTTCATGTGAGTAAACTGAAATGCTTATGTACCCACACACATACATATATGTACACATGTGTATGCACACCTGTGAGTTGATGTACTTTATTCAAGTGTGTGCAGGCACATACATACACATTCACATATGTGTTCCTCTACCAGCATGTAAGTCTACATATGTACATTCTCACTTATGACTGTGCACATTATTGTTGGGTATAAAATCACTGTAGATTGTCAATTCTCTCATAAAATTTTGTGTGGTGTGGTGCCAGATGTGTGCCCCACCACTGAGTGGCCTTCTGGTCTGTCCACAGATTCCAATCAGCTCACTCTAAGTGAGGTTGGCAGCAATGAAATAAATGTCAGAGACCATTTGATCAGATGCTTTCTTCTTTTGAATCATTTTAACAGCCAGATTTTGAGCACAGGGGCCTTGGAATTTTGCCTGCATGCTATCACATGATCCCACCCAAGTTCCACAAAACTCTGGACTCGTTTTTATCTCTAGTTTCAGTGCTGGTTTTTCTGTTTTTGATGTTGTTTATCAGGGGCCACATCTGGTGGTGCACAGGACTTACTTCTGGCTCTGCACTCAGGAATCACTCCTGGTGGTACTCAGGGGACCAGATGGGATGCCGGGGATTGAGCTCAAGTTGGCTGCAAGCAAAGTAAATGCCCTCTCTGATGTACTATCTCTCAGGTCCCCTATTTTCACATTTTAGTATCTTATGGGCATGTGATGACTCCCCAAAAGTAAGACCATGTTTCTGTGTGACTTCCCTTGTACCTTTTATCATAGATGACAGCTTTCAGGGCCTTAGATAAATCTTCGGAAGTCATTTCCAGGACATTCAGAGTCACACCAGCTCCCCTGGACTCCATGCGTTTTGCATTGTCCATCTGGTCTCCGAAGAGAGGCAGCATTACCATGGGCACGCCATTGCATATTCCTTCATATATTCCATGGGAGCCAGAATGTGTAATGAAGGCACGCGTCTTGGGGTGACCTGGGAAGCACAAAGGGAAGTATTTGGAGTCAGGTCACTGAGACCCACAATCTGACCTCATCAAAGTTTTCACTTCTATTTTATTTTATTATTTTATTGTATTTGTTTTTTGGGACACACCCAAATGTTCTGTGACACTCAGGGGTTACTCCTGGATATAAGCTCAGAAATCACCCCTGGTTTGGGGGACCATATGGGATGCTGGGATTCAGCCCGTGGTCGGTCTGTCCTAAGTTAGCCACGTGCAAGGCAAATGCCCTACTACTTGTGCCACCACTCCAGCCCCAAAGTTTTCACTTTTTAAAGACTCCATACTGGGACTGGAATAGAATAGGGGGAAGGCACATGCCTTGCACACACCTGGCCCCGGATGAATCCTCAGCACTGCATATGGCCCCCTAGCACAGTTAGGGTCACACTTGAGCGCAGAACCAAGGATAGCCCTAAGAATTAACCCAATATCCACCACCACCACCCAAAAGGACTCCATATGTCTGTCCATTATGCTTTTGCGGAAGAAAATGAGTGAAGACACCTCACTAGGTAAGGAGCAAGGCCAGGTCCGCTGGTCATTATATTTCCCAGTTATATGATCCTTCAGAACATCTGGGCAGAAGCCACTTTTTGGATTTAATCTTGGCTTGAGTTGCACATCAAACCCTCCCCACGTACCAAGCAGATCATTCTGAGGCAGCCACTTGACAAGTTTTGTGTTCTTGGCAAGATTTGAGGGTGGAGTTCCAGTGTACCTCCACAGAACCTTGCAGAGACAAAAAGCACAAAGAAAGACCATAATGTGACTTTGTTTTTGTTTTGTTTTGGTTTTGTTTGTTTGTTTTTGGGCCACACCCGGCAGTGCTCAGGGGTTACTCCTGGCTGTCTGCTCAGAAATAGCTCCTGGCAGGCACGGGGGACCATATGGGACACCGGGATTTGAACCAACCACCTTAGGTCCTGGATCGGCTGCTTGCAAGGCAAACGCCGCTGTGCTATCTTTCCGGGCCCGTGACTTTGTAAAATACTGTTACAGCAGCCAGAACATCTTCTCTTCTGAATGAGCAGAGCCTTGTCAGAGGCTGGTGCTGAGGTGATGGGGAAGGCTTCTGGGGGCTGGTGGGATGCTGTGAATGTGTGAAAGCTTATGAAGCTGTACATGAAGGGTATCAATGCTTTTCTGCAGGCCCAGACAGCGTTAATTTAATAAGATGGCTACACAACTTTAAAACAAGTTATTTGAAAAATAAATCCACCATCTTCCTGCTGAAGGACAAAAGCGATTTGATTGGCTTTATTTATGAACATTATATTCCTTACTAAACGTCTATGTCTTTTAGAGTAAATGAGATCTCTCTGTGAGGTGAAATGGGGTACCACTGAATAGCCTTAGTGAAATTATTCAGAGAACTTGGGGACAAGTGCTGTGGCAGGGGGAAAGAGTTTTGCTTAAAATCCAATCATGGAAGTCATTCTGACCCCCATGCTGGGGTTAGAACCTTCATACAGATAGTAGGAAGCATCTAAGGTTTTCTTTTTTTTTTTTTTTTTTTTTGGTTTTTGGGCCACACCCGTTTGATGCTCAGGGGTTACTCCTGGCTATGTGCTCAGAAATCGCCCCTGGCTTGGGGGGACCATATGGGATGCCGGGGGATCGAACCTCGGTCCTTCCTTGGCTAGCGCTTGCAAGGCAGACACCTTACCTCCAGCGCCACCTACCTGGCCCCATCTAAGGTTTTCTTACCGTTTGAGGTATCGTGCCCAAGGCCTCAGCAATTTCCCTGGCTTTCTTCTCTGGAATCTCAGAGACCATGGAGCCCATGGAGAAGACCACAACCCCATGCTCCCCAGAAGCATTGACGTAGCCCTCAAATTCCTAGACAAAAAGAGAAATTCTCAGTAATTTTTTTCTTGTATTCTTTGGGGACCACATATCTTACACTACAAGAAAGATCTCTCTAAGAATATGATTAAACCTTGGGGAGGTACACACAGATTAGTACTTTTTGTTTATTAGAGATGCAAAATATTGGCATCATATTTCCTCTCTCATTTATCTTCATGTAAAAATGCAACAGAAACAATTACAGAACAGTAATGTGAGCTTTGGAAAGAGGGGAACTGGATCCCCAGGAAGGTAACTTACCCCAAGGCAATAATCTTAGTTTAGCCTGATCTGACCTCAACCTTCCAAGCAATGCACCCATGATTTTGAACACACACACACACACACACACATATAACTTTACACTTACCTGAACATACATATGTACCCATGTGGACAAACATACATACCTATATTAACATACCTATATTTATTCCAGCACACATACACCTGCTTAGATAGACACATTCATGTATGCGTACATCTGAGTATATATATATATATATATATATATATATATATACCTGTGCATACGTACCAGCACACATATATATCTAAACACACATCTGCCTGTGCGCACACAGACCTCACACACATGCCCACACATACACACACATTAGCAATTTTATCTGGAAGAAATAGAACAAGGCATAAGTTAGACACTCTGCCCTTGATTGTAAATGACCAGTATCTAGTTAACATCAAGGAGACCAAGTGATTCCAAACAATGCCCAACTATGCTGTGTGAAATAATGAGAATTGCACAGAATCAAAAGATATTCCCTGGCACATTCTGAACTGTGCTGGACTAACCAGAACTTTGCTCTCTAAAAATGGGACCTATGTGATTCTAGCCAGAGCACTGCTTACATAATTTGCAGATACTTCTACCAAGCTCCTGAATTGGAGCATGACTAGGAAGTATCACCACCTTCCAAGGGCCAAGCCCCACATTTCGACCTTCCCACAGTCCCAAAACACTCTGAGTCCTCACTCTCCCCTTCCCTCCCTGCCCTACCAGTGCTGGCATTGGCAGAACACCCAACCTGGGTCTCCCCAACAAGATTCCTTCCTAGGATGCATGCACACTGATATTTTCCAAAGCACTCTTTATATTGTTTCCTTGGAATGGCCAAGATCCAGTTCCAAGCCACGTGCATAGAATCTGGTCTTCAAGAAATCAAAGCGCTCATGATTTTGAGAGCACACGCACATATAACTTCAAACTCACCTGCACACACATATATGCCCATGTGGCCAAACACACCTAAATAAATACCAATATTTATGCCTGCACACATACACCTGCTCAGATAGGCCATCAGGAGACAAGAAGAGAGGCAGAAAAAAGAAATGTATTCACAAGAAACGTGCAGGAAGAAGGCATGTCCTCCAAATGCCACCTTATTAGCATGGTCACAGAAATGGGATTTGCAGGGAATAGGGTTGGTTGCAGAAAAGGGTTGATAGCAGGCCAGTGGGTGCCAGAGTGAATAATGTATTTCCTCCTAGGCTGGTGCCAAGAGCAAAGGCCACCTTATCTGAAACCTAAGTCAGAGATTTGTGTGTAAGAGATCAGCCATAGGAAGACTCCCTTTATGCATGAACTGCTGAAGCCCAATGTCACATCCTATATATCCTCTGACATAAACAGTTCAACTTGTGACTGAAATCAAATAATATGAGCAGCTAAATCCTAACAGGTATGATCTAAGTACAGGTCTGAAAACTCTGTGTCTTTTCTGTTAAAAGGGGTTTGGTCCCACACTTAGCCTGCCACCAGAAAACCCAGAAGCTCCATCTACAGTCACCATCTTCCCAGCATAAAAACAGCCTGGCTTCTCCACCAAGCTTCAAAAGAAAAATAATGACCACCAATACTTCCCAGGTAGACAAGTCCAGGCTGATCCCGCTGTGGCCTTTTCAGAAAGCAGAGGTGGGGCTTATTCCTTTTTCTACATGAATTCTGAACAGCCTAATGCCACCTCCTATATCCTCTAAAGGAAGCGACCCAGTTCTATGAATTAATGTTATCAAAATTCCAAGACATCAAATTGGTCTTAGATATATAAATACTGAACTTCACAGCTTATGGGAAAGTTATATAGCAATCTGCCAGCCTCAGTGAGTCTGAACAGTGCTCGATTAGCACCAACCAAATCCTTAAACACTGATTTTAGTAACACCATGGAGAGAGAACAACCATATCAGATTGACCTTTATGGATCTTAGTTTTGATAATTTCATTTTTTTTAAATTGTATTGTATTTGTATTATCCTGGCTGCTGAACTGTTCTTGGAGGACATGGTGGGGAGGATTTAGACTGGTGCTTTCCAGACAAGACTGAAGTAACAGGGAGCTCACCCTGAGTGAAGGCCTCAGAGACCAGGATGAACTGGGTCAAGAGAAATCAAGCTCTATATTACTAAGTGATGCATCCACATTTTATCCTACCAGTCTAAGATAAGGATAGGATGATCTCCTTTTTCTCTATCATTTTTTTATAACACGATGATTTACCAAGTGGTTCATAATACAATTGTTTCAGGCATTAAATGTTCCAACACCAATCCCACCACCAGTGTGACTCTCTCCAATCTCCCACATATCACCATAGCCTGCCTTCATACAGGCCCAAACAAATTTACTTCATGTTTGTTACAACACAAAGGGAAAGGGAATGATCAAAACTTAGATCAATATAGGTCCTCCCCTTGTTTGGCAAAATATCCTTCAGTCCAACTTCATAGACCCTGGATTGGCCAATGAGTGAAGCAGGTGCCAGTAAAAATAACCATTTAATTACACCACTGCATGCCCTGCCTCTCACCGCATGAAGTCAAACCTGTTCTTCAGAGCTTTGGCTGAGAGTGGGGGATTTTAAATTTCAGATTGGAATCTCAAGTGTCTGTTGACAATGTGGAGTCTCCAGAGATGATACCAAAGACCCTTGTAAATCACAGCTCAGACTCGGAAGCCTAAGAAGACAGGAATAAATTTGAGAGGGGCACTCCAGCACTCTCAAGACTGATACCCATCTGTGCGCAGTGCTTCAGAAACAAGGCAAGAAAAGCACCTCCCACAACACACACGTATACACACCTGAGAAAGTGGTTTTTGGTTAGCACAGTTGATCCCACCTACAAAGACCATGTTGGGCATGATGGGCCTGGGGTAAGAGTTGACAAAATCACTTCTAAGAATCCAGACAGAGGCATTGCTCATGAGGTCCTGGACAGTGATTGTTCTCTGCAAAAATTCAGAGGCCAGTTGGGCATAAGGGGAATAAACCACATCGCACAGAAAACTCTCTGAGCCGGCAATGAGCATGTTTTTCACCCGCTCCAGGAAGGTCATGTGATCTGAGTTCATAGAAAAAGACCTGGGCACATAGGAAGGGGTCTTGGGGCACTGAGTACCTTGAAAATCCAGGCTGCAGGGCATATCATTTGAGAAGAACACGGTGGGGAGCACCAGGTACTGAGCCACAATGGGGCCACAGGGAAGGAAAGGGTCTGCGATCATGAGGTCAAAATTGCTGGCCACCAGGGACCTCATGAGCTCCTTGTTGTACAATAAATTGGAGCAGAAAGACAGAAAAACGGCAGAGTTCTCTTTGACATCCTTGTATCCTTCCACCACTCGCTGCAGCAAAGGCTTGTTTTCGAACACTCTTTGTCCAAGTCTGTTTAAAATCTTTTTCATGTTCTCTCTTCCCATCTGTACTGGGTACTTCTTCCATGTATAAAAGGGTGATTCTTTAATATGCAGGAAGGAGTCAGGTGCTACGACCACTATTTCATGTCCTCTCTGCTGTAGTTGTTGGATGACCCCAAGCATGGTCAGCCAGTGGCTACCATCCACTGGAATCATAAGCAGCTTCCCACCCTGGGTGGCCATGGGGCTCAGCACACACAACAACAGGCCCAGGAGGATGGGACGAGGAAGTTGAGACCCTTCAGCCATTCTGGTCCTGCCTTTGCTCTGAAGGCCTGTGTCTGCTTCTCTTCCTTATGCAATTAGATCCCATCTAAAACAAGTTAATGTTTGATGTGTTCTGTGGGCTGGGCAGATAAAGATAGCAGGGAGTGTACTATTTTTTTTTTTTTTTTGCCATAGTCAACGATGCTCTTGGCTCACAGGGATCACTCCTGATGGGACTCATGTGACTATATGGGGTGTTGGGAAATGAACCTTGATCGACCTTGTACAAAGCAATTCTCCTACCCATACTATTGCTAAAGTCCCAGAAAGTTTCCTTTTAGAGATGAAAAGGACAAAATTTGATGATTTCTTCTTTCTTTATTTATTTATTCATTTTTTGGTCTGGGGCCAAATTGGTCCGTGATGGAACTCTGGCATCCCTCATGGAAAGCCTGTGCTCAGCCCTTTAAACTATCTTCCTGATAGTTCTCTCTGACCAGCCTCCTTACTCTACTTCTTAGAAGTAAAACACTATTAAACTGCTTGAGATTCTGTATCAATCATATATATCATCTATTTATATAATAAATATTCATATAATATTTATATAGTTAAATATTATATTATATTAATAACATATATTTATATATTTATTTATATAATATTTGTATCATCTATTTATATCATCATCTATCTGTATCATCTATCATCTACCTGCCATTTTCTTGAGTGAAAACAGCAGACCTTTAGTCCTTATGAATACTTTAGTTTAATCTCTCCAAGAACCAAAAGATAACCTGAGAAGGGAAAGATCAAGTCCTGTCCAATTAGAGTTAGAAAATAGATACCACAGATAATACATGCTTGCCAAGCTCAGTTCAATGCCTGGCACTGCATATACCAACTACACCAGGGAACAATCATGAATGCAGAGACAGGAACAGACCTCCAGCCCCCCAGCACCACCATATGTGGCCCAAAATCTTAAAAAGACATAAAAAGTTGAAAATGCACCTTTCAGAAAGAAAAGAACAAAGCCTGACCTCACTCTCTGACTCACAGAAACCTTTCAAAAATGTTCTGGTATGCATATCACTCAAAATTCGGCTGACCATTGCGCATCATTTTTTCCATTCATTCATCTATCAACTATTTCTGGATCTCAGAACAGTGCTAGGCTAGAGCATCTACAACATGACACACATACACACACACACACACACACACACACACACACACACACACACACACACACAATGAGGTATATCTTCCTTCTCCAGGTCAAATTCCTTCCAGAGAAATGGTCTGTTAGACTAAGATACTGATGAGGAAAAATTTCTTAAATGTTTTTAGGTCTTATATATATATTATAAACTTCCCTTTTTTAAAGACTGCCCCCATTTTAGAATTCTAGCTTGCAAACAAAAACCCCTGCCAGAAGTGCAGAGAGCCTCAGAAACAAAGAGGCCTCAGACAGTTAGAAAAAGGCTTCAGACAGTTGTCTCAAGTTAAGATAAGCAAGTTCTGGTCTCACAGCTCCCAAGGACAGCAAGCCTGGGAGATGAAGACTTGGGCATGTGGGATCAAAGCCCGTTTATACTTACTATTATGTTATAGCTGCCACTTTAAGTAAGTTTTAAGTTTTATAGGATATATATGTATATCAATAAGTTAAGTTAGCCGTTAAGTCTTGTATTATTGCTAATAATTATAAGCCTAGAGTAATTTCAGCAGTACCAACCAGAGGGGGCTCTCGGTGCCAGAAAGCCCAACTCCCATGTTTCTGAGGCTGACGTATGTGCCAGTCTGTGCCAAGGAATCTAACAACTAGCTACATTTGAACCTTGGGTTTTAGTGATCCCCTTTCTTCTCTGTAACTAACAATGCCAGGTTGTTCCCATCCTGGCCCACTGTGATAAGCTGACACCTGCAATATGTAACACTGGGGTTGATAAGTTTTAATGATCATCTCTTTGTTCATTGAATGTGTTTTCTTTCTTCTTACTAAGTTATGATGTAAAAATGCACAAACTGCGCCTGCGCCTGTAAGAAATGATGACACTGTTCCTTTAAGAAATTATCTATATAAACCTTTCTCAAACAAAGCTTGAGGTCTTTGCTTTGGGATCTGTCCCAGGGCACTGACCCTGGATCCAGAATAAAATCTTACCTGTGCTCTTTTATGGTCTTTAAGTCAATCCTTGGAACTCTCGGGGCGCCCTGAGGATAGGGATTTTTCCCAGACCCTAACAATACAAGTTTGCAAACAGTTGAGCAGATGTGGGAAAAAAAAAAAAAAAAGATCATGGTCTCTCACTTGTTTTATTTAAACCCCAAATTCTTGCAGAATTTGAGAGAAGCATTTCCATGCTCCATGATTCAAGTGCAGCAAAGTTAAGGGGTGAGCATGTCAGCTGGTCTGCAAAACAATTCTTTTCCTCTCGTCTGTAGTTGTAAAAAGACAAGAAGGTTGTTCTAGAACCGTCCTGTAAAGGCAGATACAGGGTTTCCAACATCCGAACATCGGGGTCCTATATTTACTACATAGCTGAACTGAGACTTAGGATGGCTTGTTAGAGCTTAGAAAAATCTACATTTGGGCCTGGAGAGATAGCACAGCGGTGTTTGCCTTGCAAGCAGCCGATCCAGAACCTAAGGTGGTTGGTTCGAATCCCAGTGTCCCATATGGTCCCCTGTGCCTGCCAGGAGCTATTTCTGAGCAAAATATAAAAATGTTGGCATTCCAATTGGAACTGTGTTATAGAACCAGTAAAAAGGTTTCCATTGTTTTACAAGAAAGAACAAGCAGAAACTCACACATTTCCATCTCCCTTTGTATGGTTCCTACTTTCAAACATCCAGAAAAATCTAGTCCCTTCATGCTCCATTTTTAGGAGGACGTGAACAAAATTATCTTGTTTATTCTGAGACTTTTTGTTTTCCCCTAAGCCCTCTTCCTCTTAGTCTCAAAACCCATCTTCTATTTGTTTTTGTTTTTCAAGGAGACAAAAGCTTCCTTTTCCCTGTATAATATTTCCTTAAGAAAAGAAAGACCCAGGGAGTTCCTGCCTCATTGCTCTCTCTACACTGCAATAATGACTTTTCCTTCCTGCACTGGTAACAGTGTTAAGGCACTGAGAAGTGAGCCCAAATTTAGCTTTAGGAGTTGTTGAATAGAAATGGTCCTTTGAAGATAAGAAAACCCAAATGTTCATGAACCTGTATAGCTCATTTTTTCCTTTGTAGGTATTCCACTGCTGTCCTATTCAATCCCAGGATGAAATCAGAACTTTTTCTGATTTTCATTTGTATGTGATTTTCATCACATACAAGACTGGACCCTCCTCGAACATACATGGTCCCATAGGATGGGCATAAAGAAAAGACTTACTTTGGTTGGTGACTCTGTGTGTGTGTGTGTGTGTGTGTGTGTGTGTGTGTGTGTGTGTGTGTTTTGGGGGGCTACAGTCAGGGATTACTCCTGGCTCTGTGCTCAGGGATCGGAGGTCCATATGAAGTGTATTGTACTATTGCTGTAGCCCAGACATGGCTCACTTTAAAGCATGCAGTTCACTCAGTTTCAGTCCGAGGCATTTTAAAGCTATATGTCCTGTGAGCTAAGTTCACAGGGAACCTCTGCTTCTGGCACTTTTTTACTCCTCTCCCTACCACTGTGCTCCCCATTGGCCTTTGGAAGTTCCTACCTATTCTATGAGATATTTTTTGGTCAACAGCTTCTGAAGGCCAAGAATAAAATTTTGAGTCCTCAGCCTTGCCTAACCTCACCCAGACTTTCACCTCTCACTCTCCTGCCCTTTTCTCTATTGCCGTACTGGATCGCCTGATGTTCCCCAAACATGTTTTGAATTTCCATGTTGTTTATTCACATTGAACTCTACTCCTAGTTAGCACACCCTACAACTTTTATTGTGTCCTTCCTAGGTGCCAAGATCAAGTTTCTCTGTAGTCACAAAGCTTGGTTTGGAAAGAACTGGCCTTTCAGATGTCCTGTCCTTTATGATGAAATGTGATCATTCACTGATTATTTTCCTCTTAAAATAAGGTAATATCGGTTGTGATAACAACAAAGTGTAGAGATGTTTAAGAATCATGGCCAGGACCCGAGAGTGCCAGGTTTGCAGGGAGGAAGTGAAGGGAACCAATAGGCAGTTGGTTAAAACTACAGAACATCAGTGAAGAGTACTCCTAGCACATGGGTGGTGCTACGAGAGGGAACAGCCTACACTAAACCATAACTGTCAGTAAACAAATAATAGGGAATTATTGGGGATAAGGGAAGGAACATTCGATCTGAGTTGATATCAGGATGATGGGGGCAGGGGTACTTTGGATGGTGGTGATGATCAGTAACTTTGCACATAAATACTGGAAACTTGAAAGCTATTGTAACCTTATGGCCTAAACTATACAAAAAATATTCTGAAGGACCAAAGCAATAGTACAAAGGAACCAAATGTTAGGGCCCTTGCCTTGCACAGGGCCAACCTGAGTTCAATCCCAGGCACCACATATGGTCAACCAAGCCCACCAGGAGTGACCCTGAAATAGATGATAGATAGATATGTAGATATATCTATATATCTCTTTTAAAGTATCATGACAGCAGTTTGAGGGAAATAATCACTGCACTTCGTTTAGCCACAGCGCTTAAACATGGCCATCAACTTTCACCAGTTTCTATATATTAGAATAGGGACTTATCAAGCTATGGACCAGAGAACCCTGGGAACCCCAAGAACTTTGTCAGATAATTTTGCTCTCAGATCTAGTCTATAGTAGAGGGTTGTCAACTTTTCCACTGCTGTTCTCTCCTAATGGGACAGCATGGAGTTTCTTGACAGAGTAACAATTTAAACAGAGATATGAAAATCCATTTTTCTTCTATTAGGCCTGAAATTTGGAGCGGATTAAATGATGTCTCTCCACTACATTTGGGGGTGGCTTGGTTGTTTCTGGTGTTGCTTGTTTTGTTTTAGGGCTACACTAGTCTTCAGAGATTACTCCAAGCTCTGCGCTCTTAGGGATTACTCCTAGAAGTACTTGGGAGTTTATTAGGTGGTGCTGCAAACCAAAACCCAAGTCTGCTGCATGCAAGGTAAATGCTTTATTATCTCTTCAGTTCTTATTTTTAAAATATATTTTTCACGACATGATTTGTGTGTTTTCAAAAGAACTGGGATTCTTTTCGTTGCTTTTTTTTTTTTTTTTTTGGAAGGGTGTGGTTTGGGGGCCACACATCTAGCACTGCTCAGGATACTCCTGGCTCTACACTCAGGAATTACTCCTGTCAGTTCTCAGGGGACCCTATGGGATGCAGTAAATCAAAGTTGACTTACCTTCGTGCAAGGCAAGCAGCACCTGACCTATCTTTCCAGCCCCAGCATTTATTTTTAAATATTTTCATTTTAGTGGAATAAGTAGATAGATAGAACCCACCTAAAGAAAAACTAAACCAAAGACCAGAACTGCTGACCTAGACCAAAGTTCTGCTTCCTTCCAATCAGGCCCAGACTAAAGTCACATCCACACACAGGATTTAAAAATCTTCCTCAGAACCAGATGCAGCCCAGTGGTGTGATATAGCCCAGCCTATAGGTGTGATGTCAGGCTGGTCTGATCCCTGGGATCATCACTCATGCTCATCTGGACGCACCATTGCTTCGTGCTCCTTTGTGCCATCTCTAGCACAATGGAGCCAACTGTGGATCTAACCATGTGAACACCACCACCACGAGTGAGGTCCCAAGTATGCAAGAGGCACATTATCACACCAACAATAAAGTACAAAATAAAAATACATAGATAAACAAACTCATGCATGAATAAGTGTAACAATTGGCTAAGGCCTCTGGATTCAGTCCCTACACTCTACTCTTCTACCCAAGAGACAAAAAAATATAGGCAGTGGGAGGAGCTGAAGAGTGAGGGCCCAGAGCAGTCAAGCTGGGCCTCGCCTGCCAGCCAACAGAGCAAATTCATCCCACTCTCCCACACTGCTCTGGGGCTGGGCTCGGCCAATGAGGGCCTACACCCAAACAGGACCAATAAGAGGGCGAGCTGAGGCGCAAGAACAGAACAGACCAATGAGCGAGCTAGATCCTAAGAACAGTCCCGCCCACTGAGGGACGAACAGCAGCATCACATGGGTAGCAGGGACCAATGAGCACACTGCATCGCGAGAGCAGCCCAGTCCAATGAGTGAGCAAGCTTATGTCACATGGGTGCTCCGAACCAATGAGTGGGCGAGCTTGTGTCACATGGGCAGCCTGGACCAATGAGAGGCGAGCTGCGTCACAAGGGCCGTTTGATCCAGCGTGGGCACTGGAGCCTGCCACAGCCGCTCCCCAGGGTCCACCACACCACAGCCGCATCCTTGCCAGGCCCGTAGGGAGGCGAGGCCTACAGGCTGTGCCGGGCCTTCGGACATGGACTACTACCAAGTGCTGGGCACAATGGAACCAATTATGGAACTAACAATGTGAACACCACCACCATGAGTGAGGTCCCAAGTGTGCAAGAGCCACATTATCACACCAACAATAAAGTACAAAATAAAAATAAAAATACATAGATAAACAAACTCATGAATGAATAAGTGAAATAATTGGCTAAGGCCTCTGGATTCAGTCCCTACACTCTCCTCTTCTACCCAAGAGACAAAAAAATATAGGCAGTGGGAGGAGCTGAAGAGTGAGGGCCCAGAGCAGTCAAGCTGGGCCTCGCCTGCCAGCCAACAGAGTAAATTCATCCCACTCTCCCACACTGCTCTGGGGCTGGGCTCGGCCAATGAGGGCCTACACCTAAACAGGACCAATAAGAGGGCGAGCTGAGGCGCAAGAACAGAACAGACCAATGAGCGAGCTAGATCCTAAGAACAGTCCCGCCCACTGAGGGACGAACAGCAGCATCACATGTGTAGCAGGGACCAATGAGCACACTGTATTGCGAGAGCAGCCCAGACCAATGAGTGAGCAAGCTTGTGTCACATGGGCGCTCCGAACCAATGAGTGGGCGAGCTTGTGTCACATGGCAGCCTGGACCAATGAGAGGCCAGCTGCGTCACAAGGGCAGTTTGATCCAGCGTGGGCACTTGAGCCCGCCACAGCCGCGCCCCAGGGTCCGCCACACCGCAGCCGCACACCGCAGCCGCACCCTTGCCAGGCCCGTAGCGAGGCGAGGCCTACGGGCTGTGCCGGGCCTTCGGACATGGTGGACTACTACCAAGTGCTGGGCGTGCCGCGCCAGGCCTCGTCGGAGGCCATCAAGAAGGCCTACCGGAAGTTGGCGCTCAGGTGGCACCCGGACAAGAACCCGGAGAACAAAGAGGAGGCCGAGAGGCGATTCAAGCAGGTGGCGCAGGCCTACGAGGTGCTGTCGGATGTCAAGAAGCGGGATGTGTACAACCGCTACGGTGATGCGGGCCTTGGGGGCGGCGGTGGCTCGGGCCATGGCCAAGGCGGCACCGGAAGTGCCGGCGGCGGAAGTGCCGGTGGCAGCGGCCATTTTCAGGACCCCTTCCAGCACGTCTTCACCTTCCGAGACCCCGTCGAGGTCTTCAGGGAGTTCTTCGGGGACCACGACCCGTTTCTCTTGGACTTCTTCGGAGACCCTTTCGAGAGCCTCGGCCACCGCAGGAGCCGCAGGCCCACCTCGCTCTTCTCCACCTTCGGCGACATCCCCAATTTGGGGGGGCCCCTTCTCGGGCTTCTCCTCCTTCGGGGCCCCGGGCAGCGGGGGCCTCTCGGCTTTCTCCATGTCCAGCAGCGGAGGAGGCAGCGGCCTGAACCACTTCAAGTCCGTGTCCACGTCCACCGAGATGATCAACGGCAAGAAGATCACCACCCGGAGAACCGTGGAGAACGGGCAGGAGAAGGTGGAAGTGGAAGAAGACGGCCGGTTGAAGTCGCTGCTCATCAACGGCAAAGAGCAACTGCTGCGCATCGACGCCAGATAACCAACCAACCAACCAACCCACCCACCCCGGGCACCACCCTGCTCTGTTGGTGATGGATGAAGAATTGGCAGGAGGGTTTCTTGTTTTCTTTTATTGTTTTTCTTTTTCTCTTTCTCTATCTCTGTATCAGAAGATTTGCAAGTGAACTCTACTTTCAGAGAAATTTATAAACAGTTCATGCCAAATCCCACCCACCCACCCATACCCACCCACGGTCACTGTGGGATCCATGGCCCAGAAGCGCTTCCCTCCGTGGTTGCAACTGTTGTAATTGTCTGTCATGCACGTTGCTTTTTATTAAACATGATCCTGACTGAGGCAGGCTGTCGTGATTTAATTCCGCCTGCTGTAGGGATGTGAAAAAGCCCCCCCCCCCAAGGCACCTAGGTATTGGTTGGGCTTTGCCTTCCTTTTTGAAATGTGAGCCAGGGTTATTTGTTCCAAAGTTGGGGTTTCTTTTCTTTTTGTTAATTTTTTTTTTGCTGTCTTATTCAAAGGTAAGACTAATAACCAAAGGGTTCAAGGTGCCAAGCCTTCTTGAGCCATAACCCCCATCATTAAGTTTTCATTCATTTAAACAAATTGCTAGTATTCAAAATAAAATATATTAAGGAAAAAAAACAAGATAAAGATCTTTTTTCCACTGCCCCCTAAATGGTGATTGCTGAATGTTAGCTTAGGCTTTTTATTTTTATTGACTTTGTTTGTTTTGTTTTGTGGCCACACCCGGTGGCACTCGGGTTATTTCTGGCCCTGTGCTCAGAAATCGCTCCTGGCAGGTATGGGTGACCATATGGGATGCCAGGATTTGAACCAACGTCGGTACTGGGTCCACTGTTTGCAAGGCAAACACTCAACCACTGTGCTATCTCTCTGGCCCAACTTAGGCTTTTTAGAGGCAGGGCAGCTTGGCAAGTATGTGTTCATTTGATTGCTTGCAGTAATCAACACAAACTTGGTGGCTTGCAGAACAAGGCACACATAGGCTTTTTAAAGATCCAGAAATGAATCCAAAATGGAAGAGTCATCAAACTGAAATTTGTGGTTGGGATAGTGTCACCAATAACTAGGCAAAAAGTCTGAGTTTCTTATAATTATCATGGTAGGTAGTAGCTTTAAGACTGGATCCAGTAATAGTAAGGGGTAAGGAAGAGAGGAATGATTGAAAGGTGCAACTTGGATTACTGGAGCCGTTTTGGTTCTATAATTCTTGATGGAAGGAAATGTAGAAATATCCCCTTACTCCATACAGTTGTTCTTTATAAAGTAAGGATAAAGGTCAGGATTTACTTAGAAGGTTTATTAGGTACACATGCCAAAGTAGATAATATGGCCAGAGAGACTCTCATAGGGCCTGATTGCCTAAGATGAGGATTCCGTTGCATAAGTTGCTAGCCCCCGTAGTCATCAAGGAAAAGGTTTGTATAGGTGTGAAACCCTGGAGGTACTGGAGACCAGCCCACACCCAAGAGATACAGGGGCCTTCAGGGTTATACCTGGAATGAAAAAATGGAAAAGGCCAAACTGTAAAGGTACCCTGATCTTGATTCTTCACAGAAGGGGTGTATGGCCTGCGCATGCACAGGGTCCCCTTGGGTCCTGTAAATCCAATCCTGTGGAATGGTATGCATCTCTCACAGCAAAAATGATTCTTCCATACAGGGCACAAGAGCCATGGCACATGGTTCCTTGGACCTACTTGTGGTAACACTATATGAGCCCATGTCAGAATAAAGTACAGAGTGGTAGTAGAGCAGGTAGGACAGCCTTGTATGTGGTAGACCTAGTTGTCTTTGGCACCTCATATGATCCCCCAGAACCCCACCAGGATTGATTCCTTAGTACTACCAGATGTGGCAGAAATGTAATAAACCACCACAAAAGTATATTTCTTTGCCTAGAAAGGGAACTCACACCAATAAAATATTTTAGTAGTTGGGGAAATGAGAAGTGAAAAAGAGATGCTAGGAGTTTTTAAATGGCAGGAAGGAGAGAGCCGTTATTTAAACCTGCAGATAGAAGGGTGTGAAAAGGGCAGTGGGAAAAAGCAGGCTTGTCGCGAGCACGAAATCCAGCAGCCTGATTAGCTTTCATCAGGAAGGCAACTTGCACCAGGCCAGTGGCCCCATGATTAGAGTGCTCCACTTTGTTCTGTGGCTGCCTGTTTTTTCTAGTCAGTAAGCCCCAGCACATTGCATTAAAAACATTACCAAAGTCAAAGATTTTTGGTTTGGTTTGATTTGATTTTGGGGTCACACCCAGCAGCGCTTATGAGTTCCCCCTGGCTCTATGCTCATAAATTGATCCTGGCAGGCTTGGGGGACCATTTGGGATGCCAGCATTTGAACCACCATCCTTAAGCATGCAAGGCAAACGCCTTACCTCCGTGCTATCTCTCTGGCCCCAAGGTCACAATGGGAAAGCTACACAGGACACTACCTATTTAGTGAACAAAGGGGGGTAGTTCTGAAAATATAACTAGTATCAGTCATCTGTATAGCCTTTCTGATAAGACTTAACAGAGGATATGGTAATGATGTTCAAGGAATTCATACAAACCATGGAAAGGACAACCAATAAGATTCAGAGGATATGAAAGTTGAAATGAGAAAACTTTAAACGGAAATGACAAATGAAAAATTTGGAGGCAAAATGAAAATCTCACTGGAAGGCCTCACCAGTAAGGTAACAACTGCTGAGGACAGAATCAGTGAGCTGCATAGCACCTTCAAGCAACAGAATAAGTTTGAAAAGAGCCTTAAAGCAAACAGAAGATGGAAAAATATTTAAAATAAGGGAACAGACAACACTGGAACTCTGGGATAAATTTAACAGAAATAACATTAGAATCATTGGGGGGGGTCCCATCTCACCAGAGAAAAATACCTCCCCATGAAGAATCAACAGTTGACATCATTGCTGAGAAGTTCCCAGAGCCAAAGAGTGCATACACCCACATTCTGGATGCCTGAAGAGTACCAGCAAAAGGAGAATCAAACAAAAGCATATCCTAATATCCCCAAGGCATATCCTAATCATAATGATGAAAACCATAGATAGAGATAGACTACTGAAAGCAACAAGAGCAATAGGAAATAACATAAGGAATCACCCTTAAGATTTACAGAAGACTTATCACAAACAACCTTCCAAGTCCAAAGGCAGTGGTGGGATATAGTGAAAATAGTCAATGAAATGAATGCCTCCCTGACAATATTTAACCCAGCCACACTTTCATTCATGTTTGAAGAAAGAATACACAGCTTCAGATAAACAACAGCTCAGAAACTTTACTGACTCAAAACGAAACTCAAGGGACTACTGTAGGGTGAGACAAACCCCACAAACACGCCAAAATTCTACAAAAATATAACAAAATCCCATGATAATAATCTCTCAATGTCAATGGACTAGCACACCAATCAAGAGACAGAGTGACAAGATAAATCAGAAAATTGACATTTTTCTGCTTGCAAGAAACACACTGGAATAGACAGAGCAAATACAGGCTCAAAGTCAAAGTTGGAAGACAAATCCTTAAAAAAAAAAAAACTTTAAAAAGTCTGGGGTGGCCATACTAATATCAGACGACATAGACTTTAGGCTTAAAAAGGTTATAAGAGACATAGAGGGTCATTTCTTAATAAGGTATATGCACATCAGAAAGAGATCACACTCCTAAACATATATGTACCCAATGAAGGGACAGCAAAATATTTGAAACAACTGCTAATAGATCTAAAGAAAAACAGCAATAATAACACAATAGTAGTTGGAGACTTCAACACAACTCTGGCTAAAAGTCAACAAGGAAATACTGGCTTTGAACGAAGAAATGGAAAAGAAGTTGTGTGTGTGTGTCTATGTGAAATGGAAAAGAAGGTGTGTGTGTGTTTAGAAAGAGAAGTGTGTGTGTGTGAAATGGAAGAGAAGGTGTGTGTGTTTATCCCCCAATAGAAAAGAATTAAAAAGCTTACCACAAAGAATGGTGAGTTCAAAAAACTCACCTCTATACTCTATTTCAGTTCGAGAAATAATTAAACTATCATGACAATGATAGAGGCATAGAATGCCTACCTTGAAAACAGGAAGGGGGTGGGGGAGGAAGAAAATGAGGGACATTGGTGGTGGGAAGGTTGCACTGGTGAAGGGGGATATTCTTTTTTATAAGTGAAACCCAACTACAAACATGTTTGTAATCATGGTGCTTAAATAAAGATATTATTTAAAAGAAATGGAGAAATAATGTTAACACCTGGATCTTAAATAGCTCACTACTGAACAACCTGTGGATCTAAGAGTAAATCTAAAGGGACCGGAGTGGTGGCGCAAGCAGTAAGGCATCTGTCTTGCCTGCGCTTGCCTAGAACAGACCTAGGTTCTATCCCCCGGTGTCTCATATGGCCTCCAAGCCAGGAGCAATTTCTGAGCACGTAGCCAGGAGTAGCCCCTGAGATTGAACAGTGGCCCAAAAACCAAAAAAAAAAAAAAAAATTTCCTGGAAACAAATGAGAATGAAGACATGAATTATCAGTTTATGGGATACAACAAAGGTGGTATTAAGAGAAAAGTTTATAGCTTTGCAATCATTCATCAGGAAGGAAGGAAGGGTCTACATAAATAACTTAATGGTATAGTTAAAAAATTGGAAAATGGCCAACAAAATGAGAAAAAAGCAGGTAGGAGGAAAGAAATGATAAAAAACAGACCAGAAATTAATGAACCATATACCCAAGAAACAATCTAAAAGATCAATGAAAGCAAGAGTTGGTTCTTTGAAAAAAAGTAAACAAGATTGATAAACAAGATAGATAAATAAGCAAGACTCACAAATAAAAAGAGAGAACCTTAATAACCAAATCAGGAATGAAAGGGGTATATCACTACAGATACTATAGAAATTCAAATATTGGAATATAGAAATTCAAAAGGTAAAGATTATTTTGAGAAGCTATGTGCTTTGAAACAAGAGAACCTGGAAGAAATGGATACATTTTTGGTCTCCTATAACCTCCCAAGTTTGAAACAAGATAATCTGGAATACCTCAATAGACCTATCTCTATTCAGGCAATTGGAATAGTAATCAAAAGGCTTCCCCCAAAATAAAAGGCCAGGTCCAGATAGATTCACTAGTGAATTATTTCAAACCTTTAAAGAGGGGGCCAGAGAGATAGCACAGCAGTAGGGTGTTTGCCTTGCATGCGACCAACCCAGGACAGACCTAGGTTGGATTCCTGGCATCCCATATGGTCCTCCCAGCCTTCCAGAGTGATTCTGAGTGAAGAGCCAGGAGTAACCCCTGAGCGCCACCAGATATGGCCCAAAAAACAAGCAAAAAAAAAAAAAAAACTTTAAAGAGAACCTACTGCCAATCCTTTTCAGGCTCTTCCAGAAAAGACTCTCAGTTTCTATGAAGCTAACATCACTCTGATACATACCAAAAGTAGAAATAGACACCACTAATAAAAATAATTATAGGCCAATATTCTTAATGAACACAGATGCAAAGATCATTCACAAAATACTAGCAAATAAAATTCAACAGTTCATCAAGGTCATATAACATGGCCAAGTAGAATTCATTCCAGAGATGAAAGGATGGATTAACATACAAACATCAATCAGTATAATACACTATTGTTGAATTGCTGATTCCTACACTACTCAGTATTCATTCTCCACACCAGGGAGTGATCTGGTGTCAGATTACTGCATCTCTCCCTTCTTAATATTCATTCTCCGTCCTAGGGTGTGGTCTGGTTCTTGCTAATGAAAAGCCTGGGTCTTCGGAAGACAGTGCATTCATTCTCTGGTCTTCCTTCATTAACGTTCTAAACTTCCTGTTTCTTAGGAGCAGAAGGCTTTTGTGTTGAAATTCCTGAACCCATTTTTACCCCCTTTCACTGTGTAGATTATTTACAATGTCAATGTTTACTTCTAGTCACAAAACAATCCAGTCCCAGGTTCTGAGGATTGATTCTCACACTATATCAATAAAAGAAAAAATAAAGACCACATGATCATAGAAATAGATGTGAAAAAGCATTTGACAAGGTTCAGCACCCATTCATGGTAAAAACTCTTAACGAGCTGGAAGGGATAGTGCAGCGGTTCAGGCATTTGCCTTGCAAGTGGCTGACCTAGGACCAACCGTGGTTCGAATCCCAGCATCCCATACGGTCCGCCGTGTCTGCCAGGGGCAATTTCTGAGCGCACAACCAGGAGCACCCCTGAGCACCACCAGATATGACCCAAAAAGCATTTAAAAAAAAAAAACTCTCAACAAGATGGGAATTGAAGGAACCTTCCTCAATATAGTCAACGCCGTTTATCACAAGCCTGTAGCAAACATCATACTGAATGGGGAAAAACTAAAGACTTTCCTCTAAGATTTGGCACAAGACAAAGTTGCCCATTCTTGCCAACAATAAATGAACAAAGGATTCAGAATAAATATTTCTCCAAAGGGAGTGAGAAGCACAAGCAAAGATATTCTATAACAGATATCTTTGGAGAAATACAAATAAAAGCTACAAGATATCCCCTCAAATCCTTTAGAGGGCCAGCTAGATTCCCCCCTAACCAAGAAAAGAGGACTGAAAAGAAAAATTCACATAGTAGAGACATGCCTAGCATGGGTGAGAGCCATATTACATCCCCAGTACCAGATTCACTGAGCACTGTCCCTAAAGCCCAGGGACCAGAGTACTAGAAGCACTGAGCCCTTCGAGTCTGCCATATATTTAACAAAAAAAAAAAGAAAAAACTACCAGAAAACTGAACAGAAATTATAATCCTATGCATTGTTAGTGAGAACAAAATATTATTCAATTACAGTGTGTTGCAAGTCAGCCCCTGAAGAGGTTGACTAATGGAGAGATTGAAAATGAGGTCTTTCCCCTTTAGCTTGAAGCACGTGTCTGCCACCCTGTCTAGCCGACAGTTCTGAGGTGAAACGGCAGGTAAACAGCTCGCAAACAGTTAGGCTTGTGGAAATATTAGCTTTATTCGGTGGACAAGACTGAAGTCCAAAGACTCAGCATAAGTTCCAGCCAAAAGCTTCTCGCCTTCCACAGACCCTTGTTTTTATCCCCCAGAATCAGGTACCACCCAATGGTGGAAGCAGAATCAGGTACCAGCCTAGGGTGGGGGCAGAATGCCAGGTCACACCCTAGGGTAGGGCACAATCACCGATCAGGGTAGGGTCAGTAACATAACAATCCCCTAAAATATTTACATACACAACAACAGTGGAGCAGAACCATCATAGAATACAAATGCTATACAAATTAAAAGAGAAAATGTTTTTTTA
This sequence comes from Suncus etruscus, assembly GCF_024139225.1. Taxonomy (NCBI): domain Eukaryota; kingdom Metazoa; phylum Chordata; class Mammalia; order Eulipotyphla; family Soricidae; genus Suncus; species Suncus etruscus. The sequence continues at coordinate 18,138,717 of NC_064849.1, forward strand.
AAGGAAAAAGAAAACTGGGAGAAGACTGAGTCTCTGAAGAGTCTCTCCCTCCCTTTGATTAATGGGAGACAAGATTTTCTTCACCCTTGTCTTCTCTACCTTCTCATAAATAACTAGATTCTCCCTCCATACCACTCCCCACTACCACCACCACCACCAATAAATTTCCTTTAAGTTGTTAGACCCAAGACCAAAATTCCTTAACATGAGAAATTTAGCAGGTCTGAGGCTATTTGCTAGCTCCCTTCCATTTATGGCACCACACAAGCAAACACCCTGCTGACAATCAGGATCAGCTCACAGGTCCATTTCTGTGCTCTTCACGGGGAAGAAAAGTGCATCACCATGAAAAGTACGTGACATCTTCATTTGGCTGTCTTACTCCACACTTGGCCGGAACTCCTCTCCATGACTAGTATCAAACCATGTCACTAGAAACTCATGAACTACAGCTCTCAATAGAGACTATGAGAGGGAGAATGGAAGATAGTAATGTTTAGGGAGTTTGATAGCTCAGCAATAACTTAGAAGTGAACCAAGTTGTTTTTTTTTTGGGGGGGTGCACACCCGGTGGCTCTCTACTTAGAAATCACTCATGATATTCACAGCTAACCATATGGGATGCCAGGATTTGAACCTCCGTCAGTCCTAGGTAGATGACTTACAAGTCAAAAGCCCTACTGCTGTGCTATGTCTCTGGCCTCAAAAGTGAATAAACATTTAAAAAGATGACATTTATTGGATTGAGGCGCCAATACAGACCTGAGATAAGGGCTTCTGATCAGCACAGTTGATACCCCCAATGAAGAACATGTTGGGCATGATGGGCCTGGGATAGTCTACCACAAAATCTTCTTTCAACAGCCACACAGATCCCCCACTAAGAATTTCCTCCAGCGACATCTCCTTTTGCAGAAGTTCAGAGGCCATGGTTGCATAAGGCTGATAGCACATGCTGCAGTAGAAACTAAAGGTCCATGAGTAGAAAATGTTCTGGACTCTCTGCAGGAATGTCATATGGTCTGAACTCTCTGAGAGTATCTTCGGAATGTAGGATAAAGTGTTTGGGCACTGGGTCCCCTTGAAAGATAAGTCACAAGCGAAGTCCCGCATGAAAAATACAGTAGGAATAGAAAGGTACTTAGCCACAATGGCACTACATGGATAAATAGGATCTGCCAAGATCACATCAAAGGAACTGGTCTTCAGGGATGCCAGCAAGTCCTTTTTATTCAGTAGCTCCTTGCAAGAGCTCACAAACATCTGACATACTTTTTTTGAAAGCTCTAGAAGTTTCCAAGATACCACTAAAAAAGATTTTTCTTCAATAAAAGTGTGTCTTTGATCTACGAGGTAGTGCTTTAATTCTTCCCGAGTAAAGGGAACAGCATAGGATTTCAGGGTGAAAAAATCTTCAGTCTTGAAGAACAAGTTTGCCTCCGGAACCAGAACTACTATTTCATGGCCTCTGTTGTGGAGCTCTTGGACCGTCTTACGCATACCGATCCAGGGACTGCCTTCCATGGGGATCACCAGCACCTTCCCACCCTCCACCAACAGCCCAATGCTCAGGAGGGCCATGAGTCCCCAGAGCCACATCAGGAATCCCCGGAATCTTTCAGGCATCTCGGTGAGGACCTAACCTGTAGCTGTTCAATGAGCAGAGGCTTCTGTAAAGGTCGCCTTGAACATAACATCTGTCATTGGAAAGCTGTCATTGGAAAGCAGAAGGACCTCCTCTATTAATCATTACAAGATTAGTTAGCACCTCCCTCTTCACTCCCATTCTGAGTAACCCCATCCATATGTAGATGGGAAGAATCACCCCTCACTACAATGTTTTTCAGGAGCATCTTAGATTATTCTCATGTCTTTTATTCAATTCCCAAAGTCTGGCTGCTGGGGGGAGGTGTCTTATGAGACTCTAGTTCTCTATTAAGCCCATTGTGTGTGGCAGGAAGGTTAGAGAGATGATACATGAGTGTAGCTAGTCAGCCCCTGAAGAGGTTGACTGATGGTGGGATGGAGAATGAGGCCTTTTTCTTCCAGCTCGGAGCACGCGTCTGCCACCCTGTCTAGCCCACGGTTCTGAGGTGAAACGGCGGTTCTGAGGTGAAACGGCGGGTAAACAGCTCGCAGACAGTCAGGCTCGTGGAAATATTTGCTTTATTCGGATGGACAAAACAGAAGTCCAAAGACTCAGATTCAGTTCCAGCCAGCCAAAATCCCTGGCCTTCCACAGACCTCTGTTTTTATACTCCAGAGTCAGGTACCACCCAATGGTGGGATCAGATACCAACCAATGGTGAAAGCAGAATCAGGTCCTACCCTAGGGTGGGGGCAGAATGCCAGGTCACACCCTAGGGTAGGACACAATCACCAATCAGTTTAGGGTGAGTAACATAGTAATCCCCCAAAATATTTACATACACAACACATGGGTTTAGGTACTTGCCTTGCGCATAGCTACCACTGATTCAATTCACGATGCTACTGAGCACCTCTAAAAATCACTTCTAAGAACAAAGTCAGGACTTAGTACATGTGAATATCTATACTCATATTTTCTTTGTACTGTCCAGACCCCAATCCAAAGACCTGAGCAAATTGGCCAACTAATTCTTTGGAAGGACCTATAGTGCAAAACTCAATGAAGTAAACATGAGGTCACCTCTTCTCATGGTGGCCATTGGGAGACTATGAGAGGGTTGCTGAGAGACAACATGCTCTCTTAATGTGCCAGTAATATCCTGTCCCATGGCAGGGTGAACATTGAGGCCCTGATTCTCCCAGCTCCTGAGACCCACAGGAAATATGAACTCCTCCCCAGGGTAGAGACACATGACACCCATTGGCACAGCCCAGGAGTGTAGCAAAATCCTTTTTCTTGCACCAGAGCTGGAGTCCTACCCTTTGGATTTCTCTTTTCCTGGTGACCATGTTTCATCCCTGGAGTTCATTCTTGAATATTTTACTCACTGGTTAAAACCTCTGCTCTCTGACCCCACAATCAGCCACACAGAATCCTGCCATGGGACTGGGTTTTTTTTTGTTTGTTTGTTTGTTTATTCGGGGACCACACTTGGTGGTGCTCAGGGATTACTCTGCTCTCAGGGTTCACTCTTGGTGGAGCTCTCAAGAGTCTATATGGGGTACCAAGGAATTGAGTCTAGGTTGGCCACATGCAACGCAACTACCCTATCTATTGAACTGTCACTTCAGCCATGCCATGATACTACTATAGCCCACTTTGTGGAGACTGTAATAATACTGAATTGGTAAAGAAAACTTCAGTCATATACTGTATACTGTTGGGCCAAATAAGGGTTAAAAGTTTGTCCTTGCAATTTGGCTGATGCCCATCTGTGTCCAGTTGAAGCATACAGTTGAAGCATACATCTCTTTGCCTGGACTTTGTTAGCAACCACTTAGACTATTTCCCTGATCAAATCTTTACTCAGAGGTCAGAGCAATAGCACAGCAGGTTGGAGTTTTTATCTCGCATGGGGTCAACCTGGCTTCAATCCCTGAAATACCCCCCAATATGGTCCCCTGAGCACCACCAGGAGAGATTCCTGAGTGCAAAGTTAGGTAATCCCTGAGCATTTCTGGGCATACCCTCAAACAAAACAAGCAACTAAAATAAGTTTGCCATGTGCAGAGTAAAAGTAATCATTTCTTCCTTTGCGATCCTATGGCTGTCACCATATCTTGTTCCCACAGAATATGAGCAATGCTTTGCATAACTACAGATTGCAATGAATCTAATATATTTTCATCATTGCTTTGTTTTACTATACAACACTATACAATGAATTTTAGAGCATAAATGAGATCACAACTTTGAGTTCCTGGTGAAGGTTTTCAATTCCCAACACACTGTATAGTTAGGATAAACTAAAGTGTCTCGTCCATCCCTGCTATTGGGGTTTTGATGGCTTCATGGGTTGCAACAAACTTGGGTGCAACAGGGCCACCATGTCCTTGCAGCATATCTAATACATTGGAGAGAGAAGGAAGCGAATGACTTGGGGAGGTGAATCTTCAAAGTTTCAAGGTGCTAATGTCATTTGCTAAGAGCAGACACCATTTTAGTTTCTTGTTTCATTGGATCCTCGTGGAAAGGAAATAGAGGCTGCCTAGGTACAGCTCACTCTGGGCTCCATGATGGACCAATGAGGGGCTTGGAAGTTCTGAAATGGCCTACTTAGTCCCGCATTATAACCATGGTAAACTGCTCCAGATGTGCTTCTGGACCTTGAGTGGTCTTGCTCTTGTTCTTGGATTGATGTGCTGAGGATTTATGCTTCTGTGTTTGCTGCAGCTACCTGCAAATGTTCATTTTCTCCCACTAGTTATTATATAGAAAGGAGCTTCTCATCTTTCTTGGGGCCTAACCTTTAGAATGCAAACTCATCCTGGTCTGCTGGTGGTATAATGAGCATTAGTCCTCTCAATATTCATTAAGGCATGTTTGATTTTGCATTGGCTCTCAAGCTCTCAAAAAATTTTTATAACAGTGACCAATGCAGTCTTTCTTAGTTCTGTGGATAAATAGGTCTTTCCTTTCCATGGCAAAGCTGTTCCTGGGCTGTCCACCTGCCACAGAGTACCCAGCATGTCACTCTAGCTTGCTCCAGGCAATCTGTGCTTCCCACCCATAGCAACAGAGGTGAGAGCCCAAAGGAGACACAGAAGGTGAAAGTGGCAAAGACTAAAGACATATGTCTTGTCTGGGAAGCTGGATGGGCCTCATGCTTCTCATTTTGTCCCGGATGAAGCTGCAGATGTGATCAGGGCAAAACTTTACTGAGATTCTATATATATCTATATACTCTGGCCCCACCAAGTGGTGCGGGGGGCCATGTGCTGTGCTTGGGCATATGCTCCATCTCTGTGAGCTGTGCCTTCATCCCTTCCTGGAATTTTAACATTAAAAAATATCTAACATCTGAAAAGATAAACAGTGGGTAAAGTGTTTGCCTTGTACCCAACTAAGAGATTCAAACCTTGGCACCACATACAGTCTATTGAAAGCTCTATGAGTGATTGCTGAGTATGGAGCCAGAAGTAAGCCCTGAGCACCACCATCTTTGGTCACAAAACCAGATAAATAAACAAACAAAAGAGCTACTAAATTTTTGTACCACCTAGCATCTTATCACATCACTCCAGCATATAATGACAACACAGACTTGCACTTATTCCTGGAGTTTCTGTGGTATGTTTTTTTCTTATCAAGCTGCCACAAGACTGGAAAATCAACAAAAGCAGGTGCAAGTACAGAATACCAGAGGAGTAGATAATAAGGGGGAGGTTCCAACTTCCTGGGCCTCACTTCTGCCCTCTCCATGACTCCGCTGGTCCCTGATAATAAGGAGAGGTATGGGACTGAGATAGCAGCCTGTCCTCCAGAGACAAGGAAGTAATGCCTTCATGTCTCTTTCTCACCCCAGAGTATCTTCTTTACCATTGGCTGAATTAAAACTATTGGAGCACCCCAGTTTCCAAGTCTGGGAGAATGAGACCGCCAACCCCACAGGAGTGAACAAATAGTTTCATTGCACCTGCCATGAGGAACAGAATTCATATATGGTTCAGCACTGGATGGGGTGCATCCACGAACAAAGAAAATTGTAGGACCATGCCCACTCTGCTGCAGGGTTTACCTGTGTCTCCTTGATAGGCATCACAGACCAGTATACGACAGCATCCTCTCTCCAGGTGACAGGATCCTCCCTGCCTCCCAGGAGAGGTGGAAGGGGTGTAAGGGAGGAGTTAGTATGTCCCAGATGGTCACCCAATCCACACTAAAGCAGGGTACAGCCTTGGAGCCTGAGACCCAAGAAGAGGTCAGTGTGGATAGGATGAATGTTGTCTCTCACTTAGGAATGGAACCCAGGCCTCATAGCAGGGTCTGAGGGGGTGCTAATAGGGCAACTGGCCTTTCAAACAGCCCACTTTCTGTGGTGTTTTTTTGTTTTGTTTTTTGAATACTATTTTTATTTAAAGCACCATGATTACAAACATGTTTGTAGTTGGGTTCATTCATAAAAAGAACACCCCCCTTCGCCAGTGCAACCTTCCCACCACCACCAATGCCCCCCATTTTTTCCTCCCTCTCCACCCCCCCTGTCTGTATGTCGAGACAAGCATTCTATTTCTCTCACTCACTACCATTGCATGATAGTTATTATATATAGTTATAGATAAATATAGAGAGAGAGAAGAGTTAGTTAGTTAGTTAGTTAGTTAGTATAGGTTATTTCTGGTCTAACTGCCACTCACCACTCTTTATGTGAAGCGTGCAAACTACCATGGGCCAGAATCCTTCCAGTCCTCATCTCTATTAATCTCTGGGTATTATTACAATAATGTCTTTTATTTGTATTAAATCCCACAGATGAGTTAGACTATTCTGTGTCAATCTCTCCTTCTGACTTATTTCACTCAGCATAATAGTTTCCATGTCCATCCATGTATAGGAGAATTTCATGACTTTATTTTTCCTGACAACTGCACAGTATTCCATTGTATATATGTACAGTTTCTTTAGCCACTCATCTGTTGTTGGGCATCTGGGTTATTTTCAGGTTCTGGCTATTGTTAATATCACTGAAATAAATATAGGCATGTAAAAAGCATTTTTGTATTGTGTTTTTGTGGTCTTAGGGTATATCCCTAGGAGTAGTATAGTTGGGTCATATGGAAGCTCAACTTCCAGTTTTTTGAGAAATCTCCATATTGTTTTATGTAAAGGCTGGACTAGAAGGCATTCCCACCAGCAGTGAATGAGAGTTCCCACATCCCTGCCAGCATTGATTGTTTATATTTTTAGTGATGTGTGCAGGTCTCTGTGGCGTGAGATGGTATCCCATTATTGTTTTGATTTGCATCTCCCTGATGATTAATAATGTGGAGCATTTTATCATGTGTATTTTGGCCATATCTATTTCTTCTTTGAGGAAATTTTTGTTCATTTTTCTCCCCATTTTTGATGGAGTTAGCTTTTTTTTTAAGTTCTGTCTGTATCTTGTATATTTTAGATATTAGCCCCTTAGCTAATTGGTATTGGGTAGTTTCTCCCATTTTGTAGGTGGTCATTATGTACTTAGTCTCTATTTTCATTGAGGTTCAGAAGTGTCTCAATTTAGTAGAGTCCCATTTATTTATCTCTGCTTTCACTTGTTTGGAAAGTGGTGTTTCCTCCTTGAAGATGCCTTTAATCTCAATGTCATGGAGTTTTTTTTTACCTGTGTTCCTCTATATATTTCATGATTCTGGTTTGATATCAAGGCTTTTAATCCATTTGGATTTGACCTTTGTGCATGGTGTTAGATGGAGGTCCGAGTACACTTTTTGCATATGGCTAACCAGTTGTCCTAACACCACTTGTTGAAGAGGCTTTACTTGCTCCATTTTGTGTTCCTTGCCCCATTATCAAAGACTACTTGATTTTATGTCTGGGGAACAGTCTCTGAATACTCATATTCCATTGAACTGTCTGTTATTCCAATAACAGTCTGTCTTTATTCCAGTACCATGCTGTTTTAATGACTGTTGCTCTGTAGTACAATTTAAAGATGGGGAAAGTGATACCTGCCCCCTCCTTTTTCCTAAAGATTGTTTTAGCAATTCGTGGGCATTTATTGTTTCAAATAAATTTTAGGAGTGATTGATCTACTTCTTTGAAGAATGTCATGGGTATCCTTAGAGGGATTTCATTAAATCTGTACAATACTTTGGGAAGTATTGCCATTTTAATAATGTTAATCCTCCCAATCCATGATCAGGATATGTGTCTCCATTTCCTGGCTATATGCTCAGAAATCACTCCTGGCTTGAGTGACCATATGGGATGCTGGGGGATCGAACCGCGGTCTGTCCTAAGCTAGCATGGGCAAGGCAGACACCTTACCGCTTGCAGTACCGCTCCAGCCCCTGATCTCTTCCTTTTTCATTTCAAATTTAGTTTATTAAGTTTCTCTTTTTCTTTTTTCTTTTTTTTTTGTGTGTGAGTTTGCTAGTGGGTTTATCAATCTTGGTTAATTTTTTAAAAACCAACTTTTGCTTTCTTTGATCTTTTGAATTGTTACTTGGTTTTCCACTTCATTAATTTCTGCTCTAAGCTTTGTTATTTCCTTCTTCCAACCTTTTTTTGATTAATGTTGTTGATTATTTTCTAATTTTATAAGTTTTGTCATCAATTTATTTATGTAGCCCCTTCTTCCTTCCTGATGTGTGCTCGTAAAGCTATAAATTTTCCTAAGTACCGCTTTTGCTGTGTCCCACAAATTTGATGATTTGTGTCTTCGTTCTCATTTACTTCCAGAAATCTTATGATTTCCTCTTTGATTTTATTTCTAAGCAGTAGTCAGAGATTGTTCAGTAGTGAGTTGTTCAATTTCCAGGAATTAAAGTTTTTCCTCTGTGTCTATTTGAAATATAGTTCTAATTTCAGTGCATCATGATCTGATAAAGTAGTTTATACAATTTCTATTCTCTTATCCTCTTGATTTTGTGGAGGTATGTTTTATGGGCAGCTTGTGATCTATCCTGGAGAAGAGTGTATATCCATTTTTCCGGGGTGGAAAGCCATATATATATATATATATATATATGCTAGGTCACTTTCTTTCATTTTGCCTTTCAAAGCTAGCATATTCTTGTTAGTTTTCATCCTGGTTAACCTATCAAGGGGTGACAGAGCAGTGCTGAGGTCTTCCACTGTTATTGTATTGCTATTGATGTCTTCTTTCAGATTTGACAACAGTTGTTTTAAATATTTTGCCAGCTCCTCCTTGGGTGTGTATATGTTTGGGAGTGTGACCTCTTCGTGTTGTACCTAGACCTGATTCTTACAAAATGTCCATCTTTGTCCCTATAACTTTTTTAAGCCTAAAGTTTGTGTCATCTGATATAAATATGGTCATTCCAGCTATTTTAAGGGAGTTGTTTTAGATGCTTGTCCTACAACCTTTGATTTTGAGTGTATGTTTGATCTGACTATTCAGATGTGTTTCTTGTAGGCAGCAAAATGTTGGATTACACTTTTTTTTTCTTTCTTTTTTTTGAGAGAGAGAGGAGAGAAAAGAAAGAGAAAATAGGAAAAGAGGCAGTGGGAGATTGAGGGAGAGAGGAAGGGAGAGAGAAAGAGGGAGTCAGAGGGAAGGAGGGAGGGAGGGAGGGAGAGAGGGAGAAGAAGTAAAGGGAGAGGGAGAGAGAGAGGGAGAGAGAGAATGCTACCTGCTACTAGGCTGGATTTCACTTTTTGATCCATTTTGCCACTGTGTGTCTCTTAACTGGTTCATTTATTTCATTGTTGTTGAGAGAGATCATTTTCATGAGATTTAGTATCATCTTTGTATAGGAGTTGGGTGTGCCTGTTGGTCTGTCTTGTATTAAAGTAAACATTTCATTTTTTCTTTCAAGTCTGTAAAGTTTCTGAGCCGTTGTTTATCCGTGAAGTTATGTATGCTTCTTTTAAACCTGAACATGAGTATGACTGGGTGAAGTATTCTAGGCAAAGCATACATTTTGAGTTTTGTCATTATATCCCACCACTGCCTTCAAATCTTGAGGGTCTTTTAGGACAGATCTGCTGTAATTCTTAAGGATGCTCCTTTGAATGTCATTTCCCTTTTTGATCTTTCTGCTTTTAGTATGCTATCCCTATCTATGGGATGCTTTTGTTTGATTCTCTATTAGCTGACACTCTTTGGGCATGAAGGATTTGGTTGCATGCATTCTTTAGCTCCGGGAGTTTCTCTGCAATGATGTCCTTGAGTGTTGATTTTTCATGGGGATTTTCTTCCTAAGGACTCCAGTGATTCTTATATTGTTTCTATTGTGTTTACAGAAGACTTCCATTTTTTGTCTGTTCACATTCATTTCTATTGTCTGATAATTTGCTTTAAGACTCTTTTCCAATCTCTTCTGTTGTATAGAGTTGTTATGCATCTCATCTGCTAGCTCACTGTGATTCAGTCCTCAGCTGTTGTTACTCTGTTTAGTATATTTAACATGACACCAAACCAAAATTGGAGCTTTTAAACTCATCTCTATGATTGGTGCATGACAATGAAAGAGGAGCACTCACTTTGCATGCAGGAGACCAAGAGTTGGGTCCTCGCCCACATGCCACATGATGGGGTATTCTGTGTTGGTTTTTATTTGAGGGTCAAGCCAAGTGCCAGACTTACTACACTATCATTTCAGCACCAGGCCTGGGGATGATTTTTGGGAAGTTATGGGGACCTAATCAAACATTGAGGTGACAGCAGCAGAGCCTTCTGAGATCTGCAATGAATGAAGTGTGCAGCCCATGAAGTATTTCAATCAAGTTGATTTAATCTCATTTTAACCTACAGTCTCATTCTCCTAAAATGATTTCAATTCCTGATCAACCAAAATTCTAAATTTTCAGATATAGCTATTGAGTCCTTTGGGATGAGAAGAGACAGTGATTTTTAGGCCAGCCAGTTATCAGCAATAGAAAGATTCAAGGCTGAAGTACTGCTTTGCCCTCCTCAGGGCTAGAGATCCCTGGGGTACCCTGTTGTATTGGGGGCGTCCAGACTGTACTGGGAAATGCTCAAGGGATCTTCTGGTGCAGGGGATCAAACTACTATTTCCCAACCCTTGGGTCTTTCTTTTTATTTAAAACCTAACTCAGTCTAACGTTTAGCCACTCCAGTTACTGGTTACTAAATTCTGCTGTTGAAATATCTTGCGTGCCTGCTAATCTCCAAATAACCAGTTATAAAGATAAACAAGAAAAAGGAAAGATAAACAGGGACTTTTGAAAGAGATATGGACTGTGAAAGGTAATATAGACATTGGCCTGTTATATTTTAAAAGTGTCTATTAAGAATGACTTGACATTTCTGATCAGTGGGATAGCTTCTTTTTGAAAGAAAGAAAGAAAGAAAGAAAGAAAGAAAGAAAGAAAGAAAGAAAGAAAGAAAGAAAGAAAGAAAGAAAGAAAGAAAGAAAGAAAGAAAGAAAGAAAGAAAGAAAGAAAGAAAGAAAGAAAGAAAGAAAGAAAGAAAGAAAGAAAGAAAGAAAGAAAGAAAGAAAGAAAGAAGAGAAAGAAGAGAAAGAAAGAAGAGAAAGAAGAGAAAGAAGAGAAAGAAGAAAAATGAAAAGGGAGAAAAGGCAGGAAGAGGAAGTCATATAGTATAAAATTAATCATTTAAAAATGAGTAATTCAGGGGCCAGAGTGATAGCATGGTGGTAAGGCATTTGCCTTGCAAACGGCCAACACAGGACGAACCCTGGTTTGAATCCCGGCATCCCGTATGGTTCCCCGAGCCTACCAGGAGTGACTTCTGAGTGCAGAGTCAGGAGTAAACCCTGAGCAATGCCAGATGTGGTCCAAAAACAAACAAACAAAATGAGTAATTCAGGGGCCGGAGAGATAGCACAGTGGTAGAGTGTTTGCCGTGCATGCAACCAACCCAGAACAAACTTGGGTTTGATTCCTGGCATCCCATATGATCACCCAAGCCTGCCAGGAGCAATTTCTGAGCACAGACCTAGGAGTAACCCCTGAGCGCCACCAAGTATTGGCCCAAAAAAAACGAAAGAAAGAAAGAAGAAAGAAAGAAGAAAGAAAGAAGAAAGAAAGAAAGAAAGAAAGAAAGAAAGAAAGAAAGAAAGAAAGAAAGAAAGAAAGAAAGAAAGAAAGAAAGAAAGAAAGAAAGAAAGAAAGAAAGAAAGAAAGAAAGAGAGAGAGAAAGAGAGAAAGAAGAAAGAGAGAAAGAGAGAAAGAAAGAAAGAAAGAAAGAAAGAAAGAAAGAAAGAAAGAAAGAAAGAAAGAAAGAAAGAAAGAAAGAAAGAAAGAAAGAAAGAAAGAAAGAAAGAAAGAAAGAAAGAAAAGAAAGAAAGAAAGAAAGAAAGAAAGAAAGAAAGAAAGAAAGAAAGAAAGAAAGAAAGAAAGAAAGAAAGAAAGAAAGAAAGAAAGAAAGAAAGAAAGAAAGAAAGAAGGAAAGAAAGAAAGAAAGAAAGAAAGAAAGAAAGAAAGAAAGAAAGAAAGAAAGAAAGAAAAAGAGAAATTCAGGGTCCAGAGAGAGCATAATGGGCTCCGTGCTCACTGTGCATGTCAGAGGCCCAAGTTCGATTCCCAGTACCACAAGTTTTCTCCCAAACACTTCCAAAAGTGAAACCTCCATTCCCACATGCCACCAAGTATAACCCAAAAGCCAAAAAAATATAGAGTGGGTATTTCTGTGGTATTTAGCATTTCAGTAATTCTTGACTAAAGAGGCAGGAATAAACGCCCCCCCCCAATGCTTAGCATAATGTGGCCCCAAAACAAACACACAGAATAAATAAACAAAATGGCTTTAAAAAAAAGTTTCATCGCCCAAAGTGCTTTTTTAAAATTTTCTATCATTGAAATGTTTTGATCACTTAACCAAAGCATCTTGATATAAGTCATTCCTTGTTTCACAAGTACAGGACATAGAGGTATAAATATAGTTAGGTTCTCTGACAACAAATTAGGAGAACTATGGAGATGCAAGGGGATGTCACTATAGCCATTAAAAGTGACCAGGGCCCGGGGTAGAAAATGAAGGTGCATTCAAGCACAAGACCAAGAATTTTATTCTGGAACTGCCCAATATACACCCGTGATAACAGCAACACTGCTATTTGTAGTCCCCAGCACCACAGCTAAAGTGTGCAACCCACCCATATCCCCACCATCATAACAATGGCAGAAACTATTGGGGAAGGAAGCAGACCTTTCAAATCAAGAGTGGTCAGTACCTATGTACCCAAATAGTAATTTTTTTTTTTGTTTGGTTGGATTTTATTTTGTTTTTGGGTCACACCAGGTGGCGCTCAAGGGTTACTCCTGGCTCTACACTCATGGATACCCATGCCATTCTTCAATGAAGTTAATCAAACACTCCTGAAATTTATCTGGAACAATGAATGGCCAAGAATAGCTAAAGCAAACCTTAGGAAAAAGAAGATGGGAGGCATCATTTTCCTCAACTTTAAATTGTATTACAAAGCAATAATCATTAAAACACTGTGGCACTGGAATAAAGACAGACCCTCAAACCAATAGAATAGACTTGAATATTTAGAGAATGATCCTCAGACTTACAATTAATTAATCTTTGATAAAGGGGCTAAAAAACTCAAAATGGAGCAAGAAAAGCCTCTTCAACAAGTGGTATTGGGACAACTGGTCAGCCACATGCAAAAAAGGCAAATTGGATCTCTAACATCATACACAAAGGTCAAATACAAATGGATTAAAGACCTTGATATACCTTAAACTATAAGATATATAGAAGAAAATATAGGCTAAACACTCCATGACATTGAAACTAAAGAGGAAACACCACTGTCCAAACAAGTGGAAGTAGAGATTAACAAATGGGATTACATTAAACTGAGAAGCCTCTGCAATTTGAGGGAAACAGTGACTAGGGTAAAAAGGTCACTCACAGAATGTGAGAGAATATTAGCACAACACCTTTCAGATAAGGAACTAATATCTAAGATATACAAGGTACTGACAGAATTTAATAAGAAAAAAAGATCAACCTTATCAAAAAATATATGGGGGCGGAGTTATGGCGCAGTGGTAGGGAGTTTGCCTTTCACGCAGCTGACCCAGGACGGGCCGAAGTTCAATTCCCTTGCATTCTATATGGTTCCTCAACCCAGGAACAATTTCTGAGTGCATAGCCAGGAATAACCCCTGAGTATCACCGGGTGTGGCCAAAAATATTTTAAAAAATGGAAAAAGAAATGGACATTTTCTCAAAGAAGAAATACAGATGGCCAAAAGGCACATAAAAAATGCTCCACATCACTAATCATCAGAGAGATGCAAATCAAAACAATGATGAGATGTCATCTCATGCCACAAGGCTGGCACACACCACAAAGACAAGAACAACCAGTGCTGGCATGAACATGGAGAGAAAGAAACTCTTATTCATTACTGGTGGGAGTGCCTTCTAGTCCAGGCTTTTTGGAAAACAAAATGGATATTCCTTAAAAAACTAGCCATTGAATGCTCGCTTTGGCAGCACATATACTAAAATTGGAACGATACAGAGAAGATTAGCATGGCCCCTGTGCAAGAATGGCATGCAAATTCGTGAAGCGTTCCATGTTTAAAAAAAACTGGCCATTGAGCTTCCATATGACCCAGCAATACCACTCCTAGGTATATACCTCAGTACCCCAGGAACACAAAAACATAATGAAACTTATTGCTCTGGACCAGAATTCAGTGCTGAAAGTGGAGAAACTAACAGGCAAGGCACTCCCTCCATTAACAATAGTGCAAACCACAGTGTCGAAGGAGAGAGAGAGAGAGGGAGAGAGAGAGAGAGAGAGAGAGAGAGAGAGAGAGAGAGAGAGAGAGAGAGAGAGAGAGAGAGAGAGAGAGAGAGAGAGAGAAGCAATTTGCCTGAACAAAAATAAGGCCAGGGTGGGGAATGGTAGGGAAACAGGAGACATTGGTAATTGGTGATGGGAAGGGTATATTGGTAAAGGATGGTGTAAATTGTATGAATGAAGCCCAACAATGTAATTTCATAACTATGGTGCTTAAATAAAGTTTAAAAAACTGGAAATTGAGCTGCCATATGATCCATAAATACCACTCCTATGGATATAAGAACACACTAAGAACACTCCTAAGAACACAAAAACACAATGCAAAAATGCCCTCTACATGCCTATATTCATTGCAGTGCTATTTATAATGGCCAGAATAAGGAAACAACCCAGATGCCCAACAACAGATTCATGACTAAAGAAACTGTGGTACATATACACAATGGAATATTATGCAGCCATTAGGAAAAATAAATCCATGAAGTTTGTTTATAAATGAATGGGCATGGAGATTATTGTGCTGAGTGAAATGAGTCAGAGGGAGAGGGATAGAAATAGAGTAATCTCACTCACCTGTGGTATTGAAGAAAAATTAAAGACAGCATGGTAATAACATCCAGAAACAATAGAGATGAGGAGCAGGAGGACCAGTTCATGGTAGGAAGCTTGCCACAAAGATTAATGAGTGAAGTTAGAGTAGAAAAGACAATGACAATGAAGATGGAAATGATCACTCTGTACAAGAACTGGGTTCTGAAAAGGGATAAAGTGACATGTATGGAACCACCTCATTATCAATAGTGCAAACCACAGTGTCAGAAAGCAGAGAGAGAGAGAGAGAGAGAGAGAGAGAAGCAAAATATCTGCCCTAGAGACAGGCAGTGATGTGGAGTACAGTGGAATGGAAGGGAAAAGGGGGACATTGGTGTTGGGAAAGTCTCATTGGTGAAGGATAGTGTATATTCTATGACTGAAAACCAATTATGAACATTTCTGTAACCACGATGTTTAAATAAAGCAATTATAAAAATAAAACAATAAAAGTTTTATCTAAGATATTAGAATAAAAAAAGAAAAGGGAACTTGATGTAGCAAGATACAAGAATCCCAAATCTATCAATAGCATAAATATTAAAGCAGAAACACACAGAATTCAGATATTCTTCTTTCCAAAGCAGCTATGTAGGTTTCAATAAGAACAGCCTCTAAGTGAGTGATGTGGATCCAGATAAGTCCCGGTGTCACCTTCTAAAGTGTGTTTGGCCCTGGCTCCTCTGCTGTTTGTGACTCACAGCAACACAGACCACCTTGACTCAAGCCTTAGCCAGGTATAACTGAGCACTAGGACAGAGGGAGGCAACCCCTGGCAAATGGCACATCTGGAAAAGGTGTGTGAATGCATGGCCAGAGAACGCTACAGCCAGAAAGTGAGAGAATTAAAGAGTGATGCTCGGTGGAAGGCATGCAAGGGGCTGGATATACAGGATGGGTGCAAGGCACTTACTTGCCTAACACAGAGATCACCCCAGTTTGAACCCCAGTATCACAGACATACCCCCATATCCCTAAGCACTACCATATGTGGCTCCAAAACAAAACAAAAAAAATGTTATTGCAATCTCAATGAGCCTTGAGGCCATGTGAACAAGCAACACTTCCTTTGGTAACACACACACACACCACACACACACACACCACACACACACACCACACACACACACCACACACACACACACCACACACACACACACCACACACACACACACACCACACACACACACACACACACCTCCCAGAAAACACAACAGCCAGACATGTATACACACCTGCATCATCCTGATGACATTAATTCTGAAAGGAAGGGATATGCAAAGTAGTTGGGGGCCACCCCACCACACACACACACACACACACACACACACACACACACACACACGTCAAGACAGTATGTAAAAACACTTGATCAGAGTCACAAATCGACACACATTTTGTGCCAATGGCTAGATTCTAACAATGGAGAGGTTTCCTTTGAGGCCACTAATCAGCTCTAGGTCTGAGGCAGGAGTCTGTCCCTGCCTGAATGTGCCCTCAGCTCTGCATTCTGGAGATGAAATCTGTAGGTCTCCCCAACAAGAACCAAAGAACCAAATGCTGCCAAAGCTCCTTCCAAGATTCTGTGACGGTTCCCAGGTTATCCAGTAGAGATTCTGAGGGCTGCCAGAACCTCTGCATCACCTAAAACCTCCCTCAGGTCTATGCAATCCTATTTGAACTGCACCTTCCTCGGGTCTACTAAGCAAGACCTGCACCCCTGCTGATCCTCCCCTACTGAGAAAGTATGCAGCCCTACTGATCATCCACTCAGGTCTATGCACCTTACTCTGACCTGTACCTCCCCTCGGGTCTATGTACTCTTACTCATAGATCCTTGGTTCTATACACCCCTACAACCCTTCCTCCCTTCGGGTCTATACATGCCTACTCACCCTCCTCTCAGGTCTTCACACCCCTAATCTGGACTGCACCTCCCCTCTGGTCAATGCATCTCTACTCTGAGCGATACTTTCCCTCCAGTCTACTCACTCCACCCCTCAGATCAACTGACCCCCTACTCAACCCCCTCAGATCTACGCACACCTATTTTGAGGCAGCCATAGATCCACCACTCCCTTCTTTCTGCCCTTCGTTTCCAATGAGTATAGTGAGAGCTAAGAGAGGTGGTTGGGCCCCTCTTAGTGTCAGTTGAGATCAAGCCAGAAAGAAACAAGACCAGGAGGGAAGGCTCCCAGGGTTTTGTGTGCAGATGCCCCGGTTCAAACCTGACATTTCACTGTCCAGTGAATACCACCAGATAGAGCCCCAGTGTAGAGGAGTCCAGGAGTGGATACTGCTGAGCTGGGGGAACCACCCACCTGAGGCAGGACAACCCCCTGCTTGTACTTGCAGTTGATGCCCCCAATGAAGAGACCATGTTGGCCATGAGAGGCCGCGGGTACTCCAGCACGAAGTCGTATCTCAGCAGCCAGAGGGCACCCTTGGCGTACAACGTGGAGAGGTGCACGGGCCTCTGCAGGACCTCCTTTGCCAGGGCATCATAGTTCAAAAAAGTCAGGTTAAAGAAAAGAGGCTCCAGAATACTGATCAGGAAGTTGCCCAGTCGCTGCAGCAAGCTCATGTGGTGCGACAGCTGCATGTAGCTCCTGGGGACGTAGGATGAGGGACTGGGGCTCTTGTTTAGCATGTGCTCCGGGGAAAGGGGAAGGCCTCGGAAGATGTAGACTAAAGGCAGACCCAGGTATTCCGCCAGGATAACACCACATGGCAAGGCAGGGTCCGTGAACACAGCATCAAAGTTGTTTGCCTTGAGCGATTGCAGGGTGGCAGTATCTCGCAGAAGGGTTTGGCAGTTAATGAAATACAGATCCAAGATGGGTGTTATGGTCTTGAAATCCCACCAGTATGAGTAAAACCTCCACCTCTGTGCAAACTGAGTTTTGCTGAAGGCTTGGAAGCGATGATGCAGCTCCTCCTGGTCGTAGGGTACGGGGTAGACTCTAGAGGTGTAGTGAGGTGATTCCTTTAGCAGGATATTAACTTCGGGAACCAGAACCACTACACTGTGGCCCCTCTTGCCGAGCACCTCAATGACGTGCTTCATGCTCAGCCAGTGACTGCCTTCCTGTGGCACCACCAGCAGCTTGTCCCCGGCTCCCACGTCCCAAAGTGCACAGAGGAAGATCCCTGCAAGGACCCAGCGCAGGATGTGCAATGGGCAAGCCATTCCTGGACAGTGCTGGCCAGCAGGAAAGTGGCCAGGGGAATACTCAGAGTGTCTTACCCTTCCTTCCTGGGCACAGAAAGAGCCACGTCTAGGATGGAACCTAAATTAATATTTAATTGTCTTTGGTTCATTGCCACCTGGAACCTATCCTGTCCTTTGTCAGCTTTTGCCCAAACTTTGGGGTTATGATTTAATTTGCCCCAGAAGCCTGCCTCTCCCTTGCCAGAGAATTGATCACAAATGGAACATAATTTGTGATTTTAGAGACACCAAGGAGTTCAGCATCTCTCTCTCTCTCTCTCTCTCTCTCTCTCTCTCTCTCTCTCTCTCTCTCTCTCTCTCTCTCTCTCTCTCTCTCTCTCTCTCTCTCTCAGAGTTATCTGGGTCCTGCTGAGCACAGCTCCAATCACAAGTAAAGAGGAGCTATCTGTATCAGACTCGGGCTTCTGAGTGCATAATCTGTTCCAATTCTGTCTCTCCCGAAAACACTGGATTAAAGGGGCACACCAGGAGCTAAGAGGGGTCTGTTGTATTCTCCCACTATCCTTCTTTTGCAGACACCACTACCAAATTAGCTTTTCTCTCCCATGAATGAGAGCACAGACTCCAGGGTCAGAGATGACTCAGTGGCAGAGCCTCTACCTTACAGGTAAGAGGCTTCAAGGTCAATCTCTGGCATGGTTGGAGTAAGTGAGCAAACTCCAGCACATGGGTAACAAGTTGGATACCCAACCACAATGATGATCATAACAAAGGGAAGGTTTAAAAAAATGTAAAAGTAGGCCCAGAGAGATAGCACAGCGGCGTTTGCCTTGCAAGCAGCCGATCCAGGACCAAAGGTGGTTGGTTTGAATCCCAGTGTCCCATATGGTCCTCCGTGCCTGCCAGGAGCTATTTCTGAGCAGACAGCCAGGAGTAACCCCTGAGCAATGCCAGGTGTGGCCCAAAACCCCCCAAAAAATGTAAAAGCACAACCCAATGATTAGAAAAAGGAAAAGAAGAGAGGTTGGCAGTGATCTAGGGTCTTGTCTCTCTCTGTCCACCCACAATTGGTACCAAAACTGCTTATAAAAACAACTTCCTGAAGGACTGAGGCAGAAAGGGAAGTCTGTTTGGTGATATCCTAAAATTGCCAACTAAGCAACCCCTGCTATCAAGGGCAAAGCCAAAGAAGCATAGTCATTCCACTTCACTCCACTCCACAGCCAAACACTTTTCCTAGTCAATGAACCCCAGCCTGGCATGTAGAAAACACCACACCACAACTATGACCATGGGGAAACAATGCAGGCTTCCACCATGTTTAGAGAATAAAGATATCAACTGTGATAATCCAAAAAATACCCAAAAACCACCTATTTAGACTCTCAGATAAGAACTTTACAGAAGAAATACAGAGGATGCTCATAGAACTAAAATAAAATAGGGACAAAGTGAACAAACCACAAATAAGAATTAAGAGGATATGAAAGTAGAAACTCCAAACTGAAATAATAGCTGAAAAATTTGATAGATTAAATGAAAATCTCACTGCCAGTCTCATTCATCATAGTACTGGAAATACTTTCCATAGCAAGTAGGCAAAAAATATATCAAGGGCATCAGAAAAAAGGTATCACTATACATGACATAATAATATATTAAGAAAACCCTAACTACTCTATTAAAAATTTACTATAAACAATAGATCCATATAGCAAAGTATCAGGCTACAAAATTAACATGCAAAAATTAATAGCCTTCTTATATACAAATAATGATAGAGAAAAAATAGACATTAAAAATAATAGTCCCAGGGCCGAAGAGATAGCACAGCAGAAGGGCATTTGCCTTGCACACAGACAGACAATGGTTTGAATCCCAATATCTCATATGGACCCCTGAGCCTGCCGGAATCGATTTCTGAACACAGAGCCAGGAGTAACCCCTGAGCACTACTTGATGTGACCCAAAAACCAAAAAGAAAAAAATTACAGTCCCATTTACAATAATATCACAGAAATTCAAATACCTTGGAGTCAACTTAACTAAAGAGGTGAAGGAACTATACAAAGAAAACTACAAAACACTGCCTCAAGAAATAAAAAAAAAAAAAACACAAGGAAATTGAGGCATATACCCTGCTCATGGATTGAGAGGATAAAGATAATCAAAATGGCAATATTCCTCAAAGCATTATACAAATTTAATGCATTCCTTCTAAGGATATCCATGACATTCTTCAAAGAAGTGGACCAATGACTTCTAAAAATCATTTGGAACAATAAATGCCCATAAACAGCTAAAGCAACCCTTAGGAAAAAGAAGATGGGAGACATCGCTTTCCCCAACTTTAAATTGTATTACAAACCAAAAGTCTTTAAAACAACATGGTGTTGGAATAAAGACAGATCCTCAGATCAATGGAATAGACTTGAGTATTCAGAATATGTTCCTCAGACATACAATCAATTAATCTTTGATAAAGTGGCAAGAAACACAATGTGGAGCAAGGAAAGCCTCTTCAACAAGTGGTGTTGGGACATCTGGTCAGCCACATGCAAAAAAGTGAACTCAGTCTCCTATCTAACATCATGCACAAAGATAAAATCAATAGACCCAGAACCATAAGGTATATAGAAAAAAACAGACAAAATGCTCCATGTTGTTGAGACTAAAGGTGTCTTCAGGGAGGAAGCACCAATGTCCAAATAATGGAAGCAGAGATAAACAAATGGGATTACATTTAACTCAGAAGCTTCTTCACCTCAAAGAAAACAGTGACAAGGATACAAAGGCAACCCACAGAATGGGAGAAACTATTCACCATATATCCATCAAATAAGGACTAACATCTAAGATATACAAGGTCCTGACAGAACTTAATAAAAATTAATCTAACCCTATTAAAAATAGGGAGAAGAAATAAACAGACATTTCCTCAAAGAAGAAATACAAATAGCCAGAATGCTCCTGAGAAAATGCTCCACATCACTAATCATCTGGAAGATGCAAATCAAAACAACAAGAGGTATCATCTCACATCAGAGAGACACATCACAAAGAACAAGAACAACCCAGGCTGGCATAGATGTATGAGAAAGGAAGTCTCATTCACTGCTGGTGGAAATGCCATCTAGTCTAGCCTTTATGGAAAACAATATGAAGATTCCTAAAAAAACAAACAAACAAACAAACTGGAAATTGAGCTTCCATATGATCCAGCAATACTTCTAGGGACATATCCTAGAAATACAAAAACACAATACAAAAATGCCCTCTGCACTCCTATGTTCATTGCAGCTCTATTTACAATAGCCAGAATCTGGAAACAACAGATGAACCTGACAACAAATGAGTACCTAAAAAACAGTGGTACATCTACACAATGGAATACTACATATCTCTTAGGAAAAATGAAGTCATGAAATTTGCCTATACATAGATAGACCTGGAAACTGTTTTGCTGAGTGAAATGAGTCAGAGGGAGAGAGATGAACACAGAATAACCTCACTCATCTCTGGGATTAAAGAAAAATAAAGGAAACTACACCTGCCCAGTGGGGCCTGACCGTGAGAAATTGTGAGTGCTGCCTGTGTGTGTCTGTCTCCTGTCCTGTCGCTTGAACCTCTTGGGAGTGGGTCCAAAAGAGGCTCCGGCAGAGCATGGCTGCTCCGATTCACTACACAGCCGTGTGCTCTTTCTAAGGAAACAATGCCATTGAAACAAGAAGAAAAAATCACACTAAGAACTGTGCTGGAGGCTGAACTCTGCTGGAACTCAGATGCCAGCACCCCTATCTGCCTGTCTTCTGTGCTGTGCTCCATTATTGGCCTGATTTCATCCTGTGTGTGGCTCATCTGCAGACAGCTCGCCTTCCCTGGAGCCTTCCCCGAGCTTTCCCTGGAGCTGAGCTTACATGCCCAGAAAGGGGGAACCACTAAACTCTGCTGGAACTCAGATGCCAGCACCCCTATCTGCCTGTCTTCTGTGCTGTGCTCCATTTTCAGCCTGATTTCATCCTGTGTGTGGCTCATCTGAGGACGGCTCGCCTTCCCCTGGAGCCTTCCCTGGAGGTGAGTTTACAAGCCCAGAAAGGGTGGAGCCAGAGGAGCACGGCTGCTCCACTTTGCTTCCCGTCCGTGCACATCATTTAGCCAATGAATACAACCAAAATACATAGAAAAACCCACAATATAAGTGTGACAATGAGGAAACAATGCAGGCCAGTGCCAGACATAGAGAATGGCGATGGCAACTCTGATGACTTGAACATGACCAAACAATTAGTCAGTCTCTCAGATAAGGAGTTTAGAGTCGCAATATGGAAGATGTTCAAAGAACTCAAAGAAAGTATAGAAGAGAACACTAATAAGAATCAAGAGAATATGAAGATAGAAATCAGAAAACTCCAAACTTAAATTTCAGGTCAAATAACAGGTCTGAAAAATTCAGTAGATGAATTGAAGAAAAACATGGTTGAGCTTTCCCACGAGTTAACAGCAGCTGAGGATAGAATTAGTACATTGAAAGATGAGATGAATAACAATTCCATACAGCAGAAGAAATTGGGAAAAAGCCTTAAAGCAAATGATCAAACAATGGAAAAATTACTCAAAGAATGGGAACAGATGAAAATAGAAGTCTATGATAAGCTCAACAGAAAAAACTTAAGAATCATTGGAGTCCCAGAGATCCAGAAGAAAATCTCCAGGAAGAATCAACAGTCAAGAACATCATTAAAGAGAAACTACCAGAAATAATGAATGCATGCGATCAAATCCTGCTTGCCCAAAGAGTACCAACTAAAAGAGACCCCAAAAAAAAAAAAAAAACACCCTAAGACACATCCTAGTCACAATGACGAATCCCACAGATAGAATTCTGAAAGCAGCAAGATCGAAAAGAGAAATTACATTCAAGGGAACATCCTTGAGATTTACTGCAGACCTGTCACCGGAAACACTCAAGGCCAGAAGGCAGTGGTGGGACATAGTGACAAAACTCAATGAAATAAATGCTTCACCTAGAATACTGCACCCAGCAAAACTCACTTTCAGGTTTGAAGGAACAATACATGGTTTCACAGACAAACAACAGCTCAGAAACTTTACAGACTCAAAACCATTCTTAAAAGAAAAACTGAATGGCCTACTTTAAGACAAGACTGACCAACAGACACACCAAGCTCCAATATAAAGGTGGCACCAACTCCCAGGACAATTCTTTCTCTCGATGTCAATGGACTAAATGCACCAGTTAAGAGACACAGAGTGGCTAAATGGATCAAAAAACTTAGTCCAACCTTCTGCTGCCTACAAGAAACGTACCTGAATAGTCAGAACAAACATAGACTCAAAATAAAAGGCTGGAGGAAAATCATCCAAGCAAAAACACCCATAAAAAAGCTGGAGTGGCCATACTAATATCAGATGATGCAAACTTTATACTTAGGAAAGTGGTAAGGGACTAAAGATGGACATTTTGTATTAATCAAGGGATACGTACAGCAGGAAGAAATCACTCTCCTAAACATATATGCACCGAATGAGGGGCCAGCAAAATATTTAATAAAATTGTTGACAAATCTAAAAAATAATATCAATAACAACACAATAATCGTGGGGGACCTCAACACGGCATTGTCAACACTTGACAGGTCAACCAGACTGAAACCCAACAAGAATATACTAGACCTGAAAAGAGAAATGGAAGAAAGAGGCCTAGTAGATATATACAGGATACTCCACCCCCAGAATCCTGGATACACATTCTTCTCTAATGTATATGGGACATTCCCCAGGATAGACTACATGCTAGCACATAAAACATACCTCCATAATATCAAGAGGATAGAAATTTTTCAGGCTACCTTCGCTGACCACAAGGCCCTGAAATTATATGTGAACTACAAAGGGACACAGAAGAAAAACTTTAATACCTGTAAGTTAAACAGCCTAATACAAAGAATGGTGAGTGCAGTTAGAGAAATAACTACACTAACAAATACCATGACAATGATAATGAAAGAGAGAAATAGAGTGCCTGTCCTGAAGATAGGCAGGAGGTGGGGGAGGAGAGAAATGGGGAACATTGGTGGTGGGAAAGTTGTACTGGTATAAGGGGGGTGCACATGTTATGACTAAAACCTAACTATGAACTGGTTAATAACCATGGAGAATAATAAAGAATAAATAAGTAAATAAATTATGAAAATATTTTTTAAAAAAACTTCCAAGTTTCTCTCTTACAGGTTCTGTGGGTAGTCATCTCAGAGATGACTCTGTTATCACACCCCCCAATCCACCACCCTGAGACCATACCCTGCCTTTAATCTCTCATTTATTCCTTGCCATGGGAAGCTGGGATTCAAAGTGCATCCATCCAGAACAAGGAGCAGGTAAAGAAACAGGAACTGGTTCTAGCCTTGTACCCATCACAGGGACATTAGCCAAATCCTGGTTTTCAAATTTCCCCACCACACCCCAGGGAGACAGGAAGCTCATTTCACACCATGGAAACCCCTGGCACCAGGTTTTGTCACATACACACCGACACTGGCACGCAAGTTCCTGTCCTGGCCTGCATCTCCTGGCTCAGGAGGCCCCAAGGGGCCTGGGAGAGGAGAAGCAGCCTGAAAAATGAGTCAGGAAGGGGCATCCTGGGTTCACGCCAAAGCAGATGCATGGGAGCACACAGAACGGTGCCAGTTTGACCTCCTCCTGCAAGGAGAAAAGTCCACAGAGTCAGTCTCCTGAATGGGGTCCACCTGGAGAGTGACAGATTCTCAAAAGGTCATGGTGGAACAGACTGTAACCTCCTCCAGAGCAGGCTGAAGCTAATCAAGGCCTTCCACCTTCTTTTCCTCTTTCCCCTGTCCTCTTCCCCCCTTTTCCTTTTCATCTTTCCCCTGTCCTCTTCCCCCCTTTTCCTTTTCATCTTCCTCCTTCCCTCTCTTCCTTCCCCCTTTGTCCCTCTCTTCATTCTTCCTTCCTCTCTTACTCTTCCTTTTCTCCCTTTTTTCTCTTTCCTCCTTCCTTCCTTTATCCCTTGCCCCTTCCTCCTTCCTGTTATCTCCCTCCTTTGCTCCTTCCTTTCCTTCTTCCTTCCTTCCATCTCTCCTTCCTTCCTTTCCTCTCTTCTACCTTCTTTTTTTTTTTTAGGGACCGCATCCTCTGCTGCCCAGAGCTTGGTTCTGCACTCAGGTAACCATGCTGGCAGGCTCAGGGAACCATATGGGATGTTTGGCACATGTTGGCCACCGTACCCACTGTATTATTACTTTGCCCCTCTTCTTCCTTCCTTTTCTTCTTCCTTTTCTCTCTCTTTGTTTTCTTCCTTCCTTCTTTCTTTCTTTCTTCCTTCCTTTTTCTTTGTATTTCAAAGTTATCTTTATTTTTCTTTATTTCATCATTAGGGGTTATATACATTGATCATTTCATGAAAAGGAATCACCATAGAAGTGAGGAATTAGCATCAGAAGTATGGGGCAGGAAAGGAGCAAGCCTAAAGGACACCTTATCTGGAACCTTCCAGAAAGTTGGTATAGCTGGTGAACTGGAGCATATGACAAATGGAACCCAAAGCCCTTTGAGAGGGAGAGGGGATCCCAGCACTCATCCCCCTGCATCTCTGCAATCCTAAAGAGGCATGTTTTCACTGAGAAGCCTGTTCCGGGATGAGATGAGTTACAGCTTCATTAGTTCTCTGACAGCATCAACACAACAGATGGAGATTCTTGGGGGCCTTTCAGGGAACAAAGATGAGCCCTCCCCTTAGCCAGAACCTGGGACCCCAGGCTTGCTTGAGCCTCCTCCTTCCTATAGTATGCTAAACTGAGAAAGATCTAAAGGATGGGAAGAGCAGAGGATATCTAGACTTGTATCTGAGGGCAGCAGGAGCACAGGATGACTAGAGAGCATCTGAATGGCCAACAACTGTGGAACCACCCCACCAAGGGAAGAAATCAAAGGTTCACTGATAGATCAAGCACTGAGATAGCACTCTTTAAAAAAAAAAACTCAAAGAAGGGAATATTCCAGAAAACACAATTGCTCAAATGTAAGGCTTTCATTGTGTGGTCCAGAGAGACTTGAACTAACCTGTAAGTCAAAAGATTCTAGTCACAAAATCTCCCAAAAAGCCATTTTTAGATAAGCTATAAAAGCAATTTTAGATAAACCTGTTTACATGTAAACCAGATAAAAGTTCTTTATTAAATGATTTGGTAAGATGTCACATACTGAACTATTATGCCCACTAATAAACAGAAGTATTAAGCATTTTAGACCCTGATGACTTAGAGAGATAAATAGGAAAGTTCAGGGCCCAGAGCAATAGCACAGCGGGTAGAACATTTGTCTTGCATGCAGCTGGGATCAATCCCCTGAGCCTTCCAGGAACAATTTCTGAGTGCAGAGCCAGGAGTAACCCCTGAGCACCGCTGGGTGTGGCCCCAAAACAACAAGAACAACAAATGGGAAAGTACAATTCAATAAAGCAGACATTGACACACACAGATCTGCCCTACAACTGTTACTACACCAATGACTCAGCTTCACTGCATCTCCATTCATCTCTGTAGAGACTCCTAGCCACCAAACACTTCAGGTATGCCAGTTTTGTGGCTGACATCTCCAAGGAGCTCCAGAGCCAGGCCGGGCAACCTCCCCTACATGCCTCTCTACTTCCAGAAACCCTGGCAGCCACACCCACGAACCAGAGCCTTCCGCCATGTCTGCAAGCAGCCAACACCAGAGATTCATGTAATTTTCTAAAGAGAAGCCCAACTAGACATAACAGCCTTGCATCTGATCCCACTGGGGCCTTTCTGAGGGCCCCTATAAACCACTGCTGTCACATATGAACTCATTAGTCCAGTGCTTCTGATTCTCAAATTTGTGGACCACACTGTCACTTATGGAGCCACATGACACTCTCATAATTTTAATTCTGATTTCCCAATAGGAATACACAAAATATTAAATAAAGTATTCCTACCTGCCAAGGGGCAAGCTTTGGGAAGGTTGAGACATGGATGACCAGGGTGGAGAGAATGTTACATTAGAGGTGGGATATTGAATGTCAGACATAGTTGTATTATGAATAACTATAAAGTATAGTGTCTAAAATAAATAAATTTAATTTTAAAAATAAAGCTGGTTTATTTATTTATTTATTTATTTACTTACTTATTTTTATTTTTGGGGGGGTTTTGGGTCACATCTGGCTGCGCTTAGGGATTACTCCTGACTCTACACTCAGAAATCGATCCTGGGAGCTCAGGGGACCACATGGGATGCCGGGATTCGAACCACCATCCTTCAACATGCAAGGCAAATGCTCTACCTCCATGCTATCTCTCCGGTCCCCAAACTGGTATTTTAAAAATCTTTACCAAAGCAAAATTTTAATGTGTTGCAGAAGGGGTGTAGAAACCAGAGATTGAATCCAGAGTCTCAAGACTGAAACAAAATGGAGTACATTTATTTGTGCCTGATAAGAGGGCAAACAGGTGGTGGGTGAAAAATTTGGGACAATGGTAGTGGAAAGGTCACATTGATGGTGGGGTCCTGAAACATTTAATGCGTGAAACAACTACATTAAGGACAACTTGGTAAATCACAGTGTTACACATTTAAAAAAAAAAAAACTTTCTTTAAAGACTGAGCTAAAACCCCAGTTCCAAAATTTAAAGTTTTATTTCAGAGTGACAAAAATTACTAAGTAGCATCCAGATTTCAACAGAAAACATGAAGCACCTTTGCAGTGCTTTTCTGCTGAAGGAAAAAGTGTCCTTCACAGAGCACTACAATACCAGCATTGCTGCAGCACTTATTTCATTTCCAAATCCTCTGAGACTCCAAAAGCCTGAAACCAATCCACAATCCACTTCCATGAGCTACTCTGCCAGGTGATGAACTAATTCATCTGCTTGACATTGTTTCTTTCATGCCTCACATACTGCTCATCTGCCCTAAAACACCCCTCTCTCTCCTCTCTGCTCCCACACTTCTCTGTATAAACCTCTTTGTGGGCTCACCCCAATTATCCTGATGCCTCCCTCAGAAATTCTGTGTCTGCTTATGCTCTACAGGCAGTGTTTGAGGTTGGAAACTAGTTCTTCATGCTTCTAGTCTGGTTCACAATGTCTCTAGCTATGCCTCATCCAGAGAAAAGATACAAACAGGGGTAGTGAATAATGTCCAGTTCCCTTCATAGGTGAGTTCAGCCATCCCTGGGGAGACCCTAAATCCCTTTAGTGAAAGATTCTACCACTAATCTGAGCCATCATGTATTAGAGGCCAAGATAAATCTTCCTGGACACTAAACAGAACTGAGCATTTGCTTATTACCCCAGAATGAATCCTAGATTTTTTTTCCTCTCCAAAAAGAACTTGGGAAACTTTCGGGTGAAAGTCTAAAAATACAGTTTAAGCAATAGTACAGCAAATAGAGTTTGCCTTGCACATAGCTCCCCTGAGTTTGATTCCTAACATCTCATAAGGGGTCCTGAGTCCTGCCAGGAAGCTCCCTGAATGTAGAGCCAGGAATAAAATCTGAGCATCCAAAATGAACAATCAGCCCAGTTCCTCAATCAACTTCCTAAGAACACAATGGCTGCAGATATTTCCCAGGTAGCTCAATCTGGGCTGATACAACTGTGGTATCTCAGAAAGAGGGTGGGGAAGGACCACAGTGGTTAGGGCATTTGCCTTGCACACAGCTGACCTGAGTTCTATCCCTGGCATCCCAGATGGTTCCCCCAAATCTGCCAGAGTAATTTCTGAGTGCAAAGCCAGGAGTAAACTCCTCTGCATTGCTGGGTGTGACCCAAACCAAAATGAAAACAAAGGGTTGGGGGCAGATTTCCCCCTTTTTGCATGAATTACAGCAGCCCAGCACCACTCCCTACACCCTTCAACAGAAAAGGCCCAGCTTCATGATTTAACCTTATAAATTTCCAAGCCACCAAATTTGCTTGAGATCTATAAATCCTAGGCCATGTAGCCACATAATGTCTCAGTCAGCCCAGTAGTATCACAGAAGCCTAATGGAAAAGTTTCATAGTAATAATCTACCAAGCTTAGTGAGCCTAAACAGTAACACAGAAGTTAGCATCAACTAGCTTCAACTAGCTTCAACCACAGTCCAGTCAATCCTTAGACAATGACTTTGCAAACACCATGGAAAGATAAAACAACCATATCATATTGACCTTTGTCAATTTTAGCTTTTATAATCCGATTTGCCTTTATGTTGTAATAAGCAATATGAAGTAAATTTGTTTGCGCTGCACAGAATGGTGAATGGGAAATTGAAAACACTTCTAAGAGGACAGTCACACTGGTGATGGGATTGGTGTTTGAGCATTTAATGCCTGAAATAACTGTTTTATGAACAACCTGATAAACCACAGTGTTATAAATTGTTAAAGTGTTAAATTTTATAACCAATAAGCCACAGTATTAAAAATGGGGGAGGGTGTGTTTTATGACTTTCTTTCTGAAAATGAAAGCAGCCTGCTCAGTTTTATTCTTCCAAACTAGTAAAGTTATTGTGTCACAGAACAATACCTTCCCTCTCTGCTGTCTGTGTCATTTTTTTCACTTTTTTGATATGTGGTGACTTGGTGACTACCTGTATAATCTGTTGGGAGAAGAGATCCTTGGGCAATTAAAAGCCTTCGTCTCTCTTGGGCACTCATATAACTATTCTTTTTGTTCAAACTCAGGTTGAAGGATGGAGGATGTGTACATTTCAGCCTAAGAGGGACACCCTGGGAGAGTCATCAAGGCAAAACTAATGTGTGTTTAGTTCAAGGACCTCAACTACTTCCCAAACAGATGCCAAGCAAAGTAGACTTACAGTCAATAATCTCATGATATTTTTTAAGAACTTGTAAATCCCATTCATGGCAGTAAGGAAACCTATTGTGGAAAGGAAGATGGTATAACAGTTAAGGTAAATTAATACACCTGTTATTCCTTTTCTTGGGTGGGGGGGTCACACCCGGCAGCATTCAGGGGTTACTCCTGGCTCTATGCTCAGAAATCACTCTTGGCAGGCTCAGGGGACCATATGGGATGTCGGGATTTGAACCACCTACTTTCTGCATGCAAAGCAAATGCCTTATCTCCATGCTATCTCTCTGGCCCCGCACCTGCTATTCTTATCTCTCCCATAGTTAAACCTGTCAGGTCTCTAAGGATACATTGCCTCTGCCCACTAGTTTCCAGAGTTAGAGGCAAAGGATCTGCCATTCTGGTAGCAGAAGTGTCATGATATCTTTGAGTGGGACATAAGGAGCAATCCATACATCAAACTAGGACTGTTATCCTTCTGGGACTTAAGGACAGGTCCCTACTATTTAGGCCAGCATTCAATAATAGCTTAGAGAATTTACAGTTGACAGGGGAAAGCTCATCCAATATGCTGCCCTCAAAAACAGAAGTCACAGGAAAACATCTTTGAGACTAAATTTTCTAGTGTCAAGTATATAAAGTGGCAAGAAATAAAGTCAATCCACAGCAGGTTACTTATCTGTAAGAGACTCCAGGTACCAGAATCTGGACTCTCCTTGACATTCCCACACCTACAATCAACAGAGAGCTCTAATCTGTCTTGAACCTAACTAGATATTCTAAATTATGCATTTGAAAATATGGGGAAATAGTGAATTCCCTGTATTGTATGAGAGAATCTAAAGATGTGGAGAACATTCTACTCTTTAGGGATCCAGAATAGAAAACTACTTTTCTAACAGGAGCTTTAGCACAGGTCCTAACTTTAGCTTTGCTACAGCCTGGACAGTCCTTTTATCTGTGTGTCTTTGAGACATCAGCTGTAGCTTTGCGGGGGGGGGGGGGGTGTTGTTTGTATTTTGGTTTTGGCTCACACATGGAGATACACAGGGTTTACTCCTGAATCTTCACTCAGTGATCACTCCTGGTAGGGCTTAGAGAACCATATGGGATGCCCTAGTTTGAACTTGATCAACTACATGCAAAACAAATGCCCCCTTGCTGTATTATGACACTGGCCCAAGATGTGGAGTCTTAACCCAAGGGCACTTGAGAAAAAGACTAGATTTAGTGTGACAGGATGGTCCATTGTTTCAAGAGTAGTCACTGCTACAGTTCTATTGACCCAGAAGGCCTATAAATAGAGCTTGGGAGGAGCCTTAGCAACATACACCTCCTCAATAGACTATATCACTACTAGAAGCAGAGTAGCCTTAGGAGGACTCTCAGCTACCTTTTCAAATTTTGTGTCCTTCTTTTAGAGAATTATGACCTAGCTTGGAAGCCATGGAAGACTCTAAACCTTGCTACTTGATTGCCTGAACCAGGACACTTCTCAACTAGAGTATTCTTGTCTCCAAACATCAGAGCCACTTATCTACAGAAAGCGGTTTCAGATGATACATTTTTATCCCTAATATTAGGATACCCACTCTTAAAGGAGGAATGGTACAGTGGAAGGAGGGAGATAAACACCACTTTATATACCATCTGTGAGGAGACTATAGATACATCTAATTGATTGTTATCTAGACAATCTGGTTGATATGGAGCTGATTTGATTGGTCATTATATCTAGAAGGGTTCATTGGACATTTTGTATAACCGATTAGATTAATCCGTTTTTAAAGCCTCATTAATATCAGACATAACTAATCAGACCATGGGGATGGGATAGTAAAGTATGTGAGCACAGGTTATGCATTGCAGGGGTTGCTGTGCTGGAAGAGAAAGAAGCTACTATTGAGGAAAGCTTTTTTAAAAATGCTCCAGAGAGGATAATCTGAAGGAGCTGCTGCTGCTGCTGCTGGAAGAAAATTTCTAGGGTATCCATTTGAAAAGAGATTGATGTTGACCTCCTTTTTTTCTTTTTAAATTTTTTTCTCTCTTCTTGGTCTTTGGGTCACACCCGGCAGCGCTCAGGGGTTACTCCTGGCTCTACGCTCAGAAATCGCTTCTGGCAGGCTCGGGGGACCACATGAGATGCTGGGATTCGAACCACCATCCTTCTGCATGCAAGGTAAATGCTCTACCTCCGTGCTATCTCTCCAGCCCCAATGTTGACCTCTTTTTTGTTTGTTTGTTTGTTTGTTTTTGGGCCACACCCAGCAGTGCTCAGGGGTTACTCCCAACTATCTGCTCAGAAATAGCTCCTGGCAGGCACGGGGGACCATATGGGACGCCGGGATTCGAACCAACCACCTTAGGTCCTGGATAGGCTGCTTGCAAGGTAAACACCGCTGTGCTATCTCTCGGTCCCTATATTGACCTCTTTTTAAGCTGGAGTGCAAGAGATAAAACATTGAAGATATTCTGTGGTTGGCATACTATTCTTATTTGCTATACCCAAGAGCCCAGAAGCCAGAAGCTAGCCATGTTAGCTGTTTGCTTTAACATTAGCAAATGCACCAAATGCTGAAGCAGGCACATCAACTAGTAGAAAGTTATTATTCCTTTCCATGCCTCTCATATTTTGGTGGGCCTTATGCAAACAACAATTGCCACTCTAACACCGTTTTTACTGTTGCTCCTTTGACTCTATCCTAAAACACACCCACTCTAAAATTGAGGGTTAACTTAAGCTAATATGCATGTCATGGAAATGTAAAAAATACTATGCCTCTAATGTTTAAGGAGTTACGTAAGTTTGATGGCTTTAGATTGCCTTGTGTGCTGTTAAGAAATATTATAATTGTGCTCAATCTGGGGACTTGAGGGACAAAGTAATTGCACATGGATTCTGTTTTTTTTATCTTAACTTTCTTTGGTGAAAGTTCATAGTTAAGATATCAGCAATGGGGACTTCTTCTGATAATTATGTTATGGGTGTCCCTTCCACTGTAACTTTACCTTATCCTCTTTCTTTGCATTTTTTGTTCTCATAATTCATAATAAAAAAATTATAAAAAAAAAGAAAGTTATTATGACCTAAAAAGCCACCCATTATTTCTTCTGGATTTACGCATTGGCTATTGACCTCATATGTCAATCTTACTGCTATATTTATCCAGGAACTGGTCAGTTACAAAAGACAAACACTCAATCCAGAGTGGTAGACCAGATGATTTGTCAGAATTAGGAACACTGGGAAAGCTGTATTCTTGGATTGTTCAGTATTTTCAAAGCAATTTGTCAACTTTATCAAAATGTAATAGGCGGCCTTTTTTGAGTGTATTGCTTTTACCTGGCAACATTTGTATCTCAGGTTCGGACCTTCTGATGCAGGACCAAGAATATGGAAAATATAATAAAGCACTGAGATTACAGACATGTTTGTAGTTGAGTTTCAGTCATAAATGTTTTAAAAAAAAAGAATATGAAGTATATGAATTATTAAGAAGCTCTTTCACAGAGTTTAGTATAATCTTTTTTAAAAATTATTTCTTTATTTAAGCACCATGGTAACAGAAACGGTCATAGTTGGGTTTCAATCATTGAATGTACACTGCCCTTTATCAATGCAACCTTCCCACCACCAATGTTCCTCATTTCCTCAGTTCCACACCCTGCCTGTCTTCTGAACAGGCCATTCCACTCTCTCACAATCATTGTCAGGGTAGTTGTCAGTGCAGTTAGCGTGCTAATTGCACTCACCAACTCTTTGGAGTAAGCTTCAATATCATGGGCTGGTCTTCCCGCCCTCATCGCTATTGTCTCTGTCATCCTGTTCCTTATTTTTCTTATGTCCCAAGGATTATTGAGACTATTCTGTGTCTCTCTCTTTCCCTCTGACTCATTTCATTTAGCATAATAGTCTCCATGTCCATCCATGTGAGCCCTGCAATGAAGTGAGTGACGGAGTCACTGCAAAGAACAGCCAAAGAAAGGGGTAGATGGTATCTTAAAAGAAAATGACAATAAAAAAAATAATGATAGTGTACTATGAGTAAAATCCAGTATCCCAATGCACCATTGTGATAAACTGGTATTTATTGAACTTCTCAATTATATATATATGTATATATATATATGTATGTATATAGGTGATAGGGTTTACACAGTGATGCTCAGGGATTATACTCCTGATACTTCTCACTATGCACTCAGGAATTACTCCTGGCAGTACTTTTTCTTTTCCTGGGCCACATCCAGTGATGCTCAGGGTTACTCCTGGATATGCACTCAGAAATCGCTCCTGGCTTGGAGGATCATATGGGATACCAGGGGAATTGAAACCTTGGTTCATCCTAGGCTAATGCCCAGCAAGGCAGACAGACACCTTACCACTTCGCACCATCACTCTGGCCCTATTTGGGGGTCCACATGAGATGCCAGGGATAAAACATGCAAGCCAAGTGCCCTACCTACTATACTATCTCTCTAGTTCCCAAAATTTATCATTTTCTATGACCAAAAATCAAGATATCCCTTATCATTAGCACTCTTGGTCCTAAAATGGATTAACCAAATATTGACCACCTACTCTTACCTGCCAGTCCAAATGTTATTACACACAAACTTTGCCTTTCTTTGTAGTTTACATTATTTTGCTCTAAAATATGCTCATGCCCTTTGGGAATTATCACATTAATCTAAGTACTCTACCTCACAATGGTGATTGCTGAGCTAAGAAATTAATTGGGGCTATTTTTGTCGCTCACGATAATACGTGAGTTTATAGTAAAAATCCTGAATCTCAGAGTATATTTTCTCTCAAAACTGACCCATTCAAAATGATGATTCTTGA
The DNA here is from genome assembly GCF_024139225.1 of Suncus etruscus. NCBI lineage: Eukaryota > Metazoa > Chordata > Mammalia > Eulipotyphla > Soricidae > Suncus > Suncus etruscus. The sequence continues at coordinate 18,173,561 of NC_064849.1, forward strand.
TGCAATCACTTGAGAAAAAATATCTTTCGTTTACCATAGATTCTCTCTTCCTACTAGTATTCTTACTGAAAAAGAATTTACAGCAAGACTGAATGAATTGGAAAGAGCAAAAAACCATGAATACATAGCAGTATTGGTCAAATACAAATATTGGTCAAAATACATAAAAACATTAAAAAATACATAAAAAACATAAATGTTTATACATATAAAGCAAAAAAATGCTCTGCAGTTTTTCTATGCAGTGCAAAGCAGAAAAGATGCATGAAGTGTCATGTTCTCTAAGAGACTGGTTAAGGTTTGAGCTCCCAGACAGGAAAGGCAGTTCCCATTCCCCTGTTCGATTAGGCCCGGGGGAACAGTTCCAGTTGTAGAGATCTGAAGAAAATAATTCAAACAATGAAAAGATACAAGAATGGGTTCAGGAAATCCAGTGCTCAAGCAAGGAATTCAAACCACAAAAGCTTTCTGCTCCTAAGATGGAATGCAGCTCACTGGAAGAAGACTGAAGAACGAGCCCCAGCCTTCCTCAGACCCCTGCTTTTATTGACAAGAATCAGGTACCACCCTAGGGTGGGAACAGAATATCAAGTAAGGAATAGCCCAATATACTATCACCAGGTCACACCCTAGGGTGGAGTACAATTATTGATTAGGGTAAAGTCAGTAACCCAACAATGCAGAGACCTCTAATAACAAACATATTTCCCTAAGGAGTGGCATTGGATTAGCAACACATGCTGTTTCACTGATGTTTTGAGCTTTACCAAACTTTTCCAAAAATTCTTGAAATTAGCATACAAGCCAACTCTAGTACACCCATTTGAATAGAGTGGTTTGACATAATTTTTCAATATGCAATGAAAAGATTACAGAGAATTCCTTCACTCATAGAAAAATGGCAAAGACAACCAAGTAACTCAGGGCCCAGCTCAGAAAGGGCCACAGAATCCATAGCCAGATTCTCCTCCCTCTACTCAATAAACAGGACTTAACTTTGTCATGACTTTTCCCTGATGGCAGTTGATGTCTCCAATGTTGGGCATCACGGGTCTGAGAAAGTCCAACACAAAATCAGTTCATAAAAGCCAGATTGATGGTTGGCTGTACAGGTCATAAGGAATAACCATGGTCTGGAAAATCTCAGAGGCAACATTTAAAACAACTTTCATAAAATAGGGGTAAAAGAAATGTTCCTGCATGTGAAAGATAAGATTCTATACTCTCTCCCAAAAAAACATGGTATATAAGAAACCTAAGAGACTTCTAGGGATATAAGTCAGGGGACTCAGGCACTGTGTTCCTTCAGCCTGGTAATGGCAAAATGCTACTCTGGTAAGATCTCAGAAGGAAGGGACAGATATTTGCCTAAAAGCAAACCACACATATCAAAAAGATCTATAAACATTGCATCAAAAGAAGTCTCGGGGAGGGCGGGGAAAAAAAAAGGAGTCTCTTCTAAGTATTTTATTAACTATTGTCATTGAACACGCTCTTACAATGTGAGAAAAAGTAATCAAAAATCTTGGAAGGTAAATTATTAAATAATGAAAGTATCTTTGTTCTCATTTTTTCCAATAAGCATTAACAAAAATCCACTCCTAACAACGCCCACAGTTTCCCCCCATCTCACCCCCCACAATCTGCTTCTGTATGGCAGACATTTTTTTCTTCTCAATCTCTCTCTTTTTCTCTCTCTCTCCCTCCCTCTCTTTTCCTTTTAGGCACTGTAATTTGCAATACTGTTACTGAAAGGGTGTCATGCATATCACTTTAATACTTAATATTAATATAATTCTGATTATATTTAATATTTAATAATATTAATATTTAATATTAAATACTTAATATTTAATATTAAATAATAATATTTAATGATATTTAATATTCTATCTATAAATAGGATTTTTTTTTTGGTTTTTGGACCACAGCCGGCATTGCTCAGGGGTTACTCCTGGCTGTCTGCTCAGAAATAGCTCCTGGCAGGCACAGAGGACCATATGGGACACCGGGATTCAAACCAACCACCTTGGGTCCTGGATCGGCTGCTTGCAAGGCAAAAGCCGCTGTGCTATCTCTCCGGGCCCTATAATAGGAATTTTTAAGTGATCAATTTTAGCCAGTGTATTTTTATTTAGTTGAAATAAACTATTTTATTCAAATTATGTAAACTAAAAGAGTTAAATCAAGAATGAATACCTGAAAAAAATTGACCCATGTACTATAAATTATATTCTATTTGGAATTCAAACAGTTCCACAAAGAAAACATCAATTCAGCAGGTGTCATTGGTATTTTACTACATAATTGTGCATTTTCTAGATACTCTATCTAGAAACACAACTTTTGATTTTTTTTTTTTTTTTGGTTTTTGGGCCACACCCTGCATTGCTCAGAGGTTACTCCTGGCTGTCTGCTCAGAAATAGCTCCTGGCAGGCACGGGGGACCATGTGGGACACCGGGATTCGAACCAACCACCCTTGGTCCTGGATCAGGTGCTTGCAATGCAAACGCCGCTATGCTATCTCTCCGGGCCCGAAACACAACTTTTGAATCCTAGATGCTCTGAACAAACATTATAACTATATTCACAGTGGTTATAGTGAATTTCTGATTCATTCCATGAAACTATGAAATTGAACCAAGATCTGTATTGCCACATACCAATACTTTTGGAAGACAACATGACTAGGTATACAGAAAATCCTAAGTCCATGAAAAAACTTAAAGGATAATTATTGAATTCACTAAAATGGAAAAATAATAAATAAATATATAAATATATAATAAATAACTATATAAAAACCACACAAACCATGAGTTAAAGGAAAGAAAAAATAATGAACACAATAACACAAAACCTTATACAATTACACTGAAAAGAGATCAAATAAACCCTGAGAGTAAACCTTGAAAAAGAGATGAAAACTATTACATCACTTTTGATAGAGGAGAAAAAATATAAATAAATCGAAAACACCAGGTGTTCATGATTTGGAAGAATAAACATTATGGAAAAGGCCATTTTAACTATAACCAGCTACAGATTCAATGGACCACTTTATAAGTACCAGTGATGTTTTCAAGGAAATAAAATGAACAATCTTAACTTATTTTTTTGTTTTTGTTTTTGGGCCACACCCGGCAGTGCTCAGGGGTTACTCCTGGCTGTCTGCTCAGAAATAGCTCCTGGCAGTCATGGGGGACCATATGGGACACCGGGATTCGAACCAATCACCTTGGGTCCTGGATCGGCTGCTTGCAAGGCAAACACTGCTGTGCTATCTCTCCAGGCCCAATCAATCTTAACATTTTTATAGAACCACAAAAATACAGTTGAATCATGTAGTGATACTGCTATAAATATTAACCTATAAAATTATATTATACATAAGGTGTATGAAATATGTCTCCTTTTCCCCTGGTGTCTAGGTATAAGGAGCTGAAATTCACAGGAAAAGACTTTTCTGGAAACTATACTCTAAATATACCATCATAATGGAATTAGTTGTGACAAATATATCATTATCATGACATTGTATAACTTCTACCTTAAACTTGGTATGACTATCTTCTCAAAACAACAAGACACTGAATTAAGGTCCTCACCACTCCAATTGGGGCTTCATCTTTTTTGTTTTGTTTTGTTTTTTGTTTTGGGGTCACACCCGGCAGCACTCAGGGATTACTCCTAGCTCTATGCTCAGAAATCACCCCTGGCAGGCACAGGGATCATATGGGATGCCGGGATTCGAACCACCATCCTTCAGCATGAAAGGCAAACGCCTTTACCTCCATGCTATCTCTCCGGCCCCTCATCTTTTTAAGTCAAGGAGCATGGGATGTAGTTCAGTAGTGGAAGATGGAGCACAACCCATAACACACCCCACAACTTCCCTTGAGCCTAACCTGCAAATCTTCTGCCTTGCCCTGGAGCTGGTTAGTCATGCTCATAACAAGTTTTATAGAGGATTAAATGAGAGAGGTGTTGGGAAGAGAAGCATAAAGAATCCACACGCCAACCTCTGACCCTCTGGATTTCATGAACCCATAGAAAAGGAACAAAGAATGGAAAAAGTGATGGAGGGAGACTCCACCTCCATCCCCAGGGATCTCCTACATAGTAAGAGTAGGGGGATAGGGATGCTTTGAGGAATCCCCACCAAAAGCATGCCCAACTATGAGCACTGGTTTATGGGCAAACAGGAGCACAAGGAGGCTGAAGAACAAAGAGAGAAAGTTCCCTGGAAAGAAGAAGGCCAGAAGACTCAAAGCAGAGGGGAGAATAAAATATCCTGTTGCCCTCTCTGTCCACCTCAGTTGTTAAAATGCCCAGACTCCATGATTTTGTCTGAATATTTCAACATCAAGCTGAATTCTTGGTCAAGAAACACCATAAACTATTCCAGTCTTCCAAGAAAAATTATATAAGTCAGTACACTTTCCAGAGGAATGATTGGAGCCAAGCCCTGCTGGTTATGTAACAGATTTGGGTAAGAGGAAAACTAGATTCCTGCAGGCCTGGTCACTAGCCACCCCAGGTCACACTGAAAGCCTCACTCCACTGCACATTTGATCATCACTCCAAGGGGATGACTATATCCCCAACTTATGGTTGTGACCACCTCACTGGAGAGTCAGCAATAAATAGTCATAGTAGGCCTTTCTTAAGAAAAAGAAAAAGAAAGAAAAGGAAAGAAAGAAAAGAAAGAAAGAAAGAAAGAAAGAAAGAAAGAAAGAAAGAAAGAAAGAAAGAAAGAAAGAAAGAAAGAAAGAAAGAAAGAAAGAAAGAAAGAAAGAAAGAAAGAAAGAAAGAAAGAAAGAAAGAAAGAAAGAAGAAAGAAAGAAAGAAAGAAAGAAAGAAAGAAAGAGAAAGAAAGAAGAAAGAAAGAAAGAAAGAAAGAAAGAAAGAAAGAAAGAAAGAAAGAAAGAAAGAAAGAAAGAAAGAAAGAAAACAGGGACCAGAGAGATAGCACAGTATTAGGGCATTTGCCTTGCATGCAGCGGATCCAGGACCATCTGAGCCCAACTGAGCATAGGGAAATGCCAAATGACAGCAAAACCTCCCATCAACCCCAGATTCAGGAAATCCAGGGACAGCTCATGTTTAGGACACTAAACCCTGGGCCCTCTTCTCTGCATCAGGATTTCAAAAAGGAAATGTCTTTATTTCCTATTCGTACAAGAAACAACTCCTGGCATCCAAGCAGAAGGCAGAGGTGGGAAGAACACAGGTCTTCCAGGAATCCCATCTCTTGGCCACATTGCATTGACCGACATTCTCTGCCCTAGAACTAAAGCATTCTCCCAGGGCATAGCATTCACAATAGAAAAGCTTTCAGTATTCATGATTTCTAGCTCCAGAAAACAAGAGGCACATTAATTAAACCAATAGGATAAAGACAAGTGTGTAACGTGGTTTTTGACCTGGGAAAGTCTTTGAAAAACTTTCACCCAAGTCTCCTGAGGCCACAGGTGTGTCTAGTTAGATAAATAGGATACCATGCCCTGCACCAACTCCTGGGTACAAAGGAAAATACAGATTTCTAGGTGAGAAGTCAACTCTTACTTTCTAAATGCACTGAAACTCTGAAGCAGGCTTTTCCATGGTTAAAAAGTGATTGTCAATCCTTAATAAGTGATTCAACGGGATAATCCACCTTCTCTTTCCTCTGGATTTATACACTGGGGCTCCACCTAAAATTTTTCCATTCTATTCTCCAGACCTTGTCTGCTACGAAAGACAAACCCAATCCAAAGTAACTAAACCAGAAAATTCATAGGGAGCAGGAATTGTGGGAAAATCATTTTCTTGAATTGTTCGATATTGTCAGGTGAATTATTTTTTGTTTGTTTGGTTTGGGTTTGGGGCCATATCCAGTGGCACAGGCCTGAGGGGACACAATATGGGATGCTAGGGATCAAACTCAGGTTGGCTGCATGGAAGGCAAATATCCTACCAACTGTGCTATTGCTCCAGCCTTAAAAAAAAAAAAAAGAGGCATGGGGCTGGAGCAGTGGCACAGCAGTAGGGCGTTTGTCTTGCACTGACCTTGGAGCTTAGACTTGCCTTGGCTGACCTAGGACTGACTGCAGTTCGATCCCCCAGCGTTTCATATGGTCCCCCAAGCCAGGAGCGATTTCTGAACACATAGCCAGGAGTAACCCCTGAGCATCACCAAGAGTGGCCCCAAAACAGAAACAAAACAAACAAAAAATACCAACTCTTTTTTATTAGGGGACTGTACCAGGAGTGCTCAGGAACTACTCTCAAGTTCATGTTCCAGTGTCCTAGGGATCAAACCCAGCCTCCTGATTGCAAAGTATGTGCATCAACCCACTGAGCTGTCTCTCTTGCCTGTTCAGTATTGTCAAAGCAATGATCATCAATCTTATCAAAATGATAGAGGGGCTTGATTTTTACCTAGCCACATTGTTTCTCAAATTCTGGCCTTCTGATACCAGACCAAGAATATAAAACTATATAAATATCAAGAAACTGTTTGACTGTGTTTAGTACAATATTGACTATAAAAGAGAAATGTAGGACATGGGGATGTGACTTGAGCCACCTCATCGGGGGACCAGGATTTTTCTCTGGTACAAACTCCTACATCCTTGAGAATCATGTTCAACACTATCAGTGGAAACACAGTACACCTCATTGTACATCACAACCAAGTGTGAGTCCTGTAACTAATGACAGAGTCATTGCAACAAAGAAGCTAAAGAAGGAGTAACTTAAGTAAAAGGTTCATTACATAGAAGTAGAAAAAAATTGAAGACTAGGACAGTACCACGAGAGCCATCCCATATTTTAACCCAACATAATGACAAGCTGGAGATCACTTAACGTTCTTGATTTCTTTTTATTGGTTTGGGCTTGTTTATTGGTTTGGTTTGGGGGCCACCCATAGTGCTCAGAGGTTATTCCTGGTTCTGCACTCAAAATTAGTCCAGGTAAACTCAAGGGACCATGTGGGATATCAGGCGTTGAATCCAGGTTGACCAAATGCAAGGTAAATGCCCTTCCCACTATGATATTAGAGTCCTAGAACTTCTTAATTTCTCTGACATCAAGCCAATAATAGTTCGCTTACCCTTCACTCTAAGGCCTAAAACAGATTCACAAAGAACAGACTATTCATCTACTCCTACCTATCAGACAAATATTATTTTACATAAGCTTGATGTTCATTCTTTTAAATTTACTTTTTATAGAGATAATCGTACAATATGCTCATGCCACTTAGTAATAATCATATCCATCTTATGGAGTACCTTGCATGACAATGATTGTTGGTGAATTTAGATATTAATTGTGGGGCATTTGGGGGGTACCAGTGCTAATACTTAGGGTTTACAAAAATGATTGAACTTCAGAGTATATTATTCACAAAATGAAGAATTAATAATGATAATTATTGATGCTATCCCATGTCTCAAGTTTAATATATATCCTCTTCTAGTGACACACCTTGATATAATTGGGCTTCAATATTAAGAAGATAGAAAAAATAGCATAAAGTACCTTGCAATATTGGTCATCAAAAATTGTGGATACATTCAAAGAAGAAAATACTCTGCAATTTTACAGCACAACACAAATCAAGAAATATGCAAAGAACTCTAAGAATATAATCCCATAAGGGATGCCACAGGATTAGCAAGGAAGGCAATGTCACTCTTAGAGTGATCACTTTTGGTAAATAAAAATTTTATTGTAACTAATATACAAAACTACTGTAGTACAGTTATAGATGAAGCAGCCTTATGTAATTTCTAATGCACAATGAAAAGATCACAGAAAACTCTTTTTTTTTTTTAATTTTTGGTTTTTGGGTCACACCTGGCGGTGCTCAGGGGTTACTCCTGGCTGTCTGCTCAGAAATAGCTCCTGGCAGGCACGGGGGACCATATGGGACACGGGATTTGAACCAACCACCTTTGGTCCTGGATCGGCTGCTTGCAAGGCAAACACCTCTGTGCTATCTCTCCGGGCCACAGAAAATTCTTTACTCAGATAGAAATGGCAAATCAACCAAGTAACTTCAGAACTCAGTTCTGATTGGTTAGATAATATGTTCTGAACTCTCATGCCCTCTTATGAACTGAATCATTAGGCAACGCTCAGAATATTCACAAATAGTGCAGGTGCAGTCATGCCCAGAGAAGGGTGTGTATCATACACTCAATAAAGATTAAAACATAATCTAAAGGACAATGTACTAAGATACCTCTTTGGATGCACCAGAGAGAATTTGCTCTTACATTGGTCAAAGATTATGTTCTGAACTCTCAAGCCCTCTTATAAAATAAATTATTAAACCTTTTAGATCCTTCGACCTCAGGGACATTTTTTTAAATGCCCACTTCAATTAACCTGGTAATTTTTTAACCACTCATGGCAAACATTAAATTTATCCTAACATATCCAAAGATTTCCTATATCTAGACTTTTGTGCCTACAGAAGTCTTGAAACCCTTTAGCACTGACATCTGAGTGGGAATAATTGACATTAATAGGGACTTGGAAATAGCACACTAATGTCACTGTGATTCCATTACAAACTCTCCAAGTCTCTGAAAGGCTAAAATAGGATCAATAACCCATGTTCATAAGCCATACTGACCAGGTGATGACTAACTCATTTACTGGAACTCATTTCCTTTCATGCATCTCTCTCTCTTTATATATATATATATATATATATATATATATATATATATATATATATATGTCTTTCACAGATACACACACACACACACACAATCACTTACTCACATATCAGCGCTGGTCAGAAGAACCCTATAGTACTTTTATCTATAGTTTGAAAAGCTTTACTCAGAACCATTATGCAATAAAATCAAATAAAAGAAATTCAAACTAGAAAAAAAGAAAACTATAGATATCAGAAGAATATAGGACAATGTAAATTGAACATTCTAAGCCCATGTCAATAAACTACAAGAATAATTACTGAATTCAGTAAAATGGAAAGATACTAAATCAATAAAAATATTAGTTATCTACCCACACATGAACAGTAAGTGAGAGGAAATAAAAATAACAAACAATAACACAATACTATTTGCAATGACTCCCAAAAGGCATGAAGTAAAACCTTAATGTAAACCAAAAAAAAGAGATGAAACATCTATGCATTAAATATTATGACATCACTTGAGAGACAAGTCAGAGAAAGACAACACAAATAAATAGAAAGCATCTGGCATTCATGATTTGGGAACATAAGCATGGTTAGAATAGCTATTTTAGCTACAAGCATGTGCAGTTTCAGTAGACACCTTTTGTGAGTACCTATGATGATTTAAAAGGAAATGAATGAACTGTTGTCACATTTTTATGCAACCACAAAAGACCCCAAAGGGAAAAAAAAAAACAATTCTGAGATAGAAGTGGGGAAATGCAGATGCTTTCTGATTTTGAACTCCTTTACAAAGCATTAAGAATACATAGCTAGAGAGGTGTGGTAAGGCATTTGCCTTGCACATGGCTGACCTAGGATGGATTGTGGTTCAATCCCCCCTGGACCCCATATAATTCCCCCAAGCCAGGAGTGATTTCTGAGCGCATAGCCAGGAGTAACCCTTGAGCATCACAGGGTGTGGCCCAAAAACAAACAAACAAAAATACATAGAGTGTGATATTGGAATGAAAGAAAGCATACACTAAAAAAATAAAAAAATAAATAAATAAATAAATAAGAGAATAGGAAAAAGTATGCTGAAGAAATGGGACTGAATCCAATTTAGAAAATTTTACACAACCAGTGAAACTGTCACCAACACAAAGAGTGTACTAACTAACACTCATGAGAAGATGCTGGAATTCTGAGAGTTGCATGGGGATTCATATCTAAACTACAGGAAGAACTGACACATAGTCAAAAGCAGCTAATACATAAACAGTCAATGAGCAGAACATCCCAAAAGGCAAATCTTCAAATACACATGCTGACTTGCCAAAAAATGCTTAGACCCTTTATTAGATTAAACACACAGCAAAAATACAATAAGATATCACATCAGACTTCTAAAAATAAGGATACTATAAATTCTAAACTAGCACATCGAAACTAGTACCTACGTAAAATATCTCTGGGAAAATGCATGGAGGTTCCCTTATCAATGAATATAAAGAGAACAGAACATAGTTTAATAGGCTTTGCATGTGGAAGCTCTGGTTCCTTCCCAGCTACCATTATCTACACTGAGCACTCCTGGTAGCAACACTGAATTACCAATAGACATCAGGTACCATGGAGTGTTTTCCAAAAACAACAAAATACTAAAATATTTATATGTTCTCAGAATTCCATTGGTAGAAATTTATATGGAATTTAGGAAAAATACTATTTCAAAAGAGTATTTGCATACTGATAATCATAGCCTCATTATTCATAGCAGACAAAAAATAGATTTTATATAAACCTATTTTGATAGATGACAGGTAAATTACTCCTTAGGCCAAGTTAAGCCAACAACTCAATAATGCATTTATAAAAAGAAATTGTGTAGTGTAGTTTTTTACTCAGTAAAACACAACACTACCACTGGAAAAGTGGGACAAATGTGCTTGAGGTCAACACAAAGGATGTATAAGGTGACCATGCTAAGAATGAAATGAATAAGAAAGGAAAAGACAGGGCCCGGAGAGATAGCACAGCGGTGTTTGCCTTGCAAGCAGCCAATCCAGGACCAAAGGTGGTTGATTCGAATCCCGGTGTCCCATATGGTCCCCCCGTGCCTGCCAGGAGCTATTTCTGAGCAGACAGCCAGGAGTAACCCCTGAGCACTGCCGGGTGTGGCCCAAAAACCAAAAAGAAAAAAGAAAAAAGAAAGGAAAAGACAGTGACTGCAAGATTTTGTGTCTACATAGAAAGCATACAAAATAGAGAAATTAGCTATGTTCAAACTGGGCCAGCTCTATAAATTCACTCTTTTCTCAAATGAGATGCCATAAAAGATCATTAGGTACACTGGTCATGCAGCAGAAAGCATGCCATCTCAGGAGGTAAAAGTGAATCAAGCCCTCACCCTGCAGAAGCTAGGCTTGCTGCTCCATCACCCTAAATCTCCATTTTCTCGATGGCCCTGCCTCATCATCCCTCTACGATTTCCTTCTAAAAAAAAACCAATCTGACAAATTTCAGGCATGCTGATGTTTGCGCTGATATCACCAGGTTTTCTTGGAGCAAATGTGGGCAACCCTCATCCCCCATATTTTTCTTCTTCTGGGAAGCCAAGGAGTTGAGAACATGCCCCCTAAAAGTCACAGTACCAGTAATAGTGCTTTGAGTTGTTGTAAATTTTCATTTGGTTGATGTCATCCTCTCTAAAGGGTCACACCAGTTTAACAGAATGGACAGCTAATAAGAGTTTACTAAACCTTCTGCTAAACCTTCTTACTAAACCTTTTACTAAACCTATTAATGACTTCTTTGGAGATACAATAATTGGAGATACAATGTGCTTGCTACTGTACTTTTTCTTTTCTTTATTTCTTTTTGTAAACTTTCTTCTCTTCCTTTATTATTTTTCCTTCTATTCCTTTTTTATAACTTTGTTCTCACTTAACTGGAAACAAATGTATTATGATCAACTATGTCAATTATTATGCATTTTCTTTTTTTTGTTTTGTTTTGGTTTTGGGGCCACACCCATTTGACGCTCAGGGGTTACTCCTGGCTATGTGCTCAGAAATCGCCCCTGGCTTGGAGGAACCATATGGGATGGGGGATCGAACCGTGGTCCTTCCTATGCTAGCGCTTGCAAGGCAGACACCTTATGTCTAGCGCCACCTTCCCGGCCCCATTATGCATTTTCTTTAAATAAAGTAAAAAACGTTGGCCCTGAGCACTTCTAGGTGACCAAAAACTACCAAAAAAAAAAAAAATAATAATAATAATAATATATAAATTTGAATAGAAAAGAAGAAAACTATTAACTATGCTGGGTGAAAACTACATACTCAATGCATGTGAAATTAAATGGCAAGAAGGGTGTCAGAGAGTACCAAGTAGAGGTTATAGTGGGTCTTCTACTTAGAGAGTATGTAAGACTATATCCCAAAAAGTCTTGAGGATTGTTAGCCAATGAGATATTAACAAAGGAGGGTCACTGTATAGCCTGCCCCTTTGGCTATCATTAGGTTATGTGACATGAGAGATAATTTAGATAGAGAAGGTCATGAGGGTGGGGCCCCAAGAAATAGGCTTAGTGCCCTGAAGGGAGTCATTAGAAGGCTTGTACCCATCTGCTCTCACATACTGAGGATACAAGCATTTCCTCCTTGGGAGCCAAACAGAAAGTACAGTAGGGAGGATTCATTTAGCATGATCACCTTATATTACCTTTGTGTTGACCCCAAGAGCAATTTTTCCACTTTTTCAATGATAGTGTTGAGTACTACTGAGTGAAAAAAAAAGAATACAAATTCTTTTTATAAATGCATTATTGAGTTGTTGAGTTAACTTGGCTTACAGGAGTAAATTATAGTACAGCCTCAGGTACAGATAATATAGCAGGTAGGGCATTTTCCTTATATATTGCCAACAGGGTCTTAACCCCCATGATGTTCCCCTGAGCACTTCCAGTAATGATTCCTGAAACAGATCTGTCTAAAACAGGTCATTGAGTATGAAGAGGTGTGACCCCAAAAGGAAAAACCGTTTCTATCTGGAACCTGAAAGAAGTCCCTAATATGGCCAAATAGAAGACCTGACCTTTGACTTGCTACCTCCAGACACAGGTAAAATTTTTACAGTTTTCTGTTTGTTTTGGAGCCATACCGTGTGGCACTCAGGGGTTACTCCTAGATCTACGCTCAGAATTACTCCTGGTGTACTTGCAGTTCCACTTGAGATGCTGGGGATTGAACCCAGATTGATCATGTGCAAGGCAAATGCCCTTTCTACTGTGTTATTATTACAGTCCTAGAACTTCTTAATTTTTATGACCTCAAATCAATAATTTTCTTACCCTACACACTAAGGTCTGAAGCATATTCACCAAGAATACACTATTCACCTACTCCTACATATCAGACAAATGTTATTATATATAATTTGATGATCATCCATTCTAATTCACTGTATTTTATAGAGATGACAATAAAACATGTTCATGCCTCTTAGCTATAATCATATTCATCTTAGATGTCATTGCCTGACAATGTTGGTTGGTGAGCTGAGATAATAGCTGTGGTTATTTTTGTGCCAATGTTAACACCTGAGGGTTCTCTAAAATTCATGAATTTCTGAGTTTATATTCTTGTTTCATTTTGAGTGTTTTGGGGTTTTTTGGGCATACCTGGTGATGCTCAGGGATTACTCCTGGCTCTGCATTCAGAGGTTACTCCTGGCAGGTTCGAGGGACCATGTGGGATGCCAAGGATCAAACCCGGGTTGGCCATATGCAAGGAAAATTCCCACTCTGGCCCCCAAGTACATTTTAATTATATTAATATATTAATATTGAGTATATTACTTCTATTAATGTATTCTCTTCTTGTGACACATACTGAAATAATTTTGCTTGGCATTATGATATAAATAAAACTGCATAAAAACTTAGCAATATTGGTTATCAAAAATTCTGTGGGTACATCCAGAAAGAATACTCTGCAATACAAATCAAGAAATATGCAAAGAGCTCTAAGACTACAATACCAAAGGGGGTACCATAGGATTAGAAATGAAGGCAGTGTCATTATTTAAAGTGATTTTAAATAGCAAACTAGTTAAATAAAAAGAATATTGGAACTGATATACAAACCAACTGCAGTACTATCATATAAATAGAGCAACATTGTGCAATTTCCAGTACACAACGAAATGATCATAAAGAATTCCTTCACTCAGAAAGAAATGGCAAAGGAGACCAATTAACTACAGTACCCAGCTCAGTAAGGGCCACAGAATCCACAGCCAGATTCTCCTTCCTCTGTTCAAGAAACAGGACTTACCTTTGTCAGGGCCTTTCCCTGATGGCAGTTGATGCCTCCGATGAATACCATGTTGGGCATCACAGGTCTGGGAAAGTCCAACACAAAATCAGTCCGTAAAAGCCAAATTGATGGTTGGCTGTAGAGGTCATAGGGGGTGATAGTGGTCTGGAAAATCTCAGAGGCAATATCTAAGGCAGTTTTTATAAAATAATGGCAAAATAAATGCTCTTCCATGTGGAATAAGTGATTCCTTACTCTCTCCCAGAAAGTCATAGTATCTGGGAAGCCTAAAAGACCTCTAGGGACATAAGACAGGGGACTTGGACACTGGGTCCCTATATCCTGGTATTGGCAAAATGTTCCCCTGGTGAAGACCACAGATGGGAGGGACAGATACTTGGCTAAAATCAAACCACACATATCAAAAGGATCTGCAAATACTGCATCAAAATGAGTCTCTTCTAAGTATCTTACTAGCTTTCTGTCGTTGAACACACCCTTACAGTGTGAGAAAAAGTAATCAAAGATCTTGGTAGGTGAACTTGTCAAAAATAAAGGTAAACTTTGTTCTCGATTTTTCCATTGAAAGTCAGCAAAATTCTTGAATTCACGATTCAAATCCTCCAGAGTGTAAGCGAGTGAGTAGGTTTTGATGGTAAAATTGGATTTTTCCAGATGCCAACTCACCTCAGGCATGACTAAAACTATCTCATGCCCTCTATGAACCAGCTGTTCTACCACTGGTTTCATGGTGAACCAGTGGCTCCCATCCATGGGCACCACCAGCAGCCTGCCAGCTTCGATGGGGCCAGATGTGAGCAGGAGACAAACACACAGAGGAAGGAGACTAGCAAACACCAAGGGAGCCATCAGGTCACACAGCCCAGAGCAGGGAGTTCCCTCGATTCTGTGCTCCTGTCAGCGTGTTCACAAAAAGTGCAGGCACGGTCCTGCCCAGAAGAGAGTGTGAAATTCTCATAGGCTCAGTGAAAAGAGTCTGAAACATCAAAGGATTAGTGTACTTAGATACCTCTTTGTATGCACCAGATAATATGAGGATTTGCTCTTTGATTGGTTAGAAATCATGTTCTCGATTGCCATGCCCTCTTATAAAGTGAATTATTAAACAATGGTCCTGGACTCCCAGAATTTAGAGGCATTAAAATACAGAAACTTCAATTAACCTGCTAGTTTTTTAATCACATAAGGCAAACTTTGGATTTATTTTTACATGACCAAAGATTGTGTGGATCTAGAAGGGATGCATGTACCTATAAAAGTCTTGAAGCCCTTTGGCACTGACATCATGAGTGAGAAAAACTGCCCTTCACAGGGGATTGGCAATGTCAGCATTACTGCCTTCTTTTATTTTTTGACTTTTATTATATCTTTATTTAAGCATGATTACAAAGATGTTTGTAGTTGGGTTTCAGTCATAACAAGAATACCTCCCTTCATCAGGGCAACATTCCCACCAACAATGCCCCATCTCCCTCCTCTCCCACCCACTGCCTGTATTTGAGACAGGCTTTCTACTTCCCTCACTTATAAGCATTGTAGCATTACTGCCTTCTAATTCTATTCCAAACTCTCCGAGTCTCTGAGAGGCTACACCAGAATTAGCAACCTATGCCCAGAGGCCACACTGACCACATGATATATGATTCATCTACCTGAATTCATTTCCTTCTATTCTACACACACACACACACACACACACACACACACACACACACACACACACACACCTTGCAGTACTTTTATCTATATTTTTTGAAACTCTATTCAGAAATATTATCTAGAACAAAAGAATTCAAGTTAGGAAAAAAGAAAAGTTTGACTATTGAAAGCAGGCATGATTATGTAAATATAGTACCTTAAGCCCATGGTAAAAAAAAAAAAAAACCAACTACTCAATAATTACGGAAGTCAGTAAAACGGTAGCATACTAAATCAGTAAAGAAAATCAGTTGCATCTCCACCCATGAACAACAGCTGGAGGAAATAAAAACAATTAGCACAATAACATAATACCATTACAATTCTACCCAAAAGAGACCAATTAAAACCTGAGAAAACTGAATAGAGAAAATTAAAGACATGTGCACTGAAAACTATGACAACACTTGTGGAGCAAAAGGGAGTGAAGACACATAAATTGAAAGAATCATATGGGGCTAGAGCAGTGGTGCAAGAGAATAAGGCATCTATCTGCCTTGCGTGCACTAGCCTAGGACAGACCGAGGTTCGATTCCCCGGTGTCCCATATGGCCCCCCAAGCCAGGAGTGATTTCTGAGCACATAGCCAGGAGTAACCCCTGAGCATCACAGGGTGTGGCCAAAACAAACAAACAAACAAAAGAATCCTTTGTTTCTGACTTGGAAGAATAAACAACATTAAAATGGTCATTTTAGCTTCAGTAATCTACATATTCAACAAATTCTATCCCTTCTTGTTGCACGTCAGCCCCTGATGAGGTTGACTGATGGAGGGATGATGAGGCCTTTCTCTTCCAGCTCGGACCACGCTTCTGTTACCCTGTTCAGCCAGAGGTTCTGAGGTGAATGCGGCGGGAATTTAGGGCTGGACAGATAACATAACGGGTAGAGTGTTGCCTTGCATGCGGCTGACCTGGGCTCAACCTCTCCCCACCCCTTCCCGGCATCTCATCTGGTTCCTGAACCTGCTAAGAGTGATTTCTGAGTGCAGAGCCAGAAGTAACACTTGATCACTGCCAGGTGTGGCCCCAAAACAAAAACGAAAAAAAAAAAAAAAAAAGGAAATTGGGGCCAGAGAAATAGCACATCATAGGGCATTTGCCTTGCACACAGCCGACTCAGGACCAATGGTGGTTCGATTCCTGGCATCCCAAATGGTCCCCTGAGTCTGCCAGAAGCGATTTCTGAGTGCAGAGCCAAGATAACCACTGAGCATCACCAGGTGTGACCCTAAAACCAAAAAATGGAAATTAATAAATAATAGTAGCATTTTAATGTAAACCTAAAGCAAAAGACCCCCAATAGCAAAAGCAATTCTGAGGTCAGAGCAAAATAAAGGTATATGCTTTCTGACTTAGAACTATTTTTCAAAGCACTAACACAAACTGCAATATTGAAATGACAATCAGCATGTGCTAAAATATAAAAGAATAGGATAATTTGCACTAATGAAATGTAAATGCAACAAATTTCAAAGATTTCACACAACCAGAAAACTACCACCCAAAACCAAAGAATACACTAATACTCACAAGGAGATTCTGGCACTCATTAAGTTGAAAGAGGATTCATATCTAAACTTGCAAGAAAAACTGACACGGAACCAAAAGCTACTAATAAAAAATAAGTAAATGAGCAGAACATTCCAAAAGTCACATCTCCTAAAAGGTATGCAGACACACAAAAAATACTCAAATCCTTTTATTAGAATAACACACAGCAAAAGTGCAATAAAATATCACCTCAGACCTCTAAAAATAAGGACACTGTAAATTCTAAATTTGAGCATTCAAAACAAGTAAATATGTACATACTCTGTGGGAAATTGCATGAGATTTCTTTATCAATGATGAACTAAAACTTAAAGGAACTGGACATAACTCTCAAGAGCCTTTGCTCTGAGGAGCCTTGAGTTTATTCCCAGCATATATTATCCACTGATCACTGCTGGAAGCAATATTGAGCCAGAAATAGTCTCCAGGTATGGCAGAGTGTGGCCCCAAAACAATAGATAAATAAAGTATTGTATGTTTTCAGAATTCCATTGGTAGATATTTATGTGACGGATATGGAAAACACTACTTCAAACGGTCATCTACATACTGATGATCATAGCTGCACTAGTTGCAGTAAACAAAACACAGACTCCATGTAAATGTTCTTTGATAGGTGATAGATAAAGAGGCTGTACTATGATTTATTCTTCTAAGTCATGTTAACTCAACCACAAAAAAAGCCTGTATTTATAAAAGGAGATTTTGTTGTTTTTACTCATTGGAACACTGCAAAGAGGAAATAATGCTCTTGGCGTTAACATAAGAGATACATCATGCTATGAAGTAAAATCAGAAAGTGAAAGATAATCACTGCATGATTTTGCTCCTACATAAAACACAGATAAAATACGGCTGGAGTGATAGCATAGTAGTAGGGTGTTTGCCTTGCAAGTTGTCAACCCAGGTTCAATCCCCAGCATCCCATATGGTACCCCAAGCCTACCAGGAGCAATTTCTGAGCAAAGAGCCAGGAGTAACCCAAATAAAAATAAACATAAAAACAATAAAAAAACATAAAATAGAGAAATCGTCATAGAAAGTAACAAAATTATGGAGTAGGCTGGATAAAGCTATAGAATAAAGGCATGTGGGTTGATTGGTAGAAAGGGATAGAGAATGCCTTTGTGCTAGGATTGTCAAGTGGAGGCTACAGTTAGTCTTATACTCACAGAGGGTTTGAAACTGTACCCCCCAAAAAATTGTAGAGTATTGTTAGTGAGTGAGAGAGAAATCAACGAAGGATAGTCACTGAATAGGCTGCCCGTATTGGCTATGGAGACATGGGGGATAATTAAGATGGAGAAAGTCATAGAGGTAGGGCCCCAAAAAATGAGATTAGTGCCTTGAGAGAAGTTTCTAGAGGGTTTTTACTCATTCATTCTCAGCAGCTGAGGATGCGGAAGTGGCTAACTGGGGATCAGGCAGTGGTTAGGGCATCTACCTTGCATGGATCCAACCAGGGTTCAATCCCTGGTACTACCAGAAAGAATTCCTGAGCCCAGAGTCAGGAGTACATGTTGAACATGACTTGGTGTGGCAAAGCAAAACAAAACAAACAAAACTAAACAAAACAAAACAAAGAAAAACACTAGTTTCTATCTGGCATCTGGAAGATAATCTCTAACATGGCCAACTAGATGATCTACTCTTAGACTTGGAACCTCCAGACATGAGATGTCACTTTCTGAGGTTTAAAGATGACCAACTCTGGTGTTATGAACTAAGAAACTGTTAGGAGACTAACATTCTCTATTTTCCAGAATTATTTATTGCAAACCTATAGAACTCATGGATTTTGTAACAAGTTGGGGAGCAGGCTAGAAAGCACAAAATAGGTCCAGAGCTATACAAACAAGTAACTTCTCACAAAGGAGCAAAAGTTATTCACTGAAGGAAAGGAGAGAATCTTTCCTACAACTAAACAGTCATAAGAAGGAAGCAAGAAAAGAATCACTGTTTCTTCTCCTGAAATCAATAGCTTTTTTCTAAACAGTCAAAAACAGATTAGCTAGGGGGTGGAGTGATAGCACAAGTGGTAGGGCATTTGCCTTGCATTCAGCCAACTGAACCTGGGTTTGATCCCTGGCATCCCATATGGTTCCCCGAGCCTGCCAGAAGCAATATCTGAACACAGAGCCAGAAGTAGCCCCTGAGTGTCACTGGATGTGGCTCAAGAATAACAACAAAATACCAGAGTAGCTGCAGTAATTTGTATAGCAACACTATAGAAACTTCCTAAACTATAATCTTTTCTAAAAGACAAGATCACATCAAGTCAAATTCCACAAAACATATAATAGAAATTTCTCAGAATTGTGTGGGCTATGCAAATTGAGGAAAAATCACAATTTAATGTCTAGAAGAGTCGAAGGAAGAAGGATGAGGAGGAATATGGGGTCCTATGTGGAATTATAGAAAGAAAATGTGTATTAGGCCAAAATAAGGAAACTAGAGTAAAGCAGAGACCAAAGGTTGTCAACTGTCAGTCCACTGATAGGGACAAGTCCATGTTAGTTTTCTACTAGCGAGCAAAGAAAGGTAATTGCTGCTATGTACCTGGTAAATTTATACCATGTATGGTACTGTTATAAATATTGAGCTATAAAAATTATCATTGTACATAGTGATTAGTATATTTACCTTATTGAGTCATAAACTATTTCTACCTTTTTCCCTTTTGCATAGGTGTAAGGAACACTAAAATCTACAAGTAAAGACTTATTGGACATTTGTAATAAATATATCTTTATAATGTCATTGGTGAATATAAATATATTATCATAGTAACATTGCATAATTTTTATTGCTTTTTTGCATGACTATCATCTCAGAACAACAGGACACTGAATTAGGGGTCCTTGCCATTCTAGTAGACCCTCATCTTTTTACATAAAGGAGCTGAGAGTGTAGCTCAACAGTAGATGATAGAGAACAACCCATAACTCACCCCACAACTCCCTTGAGGCAACCCTGTAAATCCTCTGAGCTGGTTTGTCATGTTCATAACATGTTTTAGGGAGGACTGAAAAAGACAAATACTGGGAAAACAGCAGAAGAAATCCACATACCAGCTTCTGACCATTGAAATGTCCTGGACCCACTTCCACTCAGAGATCTCCTGCACAGGAAGAGTGAGGGGAAGGGAAAATAGGGGTGCTCTGAGGGTCCCTCACCCAAAAGTATGCCAACTATGAGCATTGGTTTATAGCAAGCAGGAGCACAAGGAGGCTAAAGACCAAAGAGAGAAAGTTCCCTAGAAGGAAAAGGGCCAGAAGGGGCATAGACAGAATGGAGGGGAGAGAAAGCAGGTCCCTCCCTAAGAGTCCTATTGCCCTCTCTCTTTCTATCTCATGTGTTGAGTCTAGAGTCGACTCTATTGATCTCAATGACTCCACAGGAACATTTTACCACCAAGCTAAATTGTTGGCCAAGAAACAGTAAACTATCCCTGACCTCAAGAAAAGTCATTTAAGTCAGGACCCGAGCCCTGCTGGTTATGTAACAGATTTGGGTAAGAGGAAATAGGAATTCCTGTAGACCTAGTCACCAGTAACATCAAATTCCCAGAATGCCTTGCTCCACTGCACATTTGCACATGTTTTACTGAGGGACACCCCAAGCAATGTTCTGACTCCTATTCTCCTCATTGGGTCAGCAGCAATATAGCGGACATGACACAACAATATATGGAAATATATGAATATAAAGACACTCTTTACTTGTGCTTTATACAGTCCTGACTATAGAGGAGAAATGTTAAGGATGCAGAACTGAGGCCTAGTGGTGAGCCTGCAACACATGGTGTTGATCTGGATCACACACTACCTTATCCTTGAGTGTGATGTCCAACAATGCCAGTAGGAACATGGTCATGAGTGTAACCCACAGCACTCTTTCACCAGCTATAAGTTTTGCAACCAATGACTGAATCACTGGAGCAAAGAGAAACCAAAGAATGGAGTAGGGTATGACTTAAATTAAAAGATTATTATATAAACATTTTTAAAGTAATGATAGGGACTAGAGAGATAGTATAGCAGGTATGTCATCATGCATGCTGTCATCACATATTCAATGTCTAGCATACCCTATGATCACTCAAACAGCACCAGTAATCCCTGATTGCAAAGCCAAGTATAACCTCTGGTGGAATACACTTAAAAAAGGTAAGAAAGAATAGTAGAGTCCCATAAGCAGGGATCTCAAACTCACGGTCCATGGGCCGCAAACGGCCCTCCGTACAACATTTTGTGGCCCTGCCCTAGAGAAATCTTTTTTTGTTTTGTTTTGTTTTAGTTGTTTGGGTCACACCCCCCAATGTTCAAGGCTTACTACTGACTTTGCACTCAAGGATCACCCCAACTTTGCCTCCTGCAGCCCCCAGGTAAATTGAGTTTGAGACCCCGACCATAAATCATTTGCCATCCCACTGTACCATGTGACAAATTGTCATTTAGTTAACTGCTTGATTTCTAGACCCAAAATCAATAGCTCCCTTAGGTTTAACTTTGGGTCCAAAATTCATTCCTCAAGAATATGGGACCAGAGCGATGGTGCAGTGGTAGGGCATTTGCCTTGCACACAGCTGACCTAGGACAGACCACGGTTCAAACCCCGGTGTCTTTTATGGTCCACCAAGCCAGAAGCAATTTTTGAGCACATAGCCAGGAGTAACCCCTGAGTGTCACTGGGTGTAGCCCAAAATTTAAAAAAAAAATTCACAACCCTGGGGCAGGAGACTAACACAGTGGTAGGGCATTTGTCTTGCATACGGCCAACCCAGGACAGGCCTGGGTTCAATTCCCAATATCCCACATGGTTCCCCGAGCCTGCCAGGAGCAATTTCTGAGCCCAGATCCAGGAGTAAAATCTGAGTGCTGCCTGGTGTGCCCTCCCCCCAATAAAAGAATTTACAACCCACATTCTCCTACCTGTTAAGGAAATGTTATTTTTTTCTACAGAAATTTTATTTTTCTTTCCTTCTATCCTTTTAGATTTGATAGGGAATATTAAAATTTTTATTCTTGCTCTTTGACAAAAATCATTTTACTCAAGGGGCCCAGAGCAATAGGGGTAGATGTTTGCCTTGCACAATTCCAATGTTGGTTCAGTCTTCTGGCATTCTTTTTTTTTTTCTTTTTTTGGTTTTTATGGGATGCCGGGATTCGAACCACTGTCCTTCTGCATGCAAGGCAAACACTTTACCTCCATGCTATCTCTACGGCCTGACAAAAATCACTTTACTAAAGAACTCTTTACCTCCCAATTATGAGACAGTAATCAGGGTTATTTTGGTAACCAGTGTAATATATGAGTGTTTGCTAACATTCTGAATATCAGTGCATATTGCTTATCAAAAGTGACCAGTTTGGGGCCGAAAGATAGCATGGAGGTAAGGCATTTGCCTTGCATGCAGAAGGTCGGTGGTTTGAATCCCAGCATCCCATATGGTCCCCTGAGCCTGCCAGGAGCGATTTCTGAGCATAGAGCCAGGAGTAACCCCTGAGCGTGGCCGAGTATGACCCAAAAAAAAAAAAAAAAGTGACCAGTTTAAGATAATTCTTGACATAATCACTTCAGAAAAGATATTTCATGTTTAGCACATACACTCTTTCTACTATATGGCCTTGAAGACATTTATTTTATATTGAAAAATACCAAAAAGTAGAAAAACAGAAAAAATTCCGGTACACTCAAGACAAAGAATACAATTTTCCCCCACCCACTCTACAATTTTTTATGCAACATGAATCACAAAGTCCTCTGAGAATACATTCTATAAAAAAAAAAGTCAAAGGATAAGCAATAAGGAAATTTTCGCTACTGACAGCGGTTTTTAGTACTTTACCAAACATTGTACTTCAAAAAGATTTTGGAACTTTGTAACAGATAAACCAACCCAATGGTATATCCATATGATTATAACAGCTAGTACAATGGAGTGATCACAGAAAATTTCTTTTTTTCTTTTCCCAGAGAGAAATGGTAAGGGTGACAAAGTAACTACAAGACCCAAATTAACTACAGGGACTCAGAATCTACAGCCAGATATGCCTTCCTCTGCTAAGGAGCAGGACTTACCTTTGTCAAAGCCTTTCCCTGATGGCAGTTGATCCCTCCGATGAAAACCATATTGGGCATCACAGGTCTGGGAAAGTCCAACACAAAATCAGTCCGTAAAAGCCAGATTGATGGTTGGCTGTAGAGGTCATAGGGGGTGACAGTAGTCTGGAAAATCTCAGAGGCAATATCTGAAACCACTTTCATAAAATAGGGGCAAAATAAATGTTCCTGCACGTAGAAGAAGAGGTTCTGCACTCTCTCCCAGAAAAACATGGTATCCGAGAAACCTAAGAGATTTCTAGGAACATAAGACAGGGGACTTGGGCATTGTGTCCCTTCATCCTGGTAATGACAAAATGCTCCCCTGGTGAAGACCACAGATGGGAGGGACAGATACTTGGCTAAAATCAAACCACACATATCAAAAGGATCTATAAACATTGCATCAAAAGGAGTCTCTTTTAAGTATTTTATCAGCTTTTTGTCATTGAAAACACCCTTACAGTGTGAGAAAAAGTAATCAAAAATTTTGCTGGATGAACCCAGCCATAATGAAAGTAAGTTTCGTTCTCGAGTTTTCCATTGAAAATCAGCGAATGTCTTGAATTCACGATTCAAATCTTCTAGAGAATAAGAGAGTGAGTAGGTCTTGAAAGTAAAATTGGATGATTTTTCCAGATGCCAACTCACCTCAGGCATGACTACGACTAAGTCATGCCCTCTATGAGCCAGCTGTTCCATCACTGGTTTCATGGCGAACCAGTGGCTCCCATCCATGGGCACCACCAGCAGCCTGCCTGCCTTGGCCTGCCCAGATGTGAGCAGCAGACAGATACACAGAGGAAGGAGGCCAGCTAACATCTTAGAAGTCATTAGGTCCCACAGTCCAGAACAGGGAGCTCCCGGGATTCTGAGCTTGTCTCGCGGTTGGTAGAAGATCCAACACAAGTCCTGACCAGAAGAACTTGTGTTCTCAGGCACTCACTGGTGAGATGATGACATATTTAAAGATCAATGTGTTTAGCGACCTGTTTGTGTGTACCAGATAAGACTGTTTTTTGTTCTTTGATAGGTCAGGGGTCATTTCTAGACTGTCACGCCCCCTTAGAACTGAATCATTAAGCAATGCCTTTAGACCCTCATAATTAACTAATAGACATTTAAAAACAAAGGTTGGCTTCAATTAACCTGGTAGATTTTTAAACACCCAAGGCAAACTTTGGATTTATCCTCTTATGACCAAAGATTGCCCAGATCTAGAAGGGATCCATGTTACAACTAAAGTCTGAAGCCCTTTAGCACTGACATTCTGAGTGAGAAAAATTGCTCATCACAGGAACTTGCAATGTCAGTCTGACCACCTCTCCGAAATCATTCCACCTCTGTGAATTTCTGAGAGGCAAAAACATCAGTAATAATCAATGTCAGGACCTATTCTGACCATCTTCTTGAAGTCATTTCTATCCACAACTTACAAACCCAGTGCTTGCTGGAAGCAGCCTATTTGTAGCTCCTTTTAATTTTTCTCACTCCCACATTCCCCCTTTTAGCCTCTTCATAGACTCTTTCCAAATGGTCTGATGTGCCTGTCCTTCAGGAATTTTGTTTCCATCTCTACACTCTAACAGGAGCTCATTGAGTCAGGGATTATGTCTTATGCAGTGTTTCTTGGACTTTGGGAAGCCATATTTTTGTAATCTTGAAGAAATCGGGGGCCTTTATCCCTTTATCCCCTGCTGCTCCGATCTCATTGCTACCAGCAGGGCTTGTAGGAGTCATACATATCCAGTCCTTGAGCATGCAAACATATGCACTTTGAGCTATTTCAACAGATCTTGAAATCTATTTTAAATAAACAAAACAAAATTTTTTAAAAAATAAAACAGGTGCCAGAGAGATAGTACAGGGGTTAAGGTGTTTGCCTTCTATGCAGCTGACCTTAGTTTAATCTCCAGCATCGGTCCCCTACCCCAACTCTGCCAGGCATGATCCCTGAGCACAGAGTCAGGAAGAAACCTAAGAACCACCAAGTGTGACTTAGTGTAACAACAACAACAACAACAAAAATGGTTTTTCCTTCTTCCTTAAGGTATGTCAATCAAAACTAGCATTTAACTCACTCATCTGAGAGAATGGCTCTGATCTGAGATGGATTGGACCAGGACTAGCAAGCCAGTGGAATCCACCCTTCATATAACCAGGCATCTGATCCTATTACTATTATGGGGTTGTGGGGGAACACATGAGAGGGTGTGGCCTCGCCACCTCCTTGATCCCACACTCTTAGCTTCCAACCTAGGAAAAATAATTTCTGCCACTTTCAGCTGTGAGGTTGGTGGTTTTCAAGTTGACACTCACTATCAAGCCAATTAGATTGACAGCTTTGACCTCTGACCTCTGCTCAGCAGGGTTATTTGCAAAGAATGAGATAGACACAGTGGCTTTTCCAAGTAATAAGCAGTCCCAAACCAAGGGGTTCTTGGCTTTTTATTAGATTCTGACCTCCATATTCCTTCTCCTTTTAGCCACATACACACTAGTTAATGAAGAAATAAAAAAAAAAAAACTAACAAACAAAATATCCCCACAAAGGGACTGTAAGTGTTCATGGGTATAGGTGGGTAAATAAACAATGGCCTTGAGCCTCTGGGCATGCTCTGCTTCTTTCAGCAGAATTTTCTCTTCAGGGCTGTTTGTGTTAGGGAACCTATACATCTGTTCTGTCTCTAACAGGATTTTCCAAGATACTGCTCCTATTTTAGGCTCTGCATTCAAAAAGTAATTTCCCATGCTCTGCTGTATGGCATTTCTAGGAAACAAATATGGGAGTGACTATATTCCTCCTCTATGATGTCGTCTCTGGACCTCTCCTCTGTTAGAACTCAACACCTTCCAACTATGTGTGTGCTACAAACCAAGATCAAGTGGTTCCATGGCAGCAAGGCCCTAAAGACTCACTGATAATCTATTTTATCATTCTAGTATTCCCAATAAAGTGCTGGTCTTCCACTTGGTCGCCTGGTGGCTCATGTTGTGTAAAGATTTCAACATGGGCAGTACAAAACCAAAGCCAACATGTATTTGAAGAGAGCTGCTAGCTCTCAGACCATCTGAGGCAAGGTCGTATGCAATATGGGATCTTAAAACACAAAAACTATAATAAAAAGGAAGCCACACAAATGTTGATCTAGGAATCCAAAGCACATTTCAGAGAACTCTTGTGTTTCTTATATAACACTATTTACTAAAAATATAACACTATTTACTAAAAGTTCTATTCTACTTCTTTTCCTCTCCCTCTCCCTCTCCCTGACACTCTCTCTCTCTGTCTCTCTCTGTCTCTCTCTGTCTCTCTCTCTGTCTCTCTCTCTGTCTCTCTCTCTCTGTCTCTCTGTCTCTCTGTCTCTCTCTCTCTCTCTCTCTCTCTCTCTCTCTCTCTCTCTCTCTCTCTCTCTTCCCCCCCCTCTTGCTTTTCGGCCATACCCGGTGAGCTCAGGGGTTACTTCTGGTTATGCGCTCAGAAATTGCTCCTGGCTTGGGGGACTATATGGAACGCCAGGGATCAAACAGTGGTCTGTCCTAGGTTAGCGTGCGCAAGGCAGATGCCTTACACCTTGCGCCACCGATACTCTCTCTTTCTTGCTCATTTTTTTTTTCTCTTCTGATTCATGAAATAGACTTCATGATTCACTACTGTTCCTAATAAGCATGGGATGGACACAGAATGTATAACAAGGGCAGAAAATACCCAGCAGATTAAGTAACAAAACTTAAATGAGGAAACAAATAAACAAATAAAACTGGGGCCTGAGAGATAGTTATAGCGAATAAGGCACTTGCCTTGCATGCAGCTAATATGGGTTATTTCCCCAGCACCACATATTGATCTCCTGAGCACTGCTTGGAAAGTCAACACCTGCTCACAGAGCATAGGCCCTGAGCACTGCTGGGTGTGAGCCACTTCCCAATTTAAAAAAAAAAAAACTATGGAAACTAGAGAGATAGATCAATAGTCTAAAATGCATGCTTTGCATGCAGAAGGCCCAGTGTCAATCTGACCACCATGTGGTCCTCTGAGCGCCACCACAAATGTCCCTTGAGCATAGATCTAGTGTTGGATTAACCGGTTTCCATTCAATTCAGGATATTTCTTCTTTGCGGGTGCTTGTAACTCATAGGATGGAAGCACCTTAGGATTGAAGCACCTTTTGGATTGGTGCTTTATCCTACCTGTTCTCCACCCCAGGGTCTTTGAGTTCCCAATAAAGCCCTGGGATCTCAGGGAGAAACTGCTTTTAGTATAGGTTTTCCACGACTGAAATATCTGCTTGCTGGTCTTAGAGCTAGGAATGGGAGGCTTACAATGGAAGTTCCTGAACCTATTTTATCACCTTAACTGAGTGTGGATTATTTCACAATCCCTTATGATTGGGAATGAGACCTCTGCTTCACCAGCATTAGATTCTGAGTCCCCATTTTAAAAATAAAATAATCATGTGGGGCCAGAGAGATAGCACAGTGGTAAGGCGTTTGCCTAAGGTTTAGATGTAGAAGGACGGTGGTTCGAATCCCAGCATCCCATATGGTCCCCTGAGCCTGCCAGGAGCGATTTCTGAGCATAGAGCCAGGAGTAACCCCTGAAGGCTGCCGGTTGTGACCCAAAAACATAAAAACAAACAAAAAATAAAATCACGTAGTCACATTAATTACAATGGTAACAAATGAATTTAGGTACTAATTAGTAAGGGCAAATAGGCACAGGAAATTGCATTCAATGTTTAATTTCAATGTTTATATAATACGTAAACATTGATTAAACATATGTATTATGTGTTTACATCTGTATGTAAACACACACTGGGATAATCAGCACAAGATTTCAGACATAAAAGCAGAATGTAGCTCTAGGATGTATATTGAATATAGTTTTTGTTTGTTTGTTTGTTTGTTTGGGGGTCACACAAGGCAGTGCTCAGGGGTTACTCCTGGCTCTGTGCTCAGAAATTGCTCCTGGAAAGCCCTGGGATTTATCTGAGATGCAGGTAATCAAACTTGAGTTCGTCCTGGTTCAGCCACATGCAAGGCAAATGCCCTACCTCTGTGCTATTGCTCCAGCCCCTTGACAACCTCAGTGCTCATATCTCAGGCTAGCATTCTCTTCAACTCTTGCCTTGCACTTTCATCTTCCACTGTTATTGGTCTTAAAAAAAATCTTCAGGGGAAGTTTGGGATTTCCTTTTGAGTGGAAGCTGAAAGGAACAGGGGAGAGGCCACACTCAGGTTTAAGTGACTAATCATGGGGTTGGAGAAATTGCACATGTTGCCATCCCTGGTGCAATATGAGTCTGGCATCAGATCCCTAGCACTACAAACAGTCCCTAAGCATTGCCAGGTGATATCCTTGAGCACAGAGCCAGGAGTAAGTAAGCCTTGAGCACCATCCCAACTCCTTCCGAAGAAAGAAATTGTCCTGTTAAGTTAGTGTTCACGTGAGCTAAATTTAGAGGACAATTTATCGGTATTTTTAATGTATTCTAGCGGTGGACTAGTGAAAGTTATTAGAAACAAAATCAACATTGAAGGTTGATCAAAATCAAGGTTCAATAGTATGTGGATGGATCTTCCTTCCTCTGAGACTCCCCTCTCTCTATCCCCGCCCTCAAGCTCGAGGATTCTCTCTGCGGTACTAGGGAACGGGGAGGATAGAGAAAAAGGACCATCCCTAGCTGAGAGTAGGTAGCCAGCCATAGCAGGCCAAGAGTGTAGCCAGACGTTCCAAAAAAACTACGTATCCCATAAGGCATCACGAGGCTGTCGCTCCCCGCGGAGCATCATGGGAGATGTAGTCTTTTTGTTCCACGACTGGCTCCCACGCCACAGCCGGAGACCCACCCTTGCCAACATGGCGGCGCCCAATTAGGGCGCGCTAATTGCTTCGAGTTTGGGCCGAGGCAGGGTTCGGGACTTTAGGCTGTAAGTGGGGTCGGCGTCTGGGTCCTCCGGGAGGGTCGTGGGTTGTGTCGTAACCACTTTGGGGGCACGGTTTGAGGTGGGAGGGGCACCCCTGCTGCTCGCTGTGGAAGGGCCTGGGCCTCATCGAGAGCATTGGGGTGCACGGCAAAAGCAATCAGGATCACGAACTTAAGGGCAAGCTTTGGAGGCATTTTGGGGTGTTTTTCTCCTGAGGAATGGGCTAGGGGAAATCTTTTGCTTTTTTGAGCATGAGTTGAGGCTGAGGAGGTGAGGCACTGGAGTGGGGGGGGATTGCTGTGCATTGATTGCTCCACTTCACACGCTCCACCATGTTGCATTCCAAGTGAAGCGCGAAGCCCATCCATCCCCTGGATCCCCAAAGTGCTTACTGGATTCAACCAAAGATGTATGGGGAGGCCTTGTTCCTTAATTTTAATAGCAGCCTCTTTCCTTCGCTTGCCCCAATGAACCCGTTTCTGTCTCTCCCCACTTTTACTTAAGACTGTTGCAGAGATCACACTTGTCTTTTGAGTCGTTGAAGTGCATCATCTGGCGCAGGCAGTGTGAAAGCTGAGATTTAATCAGTGATTGGACTCTGCCCTCCACCAACCCCCACTTTATCCACTCTCGATGCCTGGGTTTGGCTCTGCCACCCTTCTCTCCTGCCATTCGAGGGTCCAGGAATAGGAGTGGGGTTTATTTCCCCCTTGGGATGCCAGCCTGCCTTTTAAAAGACTGCTGCAATTTACTGTAAATAAACTGCACTGCAGAAATGCCTGAAAAAAGTTAAAAGGCATTTGGGACCCAAAGGATAGTACAGTGGGTTGGGTACTTGCCTTGCACACCGATAACCTAGAATTAATCTCCAGCATCCCAGATGGTCCCTCGAATCCCACCAGAAGTGATCCCCGAACAGGGCCATGAGCAAGTCTTGATCACTACGTGGTGTGATCCAAAAACAATTAAAAAAGGCATTCCGGTTGATCAAATGTCCCTCTGTAAAGGCATCTAGTGTTACACTTGAGAACAGAGGTAAGTAACTGGGAGCAATGAAAACATTCAGGTCTTGGAGCTTCTCAGCCCAAGTGACCTCTGTCCGTAGCAAGAACTGAAAATGGATGCTTCCAGGTATAAAAAGAGGAAGATATAAGGATGATTTATTCTAAAAAAAAACAAAACAAAAAAAAAAAAAAACATAACATGTCATTCTTTTAAGGGTAGTACTTAGTGTCACAATGTTTGGGAACCTATTCGAAGAGGATGATTCCAGTGTACCAAAAATTCAGTATTCCAGTGTGGAAAGAGGATATTTCCAGTATGGTAAAGGAAAGAAGTCACAGATCAAAGCTTTGGAGCCACCTGCTCCTAGAGAATTCACCAAATTAAGTGGAATCAGAAATCAGGGTGGAACTTGTTACCTCAATTCCCTTCTTCAGACTCTTCATTTCACACCTGAATTCAGAGGTATGCTATGTTCCATGCATTTGATTAATAATACACTCATATAATAATTCATCTCTCCATGTAATTTAATTATGCAAAAGCACAAATAGCCGAAGTGATTCAGCTGTATTCCCCATGAGTGTGTGTTGTTGATAATATAAAACAAGTTGTTAATTCTCTGTGCAGAGAAATATGAAATATCAGTTACCTTTAATATATTCTGTGTGGGGCCAGATAGATAGCATGGAGGTAAGGCGTTTGCCTTGCATGCAGAAGGATGGTGGTTCAAATCCTGGCATCCCATATGGTCCCCCGAGCCTGCCAGGAGCTATTTCTGAGCGTAGAGCCAGGAGAAACCCCTGAACACTGCCAGTGTGACCCCAAAACAAACAAAAATAAACCAAGCCAGAGTTACCCAAAGCAATTACATCCTCACCTTCAAGTGTGGAGGAATGTCACATTATACATAGCTCAGAATTATTTATCTGCTGTTATGAGGTCTAGAAAACTGACCACCTGAATTCCAAAGGCCCAAGTTCTTAGGTAAAGGGTTATGTTGCAAAGAACAGACGCCCACTTAAATGAGCTCCATTTTGAAGGGTTCACTACCCAATGTAGAATTTTCAGGGAGCTCGCCTAAACTAGTGGGCTTGGATTCTGTGCCCTCTTGCTCCGTACTGTTTGTCCTGTTCCCAGCTCTGTCACTGAAGACAAGTGCAGAAACGCAAAACATAGCACAAGGAGGGGAGGGGAGGGGAGAGAAGAGGAGAGAGGAAGGGAGGAAATGGGAGGAGAGGGGAGAGAGGCAGAAGAGAAAGGAGATATCAGCAGCGAGGCTGATGCTGCTTATGCTGTATATTAGGTCAGGCCCAGCCAGGGGTCCTTGGCCCTAGAGGCCCCCGGCCCACAGGCTCTCCTTGGGTATCTTCCTGGGCCACCCTCTCCCCAACTGTCAGGCTTCTTTTATATATGGTCAGTTGACCTTTATAGTGGGGCATGTTCATTGGCCGTTACAGGGAAGCATCATCACTCCTTAAAGATACATTAACGGACAAGGGTCTTTGTTCCTGTCTTAGAGTTCAGCAAAAATGACTTGGCCTTCACTTGGCCTTGACCAGGGCTCCCAGATATAAAGCTCTCTGGTTCTGGGCTGGAGCAATAGCATTGCCTCGCACAAGGCTGACCTGGGGCTGACCTGGGACAAATCGGGTTTAATTCCTGACATCCCTTGGGGCCAGGGAGATAGCAAAGTGGTAGGGCGTTTGCCTTGCACACGGCCAACATTGGACGGACCCTGATTCGATTCCCAGCATCCCATATGGTCCCCCAAGCCTGCCAGGAGCGATTTCTGAGTGCATTGCCAGGAGTGATCCCTGAAAACCGCCAGTGTGACCCAAAAACAAAACAAACAAACAAACAAACAAAAATAGAGCTCTCTGGCTTTGTAGTTCAGTTCTCCACCATATCTCCCCAGGCTGTAAATAGATTTCCTAAATCCAAGATTTTACTCCAATTTCCCTCAAAACCTCTAGTTTAGTAAATCTTTTTTATTTTTTCTCTTGCTCAGAAAAACTTCCTCTCTCCAGAGGTTAAGGCTATTATTCCCACCCATTTTAAATGTAATTACTCTTGTCCCTCATTCTATTCCTTCATAGAGATAATCACGAAGGTATCTCCTTGGGGACCAGAGAGATAATACAGTGGGTAAGGTGCACACATGGCCTACTCATATTCTGTTCCCTCAGCACAGCATAACACACACACACACACACACACACACACAAACAATACAGTGGGTAAGGTGCACACATGGCTGACTCATATTCTGTTCCCTCAGCACAGCATAACACACACACACACACACACACACACACACACACACACACACACACAAATCCCCCCAAATCTTCCTGATAAAGCCTGATTAATTCCTCTATAGAAATCATCATTAAAATGAATATACCATAGGGTTTATAAATTTACCAGCTTTTAATACAAATGAAATTAAAGGCAACTAGGGGGCCGGAGAGATAGCATGGAGGTAAGGCGTTTGCCTTTCATGCAGGAGGTCATCGGTTCGAATCCCGGCACCCCATATGGTCCCCTGTGCCTGCCAGGAGCAATTTCTGAGCCTGGAGCCAGGAATAACCCCTGAGCACTGCCAGGTGTGACCCAAAAACCAAAAAAAAAAAAAAAAAAAAAAGAAATTAAAGGCAACTTGAAGTAAAAAGTAGCCTTAAAAGAAGACATAAAGGAGCCAAAGTAGTAATGCAGTGAGGAAGACATTTGCCTTGTACATAGCCAACTCTAGTTTGATTCCCCGCACCTCCACATGTGGAACAAAACTAAAAAAAAAAAAAAAAAAAAATGGAAGAAAAGTAGGTGGGCAGCAGGGTCATGTTGTGTTTATGTGAGCAAGAATATCATATTTTGCCACACTACAGAGTTATACCCCCCTTTTGGAGGGGGGGACAAAAATAGTGGGATGCAGCCATGATGTGAATTTTTTCAAATTTCTGAACCAGTTTTGTTGTTGTTTGTTGTTGTTGTTGTTGTTTTTAGCTTTATTAATTGATCGATTGGTTTCTGGGCCACACCTGGTGGCACTCAGAAGTTACTTTTGGCTCTGCACTCAGAAATCGCCCCTGGCAGACTAGGGGACCATATGGGATGCTGGGAATCAAACTGGATTCCTCCCAGTTTGGCTGCATACAAGGCAAATGTCCTACCACTGTGCTCTCTCTCTGGCCCCTCTGAACCAGTTTTGAACTATTCCTGGTTTATCTTTGTCTAATAGGCAGAATCATTGTCTATAAGCATAATATCTCTCCTCTCTCTCTTCTCCCTCCTCTTTCTCTCACTCTCTTCTTTCACTCCCTCCTCTCTCTCTTTCTCCCCCCCCCCCCACTTTCTCATTTTCCATGGAATTTCCAGGCAACTATGGGCAAGGGGTATAGCAGATTGATTGTTAAAGGCCTTGTGTGAAAATGGCTCTATTTCCCATTACCTGCCCAAAGTGCAGGATGAATGGAACATTTCTCACTGATCGCTGAAGCAGGTTTTGGTGGGAGGTGCCACCTCTCCCTCTCTCTTTGGAGTATAGGATTCTCCCTTTAGAAATTCCTTAAAAATGGGGGTCCGGAGAGATAGCACAGCGGCGTTTGCCTTGCAAGCAGCCGATCCAGGACCAAAAGTGGTTGGTTCGAAACCCGGTGTCCCATATGGTCCCCCGTGCCTGCCAGGAGCTATTTCTGAGCAGACAGCCAGGAGTAACCTCTGAGCACCACCGGGTGTGGCCCAAAAACCAAAAACCAGAAAAAAAAAATTCCCTAAAAATGGGGACAGAGCTATAACACAAGTGGTAGGGTGTTTGCCTTGCACACAGCTGATCCAGGATGGACCTTGGCTTGGTACCTGGCATCCCTTATGGTCCCCTGAGCCAGGAGAAATGTCTGAGTGCATAACCAAGAATAACCCTTGAGCATCACAGGGTGTGGCTCAAAGGGAAAAAAAAATTCCCTAAAAGTGTAAACACAGACTTTTTCAAAAGATTGAAGGATGCCCTGTGTGGACAAGAAAGTAGATGCTGCCTTATTTAGGAATGCTGGCAATTGGCACTGGCTGTCAACTTTTCTTTCCAGGCAAGAATTCTACCAGTTGGGCTGGAGTGATAGCATAGTGGATAAGGGATTCAATTCCCAGCATCTCTTCTGGCTCCCAGACACTACCAAGAGTAACATCTGAATAACACTAGATTTGACCCCAAAACAAAACAAAATAAGAATTCTATTAACTATTGATACTCCTGACACAAAAGAGACATTTTCATACCAAAAACATGAAGGGTTTGGACCATCTCACCAAAGAGTGGTTGTAAACTTCTCATGTGGCATGAAAACAGGCCACACCTTCTATTTTCTGACTTTCCTCCTAGGATTTGGAATGCCAGCAAAGATATCTGAGTTTGCTATTTCCTATTTTCTGGACAAAATGTCCTTAGCATAGATGGTGGATATTACTTGGTATTTTCAAATGTCACCAGAAAGTAAGATGTATCCAATGTAAGGGTTTAAAGATTGTCACAGTTGTTTTTTTCTAAATCTGTAGCCTGATAGTGTTGACTTTGTAAAATTGTTTCCTGAAACGAAATAATCTAATTGCCATCTCTGATTATGCTTTTTTATTTAGAAGCCTTATTTTCTCTTGGTCCGGAGGAGCTTGGTTCTTTAGAAGATAAGGAGAATCCTGACACAAAGGTATTCCTTACTCTACTAGGGCTTGGGACTGTTTAGTTTGTTTTGCATTTTGAGAACTAAGGAAATGATTTTTAGAGCAGGCATTAAATTTTTAACAGAAAGCAGCAATTTAATTAATTTAACAAGTATGACCAATGTTATTTTGAAGAAGTGACTTGACTAGCAATCTTACTGGTAGTGAAATCTCCCAAGAAAGAATCCCTTTCACTGTGACTGGAGCAATAGGACAGTGGGGTGGGGACTTGCCTTGTATGCAGCTGACCCAGGGCCTATCCCCAGAACCCCAATGTGGTTCCCGAGCCCAGTCAGAGGACCAGAGCTAAAACCAGGGGAAAGCCTTTAGTGCTGCAAGTAGTACTGCCCCATCCCCCTAAAATAAAGAACACCTTTCCAGATACAATGCACCTGATTTATTAACCCACCCCATTCTCCGGTGATTTTCTCTCTTCTGATAAAGAAGATATTTGAAAATGGTTTAAACTACTCTGAACAAAAATATCTCAATGATAGAATAAAATCCAGTCAATGGTCTAATTGCCATAAAAAAAATCCCAATGGTTTGTTTTCCCTTTAGCAATTTAAGTCCAGTCTGCAAGCAATATCCTGACTGTAGTATCCCAGTCCCACTGAGGCCCTAGGGCCCCGAGCTAGCAGGAGGAGGTGCCAGAATTCCAGAGCCAGAGACTTGTTACCAGAAAGTTTCTCACCTCACTGTTGTGTCCCAGGGTCTTTCTAGATAGTAACCTGCTAAAGACCCAGCTCAGCATCAGTCTACATCTGCAAATGGTTTGTTAGGGCCATTTAGAGTTGTCTTAATGATATGGACCATGGCAGGGTACAGAAGTTCAGATAATTAAAACTTCGGATTGAATTTGGGTTTGGTTTTGAATTTTTATGGCTTTCTGGGTTGTGTTTTGTTTTAAATCAAATAGTTATCATTATTACCTTTCTCCTGAAGGTACCGAGTGAACTAAGAAGTGTGAGCAAGCTAGTATCCAGTTCTCTTGAAACACTGCAGCCAGCATTGCCCAGATCTCATTTAGAAAAGTGTCTGCTTTCTCATGCAGGTCCGAATCATCCCTTTACAGTTACAGCGGTTGTTTGCTCAGTTGCTGCTCTTAGACCAGGAAGCTGCATCCACCGAGGATCTCACCAACAGCTTTGGGTGGACATGCAATGAGGTACGGAGGGCAGCTGCCCCTGAGATCTGTGCTTTTAGGGACTCAGGGTACTGGGTTCAATGTTTGCTTCCCACATTAAATCATTGTAAGCCAAAAACATATGTGTAGATAGTGACTTGACATGAAATTGTGTAAAATTCTGAGATTTGGGTGTGGGGAGAGGGTTGCAAATGCAGATAGGAGTGTAAGCTGATTTTTGCACTGTCTCCCCCTGAGCATCTTCATTAGTCTAGTAGAGATCAGATGCCTGTTTTACTCCCACTGATAAAGCTACCATTGAGTCTCCCATTGAAACTACCATTGATAAAGCGAGCATTTAAGAGCTACTGAAGTTGCCCAGATTCCTTCTTCTCTCTGCCTTTGAGGTTTGCTTTTGTGTTTGAAATGGGGCTGATTAGAAGATTGGATTTGGATGGAAATGCAGGCCCTTCTTAGCCAAGATTTTCACATTGCCTATTCTGTCTTTCTTCCAACTCTCTTAATTTTTTTCTGTGTCTTCCTTGGCCCTCCTCTTCCTATTTTTTTCTATGAGCTCCTAGTGGTTGTGTTGCTTTGTGCAAACAAGGAACTATTGTCAGCAACTTGTGAAGACACTTGATGCCATAGACAAACAGGTTCAGAATCAAAGGAAAACAAGTCTGCATATTTTTATGGAACAGATATACTCCTATTTAGTTTTAAATTGTTAGAGGTTTTTTGTTTTGTTTTGTTTTGTTTTTTGGAGGGGTGCACATCTGTCAATTCTGGCTTTGCACTTGATAATTACTCCGGACAGGCTTGGGAAACTACATAGGGTACTGGTGATGGAACTGATTCAGCCACTTGCAAGAAAGTACCCTCTCTGACGTAGTACTATCTGGCCCCAAGGAGCAGATCTATTCTTAGGCAGATATGGGAGACTCTGAGGGCTGATCTGTAGCCTTCAACAGTGAACCCTAAGAACTTGTGTTCTTCAGTGCTCTCCTGATGGAGGGCAGGACTTAGCCACAGAACCATGCAGTGCCTTTTTAGCAGTGAAAGCTGAGTTTCTGGTGGAAAGCGGGAAATTGGTATGTTCTTTATATATTGTGTTAGAACTTAAGTGAAAGAGCAATATTACAGCAGGGAAGGGTCTTTGCCTTGCATGTGGCCAAACCAAGTTACCATCCCTGGTACCCAAGCCCCTGTCAGAAGTAACCCCAGAGAGTGGAGCCAGGAGTAAGTACTCAGCACTGCCAGGTATGGCTCAAAAACCCAAACAGTAAAAAAAAAAAAAAAAAAAAAAGGAATGGGGACAGAGTGCTACCACAGCAGTAGAGTATTTGCCTTGCACACGGCCAACCCAAGAAGGACCCAGGTTTGATTCCCAGAATCCCTATGGTCCCCCAAGCCTGCCAGGAGCAATTTCTAAGCGCAAAGCCAGGAGTAACCCGTGAGCGCCACTGGGTATGGCCCAAAACCTTTGACTCCCATCCCACGAGGTTTCCCAAGGGCAGGAGTCAATTCAAGGCTTTCTAGTAATATGCCCCCCCCCTTCTCCCTCATTGTCCTGTCCCCACAGTCAGTGCAAGGACTTTCTCTGTCTCTTCCTGCTCTCTTCCTGCTCCTTCCCACAGATCTGCTTTCTGGCCATTTTCTTGCCTTTTCTGGCCATTTCACATGAATAGAATCACACAATTGTGTCAGTTGTAACCAGCTTCTTTCACAGAGAAGAATGTTTGGGGGACAGGGAGGTAGTGCAGGGCTGAGGGGCATGTAGTCTTTATGCACTATCCAATTCAGGCTCCAGCCCCAAGTATAGACCCGGAGGCCCCTGAGTGCTGCCATAGTCCTGTTGCTTATTGCTCACGGGCCCAAGCAACCCCATATCCTCAGGCCTGTCATTGAATCACTGGTTGGCTTGGCTGAAGGTATCACTATGAGTGACCCCTGGGCCCTGAGTGCTGTAGGAACAGTCCCTAGGCACTCCCAAAACTCCTATTTATAGAGTTTTCAAGATTTATTATACACATCCCAGCATATTATTTTTAGTCAGACAATACTCCTAATGGATCAGATGCATTGGCTTTTAGTTCTTTCTTTTTTGGGGGGGGGAAGGGTCACCCCCGATGGTGCTCAGGGGTTATTCCTGGCTCTGCGCTCAGAAATTGCTCCTGGCAGGCTCAGGGGCCATACAGGATGTCAGAAATTGAACCCAGATCTGCCACGTGCAAGGAGAACACCTTGTTGCTGTGCTATTGCTTCAACCTCTCAGTCCTGCCTTTGGTTGATGGATCCCTTTTGATTTGGGTTCTAAGCTTCCACTAAGATGCTGATTTTATTTTTCACAAAGTGATGCAAACCTTTTTCTTTGTATTCCAGAGATCAGTTGTAGGCCTGTAGAAAGGTCAGTCAGAGTTTCTGAGACACCCCTAACTTCCTGCCTGCCTGCTTCATGTTCTGTTTTAAAAAGTTTGAAGACCCAGTTTCATGTACAGGCCAATTGTTTTATAGGAAATGAGGCAACACGATGTGCAGGAGCTGAATCGAATTCTCTTCAGTGCTTTGGAGACATCTTTAGTTGGGACCTCTGGCCACGACCTCATTAATCGTCTGTATCATGGCACCATTGTTAACCAGATTGTTTGTAAAGAATGTCAGAACGTCAGTGAAAAGCAGGTGAATATGCCAGCTTGATTTTGCAATATTCATATGTCAGCTACAATCCCAGTCTGTACCATTAAATCTTTGATTTGCACTAACTCATGAGGATTCTTATCAATACCATTATCACAGTTCTCACTTTATGTTGGCTGTACTTCAGGCATTAATTTATAATTTATGTTTCTCTTTGGTAATCAGAGATGCAAGTCTCTTAAAATGTAACTTTAGGGAACAGAGATGGAACAAGGATTAAGATGCGTGTCTTGCACTTGGCCACCCCACTTTAATCAACAGCACTCCATATGGTTTCCTCAACACTGCCAGGAAACCCCTAAACACCACTGAGTGTAGCACCAAATATCACACACATTGCAACCTTATATTCTTTTATTTTTATTTATTTATTTATCATTTATTTTGGTTTTCGGGTCACACCCGGCAGTGCTCAGGGGTTCCTCCTGGCTCTATCTATGCTCAAAAATTACCCCTGGTAGGCACAGGGGACCATATTGGATGCTGGAATTCGAACCACCGTTCTTCTGCATGAAAGGCAAACGCCCCACCTCCATGCTATCTCTCCGGCCCCCTTTATACTCTTTTAGAAACTAGATTAGAGGGATGTTTTATTGCCTGTGTTGGAAGTCAAGAAAGGAATAATGATATTCCTATCACATCACTGCTCTTAAATTTTCATAATGAGATTAGTGATAGGAATAGTATAAAACAAATTAGGAAAAGGGATTGCTCAAGAATATTTACATGAGGGGCTGGAGAGATAGCATGGCAGTAGGGCATTTGCCTTGCATGCAGAAGGATGGTGGTTCGAATCCCGGCATCCCATATGGTCCCCTGAGCCTGCCAGGAGCGATTTCTGAGTGTAGAGCCAGGAGAAATCCCTGAGCACTGCCGGGTGTTATCTAAAACACAAAACAAAACAAGAACAACAAAAAAGAATATTTAAATGAACAAACATATAAGTAAGGACTGGATTGATTTATTAATGTCCATTTGAAAGTTCATTTGTAAATGTATGCTTAGATTTAAATATTACATCTGATTTCTTTAAGCAAAACATACTCCACTGATCAAAGTGGCAAAAGAATTTTTTAAAATAAAAATTATATATGTAAAACTACTAAAATCCTGTTTAGTGCTATCTTTAATTTCTCATGATGCAGTTTACCCACTTAATTGAGGTAGAAATTAGAAATTGGTAATTTGTTCATGTACATATAATAACCTCTGTTTGCTCTACAGATCTAATAAAACAGATGATTTTATTGTTAAGTATTTGTCCTTTCATAAAATATTTATTTTGGCAAGAGTTACACTTCTTCTTGGTATTTGTTGTTTGACGAAAACATTAAATGTCATTTTCTAAATTATTTTATAATTCCTTTTTTAAATTTATCCACACAGACACATTATTTTCTTATTTCTTCCTGGTTTTGCCACCACACTCAGGTGCTCAGAACTAGTAACTTCTGGCTCTCTGCTTAGCTCTCACTCCTGGTGGGCTTGAAGAATATAGTTTGGAAATATATTGTTTATTTTCTTAGAGGTGCAAGAGGATTAACATTTTTATCTTAATCTTCTTCATTAAAATTTTTTTATTAAGTCACTGTGAATTTCCAACTTATTTGTGATTGGGTTCCAGGCATACAACGTTTCAACACTGATCCCTTCACCAGTGTCACTAATCCCTTCCTTCCACCAATGTGCCCACCCCACTTCATTGCCTCTGTG
The DNA here is from genome assembly GCF_024139225.1 of Suncus etruscus. Taxonomy (NCBI): domain Eukaryota; kingdom Metazoa; phylum Chordata; class Mammalia; order Eulipotyphla; family Soricidae; genus Suncus; species Suncus etruscus. Next base: position 18,214,093 of record NC_064849.1, read on the forward strand.
AGGGTTGCTTTTTTATAACTTTGACACTGGTTTATAGGCCCTCCTCTTCTTCTCTGTTGAGCACTTTTTCCTCCATTGGTGTGTGGTCCCTTCCCCTGTCCTGTCCTCCCATGTCCTCAGGGCCACGCTTCCTTCTGAAAATAAATTGGTTCTCCTGTTCTTTGTTTCTGTGTCCTTTGGGCACTTGTATTTCCCTGCTCTATTTCTTTGTAACTGGCATATGAGAGAGGTCATTTCAGGTTCAAGTGATTTTAAAGCATTGTATATGAAAGCATATTATAAATCAGACATTAGGGCCCGGAGAGATAGCATGGAGGTAAGGCATTTGCCTTGCATGCAGAAGGTCGGTGGTTCAAATCCTGGCATCCTATATGATCCCCTGAACCTGCCAGGAGCGACTTCTGAGCGTAGAGCCAGAAGTAACCCCTGAGCACTGCCAGATGTGACCCAAAACAAACAAAATCAGACGTTAACTTTCAGATACATATTATGTGCTATATAAATGTTACTTTTATATGTGAGATTTCCACCCTAAATTTAATTATAGTTCTGATGTTTTGTATACCCTTCAATCCCTTAAAGTAATGCTATTGTACACAAAGAAAAGGCTATTAATATGATTTATTGAATAGTATTTATTACAAGAACTAAATGATCCACATAGAGTTATAATAGATCTAAAGCCCCCCATTTTGCAAATACTTCTTAGTTTCCATTAAAAAAAAAAAAGCCTTTTTATGGGGTCAGAGCGATAGCACAGCAGTAGAACATTTGTCTTGCATGTCGCCAACTCAGGACAGACCCAGGTCAATCCCTGGCATCCTATATGGTCCCCCAAGCCTGCCAGGAGCAATTTCTCTGAGTGCAGAGCCAGGAGTAACCCCTGAGCATCACCAGGTAGGGCCCAAAAAGCAAACTAAAAAAAAAAAAGAAAAGAAAATTCCTTTCATCATAGCTAATAAAATTTTTAGTAGCATCAGTATGCATTTTATTGCCCTGAAAATAGTAGATGTATTAGATAGTAGTAGATGTGGCATGTGATTAGAAAGTTCAGCCCTGCCCTTTTTGTTTTAGTCTAAACGTGTTCATATCACTCCTTTATTCAGAAGTGTTTCCTGGCGCAAATAGGATTCAGTTATTTAGTTATAGTTACACTTAGAAACTTGTTCCTTATATACTGATTTTAAGAGAAATAATTAGTAGGTTTGGAGAGGATTGTTTAATGTTGAGAATTTCAGTATCTGAGTCCAAGATTTATACCTTCCTAATTACTGTGCTTTAGGAAATGTGGGTCTGATTATTTCTAGTACAGGGACAAATTGATGGTGTGTTTACAAGTCCCTGTGAAACTACTCTTTGATCCTGTATTTACCGCTATATTTCAGGAAGATTTCTTAGATCTAACTGTAGCAGTCAAAAACATTTCCAGTCTGGAAGATGCACTTTGGAACATGTATGTGGAAGAGGAAGTCTTTGAGCATGACAATTTGTACCAGTGTGGTGCCTGTGAGAGGCTGGTTACTGCAGCAAAGGTAGGACAGAAGTGTTCACACATGCTTTGTGGCAGAAAAGTCAGTTGTGTGAATTTAGCATGAACGGGAAGATCTGGGACCTCTCGTTGAGCAATAGTATAATGGGGCAGTATTTGCATTTGCACACAGCTGCATGGGTTTGATCCCTGTACCTTGTTTTGTTCCCCAAGCCCTCCAAAGATGATTTCTGAGCATAGAGTAAGGAATAAGCCTTGAGCACTGCCAATGTGGCCCCAAAACCAATAAATAAATAAATCTGAGTTGAAACATATTTACAATTATATAACTTAATCAGATATTTATAATACAGGCTTCAGAGAAAGGGCGACGACACGCAGCAATGCTCAGGGCTGCTACTAGCTCTGATCAAGAACAATTCTGGAGAACATATATGATGTGGTATAGTGATTTGAATTGGAGGTAGCAGGATGCAATGCTAGTGCCTTAACCCCTATCCTGTATCTCTGGCCCCTTATACTAAAAACTCCCAAGATTCCAGCGCAACAGTCCTTTCACTTACTTTCTCCCCAAGTATGAATTTATTTGTATGTGGTATTTCTTAACCTAAAACTGGACTTGGGAACCTTGCATTTGGGAGCCATATGTCTTAGAGCACAGCCACCTAGCACGGCCTCATGTAGTTCTGGTGGTCCCATATGTGCTGGGCCCAGCAGACAATGGGCAGCCAAAAGTAGCCCCTGAGCCCTCTTGAGTAGAGGGGGAGGCTTCTATAAGGAAATAGTTGGGTTATAGTTGTCAGTTGTGAGCAGAAGTGATTGATAGCACCAAGTATGGCATGGAGCCCATGGAAATTCAATTTTAAATTAAAATTAGAGTCTCTAAGAACTGTCTCCAGTTGCTTTTCATGGTAAAAATCTGTATTTTAATCTTACTTCACTTTTCAAAAACTCATATTTTTTTTCTTTTGACAGTCGGCCAAATTACGGAAGCTCCCTCCTTTTCTGACTGTTTCATTGTTAAGATTCAACTTTGATTTTGTGAAGTGTAAGCGATACAAGGAAACTAGCCGTTATACCTTCCCTCTGCAGATCAATCTCAAGCCCTTTTGTGAACAGGTTTGGACTGTTTGTGTTCTTTTGAAATTCTTTTCTGTTGGCAGCCACAACCTTCTCTGACCTGACTTGTGGGTGGCTGGTTGTAGGCTCTCCAGGTGTTGCTTGCTGGTCTTTGTTGTGCCCTGCCAGCCTTCAGACGCTAAACCGCAGAAGCATCCCTATACCTCCTCCCTGATGGTGACACACAGAAACGTGCCCAAAGAACACGTGGCCTGGGGGCAAAAGGAATGGGTCAAAATTCACCTATGAAGTGAAAGCGTAAGAACAAAATTAGAAAATAATCTTATGTTAGAAAAATTATCTTGAACTCATTTCCTGGCTATGGGTCTTTAGTTCATTTTAGATGTGTACATGAATTTGGAACATGAATTGTCCATTGAAACTTTAGAATTTGTTTTGCTTGAAGACAAAGGAAAAAACGATTAGGAAAAATAATTCTGTACTCCATCTACTGTATAAGCCTATATACATAGCGCATTCAGCAGCAAATTTTTGTAGTTCTTATTATAAATCTTTAAAAAAAAAATTGAGGGGATCAAATCCAGTTTCACTCGAGTTCATCCTGGCTGTGCACTCAGAAATTACTCCTGGCAAACTTTGGTGACTATATGGGATGACAGAGATCGAACCCAGGTTGGCCACATGCAAGGCAAACACCCTACCCCCTGTGCTATTGCTCTGGCCTTTAAGTCGTTGCTTTTGTTAAAACCAGAACATTTATTAGCTGGTGTTGCATTTTTCTGTGTATGCATAATCATTTTATAAATGTTCTTAAGCTCAGATGACCTTTCCTCTAGAGCAACTCTCATTACTGAGCTTAATGTTGATGATGATGATGATGATTATACGAATTACCTGGGGAGACTCGAGCATTGCCCTGTGTTATTATTTTGTGTAAAATAAGAAGATTTCTGGTGTAAAATTAATTTACTCACCCTTCCCCTACGGGCTTCCTGAAAATTCTGGCCCTTTTATTAACAATCGTTTGTCCTGTGATTTTCCTATGCTGAAATAAGGAACTATCAAATGTTTCTTCTTTAGGAATTCACATTGGTTTGAAAATAGCCCTCCCCTCCACACACATTATTCAATTTGCCTCTGTATACATCTTTTGTATTTTTTGAATACAAAAAAATCAATCAGACATATAAAAGTGCTTCTTGGTGGAGGGGCGGAGAGATAGCATAAAGGTAGGGCATTTGCTTGCATGCAGTAGGATGGTGGTTCAAATCCTGGCATCCCTCATGGTCCCCTGAGCCTGCCAGAAGCGATTTCTGAGTGTACAGCCAGGAATAACTCCTGAGCACTGCTGGGTGTGACCCAACCCCCTTCCCAAAAAAAGGCACTTCTTGGGACAGAAGGGGTAGTTCAAATTGTAGAGCATGAGCATAGCATATGCAAGCCTTGAGTTTGACCCCTGGCATCTATGACCTTTACTTCCAGTACCAAAGAGCCTAGCCATGGTGTCTCCAAACCATTGATCCTTCAGGTCAGCTTTGGTCCCAGTTACCACGTGATGTAACCCATGTTACAAAACAGATGCATGAAGTTTGTCCTTTTAGAACATATTAGCCTCCAATACTTGGTGCTACTTCAAATAAGCAGTCTAAAGTAGATTCTTTCCCAAAAATCAGTGTGAGTTTCTGTTGGGTTAATCATAATCATAGAGCCATGATCACTGCAGAATGGGTTATTAAAGGATTAATAACCAATAAAGAACTTTTCAGATATCAGATGAAAAGGCTAGTGGTAACTTTGTTTGCCAGAGGCCTGGACTCAATCCTTGGCAGCACTGCTGGGTGAGTGTATACCCTAATCTTAACCTCCAAAAAATAATTTTTTAATCTCACCTGTCTTAACAAAACAGTATTTATAATTCCTGAATTCCCATTGCATGCAAAAGAATAAAGTGTCAGGAGGATTGATGTATGCTAGATATGGCTCTTTGAGGTTCATTCACATATTAGTTGGACAAAACTCAGCAACTACAGAGCACTTTTTTTGTTTGTTTGTTTTTGTTTTTAGGCCACACCTAGCGGTGCTCAGGGGTTACTCCTAGGTATCTGCTCAGAAATAGCTCCTGGCAGGCATGGGGGACCATATGGGACGCCGGGATTCAAACCAACCACCTTAGTTCCTGGGTCAGCTGCTTGCAAGGCAAACACCGGTGTGCTATCTCTTCGGCCCCATTCAGAGCACTTTTATGCAGGAGTGTAATACAGAGATGCTTTTTCTTACTAAAAAAGATTCTAGTAAACTCAGTAATAGGACTCAGAAATAGATACGTGGTTGTTATATACCAAAAATAGACATATCATTATCATACTGACTTACATAATTTTTGCCAAAGTATAAAACTAGAATCAGGCTGGAACAATAGCACAGCGGTAGGGCATTTGCTTTGCAAGCAGTCAACACAGGACGGACCCTGGTTTGATTCCTGGCATCCCATATGATCACCCGAGCCTGCCAGGAGTGATTTCTGAGTGCCGAGCCTGAAGTAACCCCTGAGCGCCACCGGGTGTGACCCAAAAACCAAAAAAAAAGGACAAAAAATTTAGAATCATGTGGAGTATATATTTTCATGTTTGAAAGACAACTTGCTTGATGTGGTGTGTTGATAAATGATAAGTGACATTTTATTAAGTCTGTTCTAATATTAAGACTTAAAATTTAAAGTTGATTCAATGTTAAATAAGAATAAACAGTAATGTTTCCTCATAAATTCAGTAGATGAGATTCATTTTTTTCTCTAATTATCTTTCTATTATCTAATTATATCAATATGTATGTTCTTGCAGAGTGAACTGGATGATGTAGATTACATGTATGATCTCTTCTCAGTTATTATACACAAAGGTGATTGCTATGAAGGACATTATCATGTGTATATTAAAGATGTTGATCATTTGGGAAATTGGCAATTTCAAGTAAGTACAGAAATTGGTAATATCTCTGCAATTTCCTTGTAATATCTCTGCAATTTCCTTTTCTTTTCTTTTCTTTTTTTTTTTTTTTTTTTTTGGTTTTTGGGCCACTCTTGTTTGATGCTCAGGAGTTACTCCTGTCTAAGCGCTCAGAAATTGCCCCTGGCTTGGGGGGGACCATATGGGACGCTGGGGGATCGAACCACAGTCCTTCCTTGGCTAGCACTTGCAAGACAGACGACACCTTACCTCTAGTGTCACCTCGCCGGCCCCATGCAATTTTCTTTTCTAGTCCTATCATTTTGATGAGATTAGCTTTTGCTGCTGTATATTCACTTGAGAAAAATTTTATAGACACTGAATGTTGATACAGGTAGTTTAAAATGTTAATTTCTATATAATTTCACACTACATGAACATACTCTCTTGAGACCACCTTGATTATCTCCAGTTGTTAACAGAAATGGGTAAATGTACACACCATGCAACTGAACTAAATATGCATGGGGGGGTCCATCATTATCTTGTCTTTTTTTAGAGCTTCTTTGATTGTTCATTAAAAGTTTAGTGGCTGGGCTGGAGAGATAGCACAGTGGTAGGGCATTTGCCTTGCTTGCACGCAGCCGATCCAGGATGGACAGTGCCTCAAATCCTGGCACCCTATATGGTCCCCTGTGCCTACCAGGAGCAGACCAGGATTTCTGAGTGCAGATCCATGAGTAACCCCTGAGTGCCTCTGGGTGTGACCCAAAAACAAAAAAAAGTTTAGGGGCTGGACAGAGACAGAAAGAGGGGGTAAATAGGAGGGGAATCACAGATACTGGCGGCGAGAAAACTGAAGTGTGATGTACATTCTATGACTGAAACTAAAGTATAAACAATTTTGTAATTATGGTGCTAAAATAAAGAATAAATTAAAAAGAAAAAAGTTTAGGGTCTAGTGCGATAGAATAGCATGGAGGGTATTTTCCTTGCATGTGGCCAACCTGGGTTCGATCCCCAGCATCCCATATGGTTTCCTGAGGCTGCCAAGAGTAATGATTTCTGAGCATAGAGCCAGAAGAAGTAACCTCTGAATGTCCCTGAGTATGGCCCCAAAACCAAAATAATAAATTAATAAATAAAAGTTTAAAATATTTCTTAAGGCTCTTTGAATAATTGTATGGGAAGAATATAATAGACATACTCTCTGTGGAATTTTGGCATATTACTAAATAACTTCACAGAAGTAAAACTTTAGATGATGAGAAAATGAAAAGGTATGTTCAAACCAAACCAGAAAGATGGATTTCTTTAGGTCAGCAATGCAGAGGATATCAGCCAGCACAGTTTAATAATGAAAATACCTGATCAGAATTTGTAGTTTGGAGAGGAAGTGGGCAGGGCTTAAAACATTTGCTTTACATATGGGTGACCTGATCCCCAACATTTAATATAGTCCACTAAACAGCATTAGGAGTGACCCCTAAGCTAGGAAACGAGCTAGGAACCAGGAGTAGATCACGAACACAACTAGACTTGCCCAAAATCAAACAAGAACTTACGGGAAAATATTGGAATTCAGTGGTTGTAGGTGTACTTACCTCATTATCCTAATTTTCAGGTGATATCTTAATATTTCCATGGTACAGATATTCCTATTTTGCTAATTGCCTTTTGTTATTTTTTAATAAAACGTCATTTATTTATAGATTTGACCAATTAAAAACTATAACCTTTATTTAAAAGCATGGAGGGAAATACAATAGATTAAAAGCATATAAATACAGAAAACTAGAATACTGAAGACATCATCAAAGTGGGTTTATTCTGTTCTGCTGAATGTTGTAAGGGCACAAGACATTAAAATTTATAGGTGAGGGGCAGGGCAAAAAATGTATAGGTGAAAGGATGGATTGAATTTCTGTTGAGGTATTGTACATTCTATATAAAGATATTGACCAGGGATTTGTGAATAAGAGCCAGCCACATTTCACACAGTGTTTTTGTCCTTCATGTACCAGAACCGGGCAGGAGGGGATATTTGGATGGTTGTGTCACTGGGAACCACACATTCCAAATGTGTGTGGAGATACAGAAACGGGGAGATTCTTTGATCTATAGGTAAGCCAGGATAGAAAGACAATTCTGTTGAGGAAACTCTGAGTTACAATCCCACAGTGATTGACAGGATAACTAAATTCAAGTTCATCTGTATGCACATTAATTGTAGGTACCAAGTCGTTAATATGAAATAGTGTTCTTTTAACTGTAACAGTAAAATAAAAACAAGTGCATTTCACTGACACTAGTTCTTGCCCAGAACTCATCCAGTTCAAGGACACAAGTGAAAGCAGCAACGTTTCAAAGACCTTCATGATGCAAGATCTCTGGTTAAGAGCTCCACAGGCAATGAGAAGTCGCTAATTGCCTTTTTAATGATTAGTGATATTGATGTTTTATTGTTTTCCTTCTTAGGAAGAAAAAAGTAAGCCAGATATGAATTTGAATGAAGAAGAGATTGATGATCCATTGATGATTTTAAAGGCAATATTACTAGAGGTATATATAAAAGTGTTTATGTTTATGCATATGTGTGTGAGTGAAATTTACTTGCTAAATCTTATTACTGTTTATAGTCTTTTTCCTTTAGGACCTTCTCCATGTCTGTTAAAAACGTTATAGATTCTGATTATAAAAGCAATACATATTTGGGGCCGGAGAGATAGCATGGAGGTTGGGCATTTGCCTTGCATACAGAAGGATGGTGGTTCAAATCCCAGCATCCGTATGGTCTCCTGAGCTGGCCAGGAGCGATTTCTGAGCATAATGCCAGGAGTAACCCCTGAGCACTGCCAGATATGACCCAAAAACCAAAATAATAATAATAATGGGAGAAAAATGGGAGAAAAAATAGCTCTGAATACAGTCCACAAATGAAAAATACATAAATAAACCAAATCCCTAGCCATTGCTAAGTAACACTAAGATACATTTAAAAGAACATTTATTCAGTTGGACTAGATTCCATCTTAATGGCTTGATTTAATTTAATCACCACTTTTCAAGATGTATTTTTAAATACAAGGTTGAAGTTTTCAGGACTCCATACTCAATCCATGGATTTTAGATACATTTAATTGGGAGGGAGGATGCGGGGACACATCTGGCTATGATCAGGATCACTCTTGGCAATATTCTGGGGATTCTGTATGGTTCCAGGGTCCCAGGTTGGCCACATGTAAGACAAGTGCCTTAGCCACTGTATGATATCTTCAGGCCTGGAAAATACATTTCAGTCCATAATAATCAATCTTATCTTCTTGTTAAACTTACTCATATTCTTCAGACTGTTTAGGAAGGACAAAGATAACCCTATTTTACACTTAAGTATTTTTTCAATTATCTACTAGGAATTTAGCAAACCTCTGGACCTTACTCATGAAACATTTCACCTCTGAACTTTTTTCAAGTTTATGTTCTTTTTTTTTTTTTTTTTTTTTTTTGGTTTTTGGGCCACACCCGGTAATGCTCAGGGGTTACTCCTGGCTATGTGCTCAGAAGTTGCTCCTGGCTTGGGGGACCATATGGGACACCGGGGGATCGAACCGCGGTCCGTCCAAGGCTAGCGCAGGCAAGGCAGGCACCTTACCTTTAGCGCCACCGCCCGGCCCCTATGTTCTTTTTTGAATGCATATCTCTCTCTACATAAACTACACACACACACACACACACACACACACACACACACTCATTTTTGAAGAATTTCATACCTAATTATGTTTGGATTACAACTCCCAACTCTGATTTGGGGAGTTGCTTCTGGGGTGTGTATGTCACCAGGGATTGAACCCAAGCCTCGAGTGTGAAAAAGCAAACACTGAGCTTGTTGATTCATCTTTTAACCCCAAAGAAATTTAAGTTCCCCCTCTTTTGGAAGGAGTGGTTGTGCTGGGATTGAACCCATGACCTCAAACACGCAAGACAAGTGATCTAGCACTGAGAAACACCCTCAGTCTCCTGCTTACTAAGCATCATTTCAGTTAGATATGTTCATACTTAATTGCATATTTGCCTGTTGAATTAAGAATGATTCTGACACTTCCTTTGAACTTAGAGTGCTGGGGGTTATTTGTCATCAATTTTTCTAGAAGACTTTGCTTTCTTCCTAAGGAGGAGAATAATCAAATTCCTGTTTATCAACTGGGCCACAAGATCTTGAAAAAAATAGGCGTATCTTGGAACCAGAAGTTCAGGAAGCAGGTTGGACCTTTGCGGAAGGTAATGAATGTATGCTGAGCTGCCAGAAAGTCCTGTGATCCCAGTACGCAAGTTCTGTTCCAGAAGGATGTTGAAATTTGAATTTTTCTTTAATGATCAGAATTTAGTTAAGTAGTTTATCATGGAATCAAGAAGTCATCAAAATAAGAGAGGGGAGGGTCTTCTGAATTATATCCTTTGTTTTCTATTAAAATGTTATTATTGGGGAGCAGTACTTAGGGGCTGTTCCTGGCTCTGTGCTCAGGCATGACACCTAGTGGTTCTTCAGGGGGCTGTTATGCTATGCTGGTGATGGAGCTGGTTCACTCTCGTTCTCGTTCTTTCTCTCTCTCTCTCTCTCTTTCTCTCTCTCTCTCTCTTTCTCTCTTTCTCTCTCTTTCTCTCTCTCTCTCTCTCACCATTATTTGTAGATGAGAACTAGTCTCTTTGTTTGAGAAAGCATTAATTTATACAACTGTGTATGTGTTTAGGGATACAGTTTCACATTCCCCAAAGTATGTATTATCCTACAAGTGTCTTCTCTGCTTCAAAGATTTTTTTCTTTTTTTATCTTTACTTAGCAATTTAATGATAATGTGTCTCTGATGTTCTTAGTGTTTATTTTCATGGTGATTGCAACTTTTATATCATTCAAACCCTTAGTTGTTGCCCTTCGATTTCACAGGTTTGTTGAGAAGGGTGGTTGGACCACATTCAGTGATGCTAGGGGTCACTCCTAGTGGTGCTCAGGAACCAAGTGATGCTGGGATGGAACCCATGGACCCTCAATGCAAAGCATGCATCCTAACCTGTTGGGTATCATCTGGGCCCTGGCTGCTTTTTCTACCCTATTGCTTCTCTTCTAGGAATCCAGTTTCATGTAGTTGTTATTTCAGCTCTTGATAATGAAGCATGTTGGTCTGTTCTTTGTGTAGCATCTACTTTCTCCATGTCTACTGAACCTGAGAGTGGCAGGCTTGTTACTCTTCTCAGGCTTTGTATCATGTTCTTATGGATTCTGAAATTCCCTGCAGAATTTTTTTTTCAGGGGAGGGCCACACTCAGTGATACTCAGCTGTTACTGCTGGCTATGCTCTCAGAAATTGCTCCTGGCTTGGAAGACCAAATGGGATGCCGGGGATCAAACTCAGGTCTGTCCTGGGTCATCTGTGTACAAGGCAAATGCCCTGCCTATGCTATCAGGCTGGCCCCTCTCTGCAGAATTTTGTACCACCATAACCCCCAGACTTCCTTTTGTCCTTTAGGCAGTGACTCTCTCAATTTTGCTGAGTCCTAGGCAAGGACTCGCTCCCTTCTTATTCTCTAGGCCCACTCCTTTCTCTTCAAGTAGATTTCAGACCGACCAGTGTGTAGAAAGCGATCTATTTTTTTTCCCTTCCCTCAGTCTTTGTTGTGGTTGTAATTATTACAGCTACCATGACCTTGATACTGCCCCCTCCCAGGTAGCCGTCCTCTCCCAGAATCATATGCCTAGTTGTGGCACCATCATTGCATCCAGCATCATACTTGGCATGTGGGGCAATGCCTGGGCTTGAGCCTAACAGACCCTCAGAGTAGTTCACACTCTTTAAATGATTCCTGGTTTTGGGGGGGGTGGGTACATCTGGCAGTATTCAGGGCTTACTCCTGGCTCTACACTCAAAGATCTCTCCTGGCAGTGCTGACCATATATGGTGACAATGATCAAAACTGGGTTGGCTGCAATACAAGGTCCTTCCCACTGTACTGTTGCTCTGACCTGACTCTTATTTTTATTATTATTAAGAGAAATTGCTAGAAAACTATAGTTTATGCTTTGCATAGGTAACTTTTAAATGTTTCCGAAGTGTTCATGTGAGGTCCTGAGTTCAACCCCTGCAACAATACCCTCCCCCTGGAATGTTTTATTATTTATTCTACCCAGCCTGTTTCATGCTTTTTACAGACAGAATTATGAAGATATAATTTAACATGAGACACAGTACCTTTATCCTTTCATAGAGCTGCCACCCAGAAGGGTGTTCTTCCTCCTGGTTCACCAACCACCAACCACAATTAAAAACAAAGTAGAGAGAGGAAGACTGGGCAGGCTGGGCTAGGCTTGTACCTTTGCAACCATTTGCCTGCCAGGCACATGTGCAGCCCTGAGTATGATTCCGTGGTACTAAAAAAAGAAAGGAAAGAAGAAATAAAGCTCTAATTACAGCAAGGAAATTCAAGGTTTCTTTAAATTATGTTCAGCCAACCATTTCTAATTAACCTATACTCTGCTTTTTGTTTCTGTGCAGTTCTTACAGCTGCATTCACAGACATTTCTGCTTAGTTCAGATACAAATACTGTCAGTCTACTGAAGAACCAGGAGTCCCAGCCTGAGTCAACACCACAGAAGCCTGATCCTCAAGGTTGCAAGACACTTCCTTCAGAGTCCCTGGGAGTGAAAGATCCAGGCTCCTGCCCACACTGGTTTGATATAAATGACTCTAAAGTTCATCCCATTGAGGAAAAGGACATTGAACAGCAGTTTCAAGGAAAAGAAAGTGCCTACATGTTGTTTTATCGGAAATCCCAATTGCAGCGGCCTTCTGAAGGTGTGTATTACACAGGGAAAATGCACCGATTTTAGTTGAACATGTCAAGTAGATTTGAATTCTCTTTGCTGTTAGCCTTCTCAAGGAAGGTTTACACTTGAAGCTTCTTTTAGTTTGTGTAGGGAGCATACCCAGTATTTTCAAGAGCAACTTCTGACTCTGCTCAGGGGTCACTTCTGGTAGTTCTTAGGGCACTACTGTGTACCAGAAATCACAGAAATCAGGGCCTCCCACTTGCAATCAATGCTTTGCATGTTTTCTGGCCTGGCTTCATATTAAATATTTTACAGTTAACTTTAAGAAGTTCGGTTTACCAAATGGATGCTGACAACTTTTTTTTGGTTTTTGGGCCACACCCAGTGGTGCTCAGAGGTTACTTCTGGCTATACACTCAGAAATCACTCCTGGCTTGGATGGGATGCCGGGGGATAAAATTGCAGTTCGTCCTAGGTCAGTGCATTAAAGGCAAACGCCCTACTGCTTGCGCCACCACTCTAGCAACAATGATGCTGACAACTTGTTTTCCTACATAGAATAGATATTTCAGGGGCCGGAAATATAGCACAGTGGTAGGGCGTTTGCCTTGCAAGCAGCCTATCCAGGATGGATGGTGGTTCAAATCCCAACTTCCCATATGATCCTCCATGCCTGCCAGGAGTGATTTCTGAGTGCAGAGCCAGGAGTAACCCTGACCACCACCGGGTGTGACACAAAAACCAAAAATAGCACAACCGGTAGAGCATATGCCATGTATACGGCTGACATGGATTCCATCCCTGGCATCTCATATGGTCCCCTAAGTATGCTAGGAGTAATTTCTGAGCAAAGAACCAGGAGTAACCACTAAGTGCTGCCAGTAGTGGCAAAAAAAAAAAATTCCAATTTACTCCAGAACAATATGAGACCATAGTTATATTTTCTTGGAGGGTGGGTGAGAAAGAGTAGGGTGCTCAGTAATGACCCCTGGCAGTGCTCAGGGTTCATCCTCATGCAAGCACACCTTGCTCCTAACCCTATCGTTAGATTTTCAGAATTGCACATCCTTGAATCAGGGATTTTCTGTTTGTGGATCACTTACCTGTGACTGCATGGTTTTTCATTTGACCTTTGACTTAGAAGTGGCCTTTGTCATATTTTCACATGTTCCCCTTATTTCCCTCAAGGTTATTTGTCTTCTGGGTAATTGAAATATTATTAAACATCTTTGTTGAGCCTTCTGAGAAAGCTCAAACTTTGATGGCCTCTGTGCTTGTTAGAATTGAAGTCACCATGAATCCATAAGTTGTAAGACTTTTATTTATCACTTCCCAATTCAAAATAAAATATCTTAAGAAATAGCAACAGTAAAAAAAAATTAAAGCAGGGAGTCTCTTTAGGTTGAGACATACCTATGATGAGATAGAAGAATTCTCTTAGACAATGAGAATTAATATCATTTTTATAAAGAATAAGAAATGAACTATTAATAATTAAAATTGAAGAAAATTAACTTTCTGGATCTGAACCAGTCCTTTGACCATTCTGTTAAGCAGAAAGGGCTTTGCATTTTTCAGAGGAGAGAGACGTTTCATAGTAGTTTTTCTGATCAAAAGGCTAGAGTAGGGGCTGGAGAGATAGTACCTCAGGAGGGTGTTTGCCTTGTACACAGTTGACCTGGGTTTGGTCAACTGAGCACCACCAGGAGTAACCCCATAAGCACTGCTGGCTGTGGCTTAAAAAACAAAAATAATTTAAAAAAAATTCTAATAGTTCAGGCAGTGTATTGTGAAGGCAGAGAGGCAGACAGACTCAGCACTATAATTCAGTACCAAGCCAGAAATATATCTGGGTGTGGCTCTAGGTAGGGGTATGTGCAAAGCATGAACCTAGGGAGGCCCTAGGTTCCGTCCAGATGAAAAACCCAAACAAGCAAACTTAAACCAGTGATCCTGCTTCCATAAATCACCTAAGTCTAATACACCAGTATATAAATAACTGGTCAAAATATATTTATTCTCTTTTGTTTACAGCAATCACTAATTAGAAATCACCTAAAGTTGTAACAAGGGGCCGGAGAGATAGCATGGAGGTAAGGCATTTGCCTTTCATGCAGGAGGTCATCGGTTCGAATCCCGGCGTCCCATATGGTCCCCCGTGCCTGCCAGGAACAATTTCTGAGCCTGGAGCCAGGAATAATCCCTGAGCACTGCCGGGTGTGACCCAAAAACCACAAAAAAAAAAAAAAAATAATAAAATAAAGTTGTAACAAAATAAGGAATTTGTTCAATTACAGACTGTTTATAGACTCAATTACACTAAACAGGTAAGGCTCTGAGAAACAGTTCTTCTAAATAATATGAACTGGAAAAGCACGTTGACTGTTCTGTGGACTGTAATGCTGGCACATGTACAGCACATGTGTGAAAGCACGACCTGATGGTATTTACTCTTTCACCCTCCCCATCTTTGGCAGCCAGGTTCTGTAGGGGCAGTCCATTAATAAGAGGGTTTCTTCACAGCCTATGCCAATCCCCGGTTCGGGGTCCCTTGTCACTTGCTCAGAGAGATGGACACAGCCAACATGGAGCTGCAGACCAAAAGGTAACTTCAGACTTCTTCAGGGTTTGGGGTTTGCTGGGTTTCCTGGGATTGGGTGACATGTTTACCGTCGATTTGAACTAGAGGGAAAGTATGGCAATAGAGTGAGTGAGAGGCCAACATCAAAGATGTTAATGAAAATCAAAACTGTTTTTTTTTAGGGGGCCATATCTGGTAGTGTTCAGGACTTATTCTTTTTTTTTTTTTTTTTTTTTTTGTTTTTTGGGCCACACCCGTTTGATGCTCAGGGGTTACTCCTGGCTATGTGCTCAGAAATCGCCCCTGGCTTGGGGGGACCATATGGGACGCCGGGGGATCGAACCGCGGTCCTTCCTTGGCTAGCGCTTGCAAGGCAGACACCTTACCTCCAGCGCCACCTACCCGGCCCCAAGGACTTATTCTTGACTGTGCTCAGGGATCACTCTTTGCTGTGCTCAGAGCACCATATTGGATGTCAGGGATTGAACCTGGCAAGTGTCTTACCTGCTGTACTATTGTTCCAGCCCTCAAGTCAGTACATGTCAAATACATTGGTTGTGAGTGCTGACCTACTTGGTTAGCTGTTGGTCTGTGGTCTGTGGGGACTGTGGTCATCTGGATGCTAATGCCGCCTTTGTCCAGTTATGGGATCACTCCTCAAACTCAGCTGAATCTCCATTCTCAGACCAAATACTTGAAGCATCTGAAGTGATCTGCTGACAAATTTGAATGAGGCTGAGGATATTGAACCGAGATAGACCAGATGGCTAAGAGGAGGGCTGGAGTGGTTAGATGGCAAGATGGAGGCATTTATTTTGTAGAGCTGAAGTAGAGCTGGAGAGACAATGCTGCAGTAAGGTGCTCACCTTGGATGTGGCTGACCCTGACACAGTCCCCTGAGCACTGTAAGGATTCACTTCTCAGCACAGAGCCAGGAGTGACCCCTGAGCACTGTCAAGTGTGGCCCACTCTCTGAACCCCCTCAAAAAAAGAAGAAAAGGGGGCCAGAGAGAGCACAGTGGTAGGGCATTTGCCTTGGACGCAGCTGACCCAGGAGAGACTCAGGTTTGATACCCAGCATCCCATGTGATCCCCCAAGCCTGCAGGAGCAATTTTTGAATGCAGAGTCAGAGTAACCCCTGAGGGGCCGGAGAGATAGCACAAGGCAATGCCTTTGCCTTACATACAAAAGGACAGTGTTTCGAATCCCAGCATCCCATATGTTCTCCTGAGCCTGCTGGGGGCAATTTCTGAGTGTAGAGCCAGGAGTAGCCCCTGAGCGCTGCCGGTTGTGACCCAAAAACAAACAAACAAACAAAAAACAGAGTAACCTCTGAGAGCCACTAGATATGCCCCCCCCCCAAAAAAAATAAAGAAAATAATAAGGCTGAAACTAAAGTTGGTCAGTCTGGTCCTAATACAATCACAGGAACAGGCCTCTGGCATATACTTGCTTACACCCATAATGTTTTCAGGACTGGATGATGCAGAGGTTCAGTATCTGTTCAGAGGCACCTGGCACTGCACACATTAAAACAGTTTCCTTGGGATTCACCATATCAAGGCTTAACTTGTGCTTTTTACTGAGAAACTCAAATGATGTGGCTGGAGCATGGAAGAAAAGGAGGTTGATTGTGATTGCGGTCTGAGATGGAACACTGTCTCGGATGGAAAATCAGCTATTTGGGTGTAGAATGAAACCGTGTTTTATCTGTTATCCTGTTCGTCCTCTTTAAAGGGCAGAGTCTGATTCTACTAGCAACAGTTTGCAATTATGTCTCCACCTGGGCACACACTATATTTATAGTTACTACGAGTGCGCTCTGTGCCAGACATCATCTAAAAGCGTACGGAACCTGACTTTTGACCAAAGGAAAACTTTAGGAGACCTTCGGCAGTCCGTTTTAAAGGTAATTCCATCTGCCGTCTCTCCTTACTTGGGAGGGGCCATCAGGCTGGCTTCTGCTTCCACAACCCTCTCTGGATTGAGTCATGATACTGGCCACTGGGGCGGACACACACACACACACACACACACACACACACACACAGAAATCTGGCCATGTTTATGCCAATGGACTTGGGACACACGGGGACACACACACACACACACACACACACACACACGCACACACACACACACAGAAATCTGGCCATGTTTATGCCAATGGACTTGGGATCACCCCTTCTCAGATGAAGTCCTAATGGAAAAGGTCTTATTCTGCTTCGTAGGGGTTTGGTGTTCAGTCCTGTCGCTGTTTTCTCAGAAGAGAGCCCTGACAAAGGCAGGGGGACCACAGTTGATCAGAGAGTACTTTCTGGAACTGTGGAGATGGGCTAGCTAGGACTGACTCAAGGTGTTGATATTTCTTTTAGCATGTTCCTTTCAGTCCCTAGAGTCCCAGATCTAAAAACTAACAGGCCACATGTCTGCACTGGTTAGGTTCTAAGGTGGTTGCTTTAGGCCAGCTTTGTGTGCTCAGGCCATGTTCTGGCCTGTGACATGACAATTCCCATGTAGTGACTTACTCCCTGGTGGCACTGTCCCCTGTGTCAGCCCTGGTAATATGTTTCCAATGGGAATATGAGGATCTGGGTTTGCTTCACACCTCAGCTGTAGATGAGTCAGCCCAGCACACATCTTTTTGCACCTGGAAATAGGCTGGATGTGGGACTTAAAATTGTTCTTTTCTCTCATTGACACCCTCTAGCTGTTTGAGTTTTGGGAAGGAGATATGGTTCTGAGTGTCGCCAAGTCCACTCCAGTGGGACTCCATGTCTGCCGGAATCTCCATGGTAATTAATAAGGCACTGCACATTTACACTTTGGTAATGCTCTTCTGAAACTTTCTGCTCTTGCTCTTGTCTCCCTCCTGCTTTATTAACTAAGAAGACTAGCATCACATTGGCAGTTTAGAAGCAAATAAATGTTCTAATTTATGATGTATCCAGTTTAGGTACTAGAAAAATAATCCCTAACATGGAAATTTCTACATTTTCTTAATTTAAAATGACCTTTTTTTTAAATTAAAAATGTTTTGAATTGGGGCCGGATAAATAGAATGATGGTAAAGCATTTGCCTTGCATGCAGAAGGACGGTGGTTTGAATTCCGGCATCCCAAATGGTCCCCCGGGCCTGCCAGGAGCGATTTTTGAGTGTAGAGCCAGGTGTAACGCCTGAGCTACCGGGTGTGACACAAAAACAAAAACAAAAAAAGATTTGAATTTTGGAGTATTTGGGTATATTAAACTTTTCAGGAAGATGATTTTGAAACCACTTGAATCTGACTTGTCTGTTTTTTCCCAATTCTCAGAGACAAATTTGGAAACAGAAGTCCAGTTCTCTATTATTTGTTCCTTGAGAGCTTAAGTTCTCAAGTACTTTCACATTCCTTGAGAGGACTAGGATTTGGCTCAGCTGGTTAATGCATGCTTTGCTGGCATACAATAGGCACAATCCCCCAAGCATTGCTGGGTGTGACTCAACAAAACGAAGTAGAAGATTGAATGCTTTTTGTTCACTTGACAAGAAAATAGTTCTAGTAACATTTTCGGTTTTGTGGTTTTTATGTACCTAATACTGTGCTGTTTGATGTGATGCGGCTCATTGACTTCTCACAGATTTCTCCTATTCACAACTAGAAAAACTGAACATTAGCAAATACACAAAGAGTGCATGCAGCTGTTTGAGCTTTTCTGCTGTCACAATGCCCCATCCAGCTAACTTTCCTGGGAACTCCATTTCTGCTGTGGTGCCCACAAAGATTGTCCAGTGACATGGGGAAATGTTCGCAAGGAGGAGAAGCCTAGAAGGACCAACATCATACTACCTTTTCTTTGTGTCTACTCAGTGAGATTGATGAGACAGACAGACGCTTGTATCTCAGCTATGCCCATAGCAAAGGTCTCACCCTCAGTCTTGTCTTCTAGGAGATGACCTGACTCTGAGTGATGTAGGAATTACTGATCGTGCGAACATCTTCGTCTGGAATGGTGTGGAGGTGAGAATGTGTTGGTGACAGACAGGTGACCATTTGCATGCCTAGTTGCCATTGGAATGAAATTCTGTCCAGCACACCCAAGGGCAATAGAACAGCAGAGCCTGGTGGGCTAAAGAGTCTTAGCTGCATTTAGGGTGTTACATGCAGAAGAGCATGTTTGTCTTGAGGTGCTATGAAGGGAAGCTGCAAGTATATGCCTCCCAAATTGTGAAGATAGTGGAAATCTGTACTGGGTCAGGAGGTAGATAGGACGTGGAGGAGCTAAGTCAGCTCTTGCTGTCAGGAAGGGGCCAAAAGGTCGTGCCCATTAGGTGCACAGTCTTCAGCCCATCTCACCCCCACCACTAAGGCTCCATATCAGTCTACCTGCCCCAGAGTGGAAGGAAAGTTACAGAGAAAAGCCTGAGGTTCTTCTGATGCCTCAAAGTTTGTGGAGACTTAGTTACTGACCATTGTTTGTGGTCTGGGAGCCTATGGCTGGGTCTGGGCAAATACTAGCTGGTCTGACGGTCATCTTGGTGCTGCTGCAGGTTGGCGGAGTCCCCCTCCCTATTGGTTATGACTGTGAGCCACTGCTTCTGAACATCGTGCGGCGATGTGAAGACTGTCAATGGGAATCTGTGCTCATTATCGCCGGCAACGCTGATCTGGGTGCTGTGTCTGCAGCCAGAGACATCCCACTGGGCATCGTGTTCATCAAGACAAAGCCTATGGGCCAGAAAAACTGGACCCTCATTTCCAAGAGGGACATGCGCAAGACTCTCCTAGACCTCGGGCTAAGAAATGGAAGTTCAATCCTGTTTCAGGACGCTGTTCGGGGTGATTACAGGTGAATACTCAGAAAGGACTTAAAGCTTATGCAGGCCTTGAGCACTGGTTTTCCCCCCGACCATCCCCACACCGCTACTGCCACCCCCTACCTCCAACATGTGCTACATAGGGTAAATAGGAATGTTCTAGGTGGAACATTTTGGAGAACAAATGATTTGTGATATGATTGAGGGGAGGATGTTGGAGCAGGGCTGTGGTAATTTATACAGATATAAACTAAATGAGGACTAGATTAACTTTTTAGAAAGCACACTCCTGAGACCAGTGAGATAGTATTGGAGTTCAGGTGTTTGTCTTACATGCAGCTTATCCTACCACATGGTTCCCCAAACCCCAAACCCCGCCAGGGGTGATGCCCAAGCATAGAGTCAAGAATGAGCCCTGAGTAGAGAGTCAGGAATAATCCCCAGTCACAGAGTCAGTAATGAGCCCTGAGCACAGAGCTGGGTGTGGCAGCTCCCAATCCCTTTCCCCAGCATCCCACATGGTCCCCCAAGTCTGCAGAATCAGGAACAACTTCCAAGCATACCTGGATATGGCCCCCAAACAACAACAAAGTAGTAATAGGGTTTTGGTGTGAGGGTTTTTTACTGTTCCATTTCTTCTCCTGTCAAAGGGATGGTCATTAGTCAGGCTGCCAAGGGCTAGAGTGATCAGAAGGAACATGAGCTGTCAGATGTCTCACAGAGGGAGCGAGGGAGAGACACTGGGCCAGAACAGTCCCGTGACCATCACCCCAGGCCCTGGTCTTCAGGACTAAGGTTTCTTCTGGAAGCATTTTGATTTTCTGCGCTGTATGTGAAGGACTGCTGACCTGGTGGACTCCCAGGCATCGGTGCTACAGAAACGGTGTTTTGTAGCCAGAGTACCGCACTCTCTTTGGGGTTACTTCTACCCACCCTCTCTTGCCATTCAGGACATAGAAATAACTCCTCCTCCCCCAACCTTGGCCTACTATTTAGAGGAATCACTTGGTTTGAATCATTTGTTCTAGTCCAGGTGCTATTATGTAGTAAAATTCTCATAGATACACATTGGCCGCTTATGTGGAGATGTGGCTGTGTCAGTCACTGTCCAGATCTTAGCCCCTGGTCAGGCCCTCACGCAGCTCCCGAGGGTTCAGTATAGGCGGGAGTTACCTAATTTTGTCCTTAGAGCAGTTCTGGAAAGCTGCAGCCACCAGTTATTAGTCCAAGTCCATGAAGGCCTGGGTCCAAGCACTGCTGGCCTGGCTCACCCTGCACACAGAAGGCTTTCTTGAAGGCAGTTGCAGGAACTAGGTTGTGCCCACTTCTGAGGACAGGCAGTGCTCTACCATGCTCCATGCTCTAGAGAGAACCTTCAAGCCTGGCTGGTGCTGTGCAAAGACCCATTCCTGAAACTGTTTGTTTTCGGGGGGGCCACATCCAGCATTGCTCAGACCTTCCTCTTGACTCTGCACTCAGGAACCACTCTTAGTAGGGCTTGGAGGAACATATGGATACCTAGGTCAAACCCAAGTGCAAGGCAAGTGCCCTCCTCCCTGTGCTGTCACTCCAGCTCCTGAAACATCTTTTCACCTCCAGATTGTTTTCTGAACGAGGAGGGTGGAGCCCTCCAATGGATGGACACAACGGGCTGCTAATAAAAAATATGTGCCCATTACACTCTGAAAAGCAGCAAGTAGAACTATGGGTGTCTTCTAGCAGCGTGAGTAAATTATGACTAGTTTGTTCATACTTTGCCTATTAGAACTCTACTAAAGAATCTTTTCAAACAGTGGTATCTGTAGTAGATGTCTTAAGAAACAGCTTTTCATGTTTAATATTTGATCATTGCTTATTTACCTGTACTGGCTCTTGGCATAGCTCCAGAAAACACATGCCCCCTTTTCCTCCTCCAAAGCTTAGGATCAAACTGTGAGAAATACCTTTTTTAGTAGTCATGGAAACCTCTGGCTTAGATTGATAAGGTGCTCTTTTTAAGGGTATTTTCTATTTTTTTTTATTTATTTTTAAGCCAGTCAAATTGAGCAGTAGGGGTGGGTTATATTCCAACTTCTGTGATACTAACATTAATAAATTCATTTTCTATATTTTTAAAACCAGAGGCACATAGTTTGCTTTTTTGTTGCACTATTTTTCAGTGGTTTTATTTTTGATTTTTGGCAAAGCAGAGGCCAGAAGCCAGGGCCCCACACATAAGGCCAGGCTCTTCACCAATAATCCCCAAAGCTGGCCCATTTTTTGGTTTATCTTCTGTTGCTTTGCACTCAATTCTGTGTTTTGTAGAAAGTCAACTGTTCTTTTATTAAAAGGGATCCTTCTACTGACCAGTTCCTTTAAACATTTCCGAAGATGTCTTTCTATACTTGTGAACCATCAGTTAAGTTTCTTTTTATAACATTAAAGAAACTTACTGGGATGTTTGTTTTGTTTTGTTTTGTTTTGATATAAAAATGATCATTTCAGAGCACGTGTTCTTGTGGAGAAATAGTGAAAGCTCTTAGACTAGGGCTCTGAAATCCAGAATCCCCGGAGACCACTGCCTTCCACAACATCTGGAACTGTCCGCAGAGACTGTAGACACTGACAGAAGGGGTGCTCACACTGGCTTACCCTCAGCTTCTAAAATGTTGTGCCCTAGAAGAGATTTAGTCTAAAGAAAAATTAAAAAAAAAAGGAAAAAATAAATTGTCTAAATTTTGAATAGAGCTAATGTTGTACATTTTTATATTGTTTTTTTAATTGGGCTTTAATTCATTATTAACAGAAAGGAATGTGATTTCTGGTTTTCTTTTTTTTTTCTGAGCAGAAAAGTTACTTGTTTGTTAACTGTTGTCTTTCTGGCTAGTTTTCTCATTGTGGCTTTTCCTATTCTGATTAACACTCATTTGGTGAAAACATAACTGTTAAGATCTCAGCTGTTGTTTGTAACCATGTAGGCAAGAGAATATGATATTCAGAGATGGGGAAATGGTTTTCCAGGAGGCAGAAAGGTTCTGGTGGTAAGGCTGGTGACCTGTGATCTGTGTGTGAATGTGCTGACAGCAGTGCCCCGCAACCCTCTCTGTTCACTTTTCAACTTATACTCATTCATTAGTTTATTTCTCTATTTTAGGTGGTGTTTGATATTCGAATTAAAGCCATAGAGGAATTAAAATTTATGAAGGAACTAGGTAATCATTTATGTTTGCTTTGGTTTTATTTTTTTGGTTTAATTTAGCTTTAAAAAATTTTTTTAACTGAAAAGAATATGGGGAAATACAGCTAATCATTAGAGGGAAAAAAATCACACCTACCACCCAAAATGGACAAATGTTATCATTCTTATCATGTGTTTTCATTTGAGACATTACAGATTAATTCTCTGCATTTGCTCTTCCATAGACATTCATCTCT
Source organism: Suncus etruscus (assembly GCF_024139225.1). Lineage (NCBI taxonomy): Eukaryota > Metazoa > Chordata > Mammalia > Eulipotyphla > Soricidae > Suncus > Suncus etruscus. The sequence goes on from NC_064849.1 coordinate 18,237,225, forward strand.
GATCGTGCTGTCTATAGTCTGTTCATTAGCACTGTTCTGCATGTCATTCTCCATGTGTCGCTCTGGACCACAGTCCCCATGTCCAGAGGTTGTGTCACAATGAATGCAATCTGCAAACTCAGCATTGGGTTTGCATTAGTCATTCAATCCAGGTGCCATTCATGTCCTATCTCACATCCATCTTCTTGAGTGCATCTGTGTTCATTAGTAAATGGACAGAGGCATAGAGCCAGGCCCATTGTGCCCATTTACACTCAGATCCCCTAATAGTCCTCAATCCTACTCGCTCACTCTCCATGCTTTTCTGGCCTCTTCAAGTCATTGTGGCCATTCCATAAGTGATCTTTGTGTGGTTTTTTCCACAGAGTAACTCGAAGTGACCTCCCATACAGCTCAGTGCCTCCATGTCCTGTCTGCTATCATTCTCTTGCATGTCAAGAATCCTGTTTTCATTATTCATTCATGAGTTACCAGACATTTGGGCCCTATTATGCTTTTCCTTTTATGAATTATGCTGCTATGAAAATATGCACGTAAAATTTCTATGGATCTGTATTTCTCATTCTCTAGTTCCTGTCCATGACCAGATTGTGTCAGATGACAGGTTTATATTTAACTCTCTAATCCAGGGGTCCGCAAACTTTTTAAACAGGGGGCCAGTTCACTGTGCCTCAGACCATTGGAGGGTCTGACTATAGTAAAAACAAAACTTATGAACAAATTCTTATGTACACTGCATATATCTTATTTTGCAATGAAGAAACAAAGCAGATACAAATACAATATGTGGCCTGAGGGCCATAGTTTGAGGACCACTGCAAGCAGTCACCCACTGACCTTGGGAATGACTCAATAGCGGAAGTACCAACAACAGAGCCCTAGTTTTGATCCCTGGTACATGGTTCCCTGAGCATTACTGCTGGCTATGGGCCCCTTTACCCCACGAAAAAAAAAAAAAGTACTAAATTTTCCAAATTATCTGAATCATTTTCATCTTATAGCAGTGTATGAGGGTTATAATTTCTCCACAGTGGTGTACCATTATAATTTTTGGCCACAATTGTTAATTGTGGTTTTTTTAGGACCATATTAGATTAACTCATTTAATTGTATTTTCCCAGTGCACTGGTGATGAGGCTATTTTGTGTGTTACTAGTCAGTTTTGATGTCCTTAAGGATTCTACTATTGAGCTTTAGGAATTAAGTAAATTGAACAAAAACTCAAATCAACAGGGAAAAATTATTTACTCACAATGAAAAATGAAATTTAGAAATCATAGCAGTACAATGTAACACAAAATCCATGGTGATAAATGTACAAAATAATGTGCAAAATGTTTATATACTGATTATTAGAAATCATGGTTATGAAAATCTAATTCAGAAAGTAAATTGAATAATATGCAACAGTTTTGTACCAGAGGATACTTGCTGACAGAGGCCAGTACTCCCAGAATATATCAAAGATTCAATGAAGTCTCCCTGAGAATCAGGACATTTTCCTGTTTGAAATTTACAGGCTGATCCTTAAATGTATGTGGAATAATCTAAAGTATTTATAATTTTTTTGGTGGGGGTTCACATAGTTGGAGGAGTTATACCATCTGATTTGCAGGCTCAGTGTTCTAAGTTACAATAGTTAAGGCAGTTGTATTGGCATAAAAGTTGGCATGTATAGCAGCTGTTCTCAGCTAGGCCATATTCCCAGTCTAACCCAAAGGGTCACATGGAGATGGGGTCTACATGGCCAATCTGGCAGATGTTAGAAAGGAAACCTGATTGGGAGGGCCCAATCAGAAAGATGCTGAGTGGACCTGAGAGAGGACAGAGTTCGACAAGCTCTAGCCTGCATTCAATTTTTATAGAGCCAGTGAATTTAACATTTTTAAATATTTTACATTTTTAAAGGTTCTTTCAAGAAGAGGACTATACAGAAAGGCTTTAGGTTTTATTTTTCAGAGCCTAAAAGTTTGACAGGGCTCTGTAGAACTCTAGATGCTTGTACACACACAGTTGCCATTCACCAAAAGCAGAAGTCTCATCCTTGGTGGGAGTAAGGACATTTGCCACAGATGGTGTTAGATGACTGGAGATCCAGATCCCAGAACAAACCTCCAACTTTACCTTACATTGTGTAAGGTAAAGCCTTAAATCGTTAAAGTCTTAAATACTAAACTCTAAAGCTATAAAATATCTACAAGACACATGAGAAACTCTTGGTTGCTTTGACCATCAAGAAAAAAAGATTGTTTTAGGTAGATGGACTCAAAAACTGTGAAGAGAAAAATATAACAAATTAGATAATGTTAAAATTTTGGAACTCAGATTCTTCAAAAGGTAGTTGAAAGGACAAGCTACAGACAGGAAGGAAAATATACACTAAGCCTATATTTGGCAATAGCTGTGCACCCAGGAAGCATAAAGTGCCTGTAACATTGACCAAAGGTCATCTAGTCTGGATAGAAGGACATTTCCAGGAAAGACCTGCCAGGAAGCCATTGATTAGCATAGAGGACACTTGTCTCAGTCACCATCCATCACAGCACCCGCATGGACTTGTGGGAATAGGCCTCTATCCTCTTCCCTTTCCCTCTGTTGCTGTCTTCACTGTGCCTGAGATGCACACACATAGTTATTGGGTCACCATCTGCCTGTGGTGCTCCCAGGGGACAGCACATCTGAATGCTAGTGGCAGTGTTTGCCAGGGCTTGCCATGGTGCTCACATGCATGCTTGTGGTAGCATTTTGGGGGCCATGCTTGCCTTTGGGTATAGGCCATACTTTGTGCTGTGGGTGCCACTTGTGGGTGACAGTAGAGATCAAACTGCCACATGGCTACAGCCACTAACTGTGTGCCAGTGTAGATGTGGCGTTTACTGAAACACTTGGATTGCAGATGAGCAGTGCCAATAGGTTACTGATTCTTAGATGAAAACCTAAAACAAGGCCAAAGAGATAGTGCAGCAAGTAGGATGCTTCCTTTGTGGACAGTTTACCCAGGTATGATCTGACATTCCATAGGATTCCCCAAGCCCTTCAGGAGTGAGCTCTGAGCACAGCTGGATGAACCCCAAAACCAAAAAGAAAGAAAGCCTAAGACTTTTTTCTGTAAAAACAAATGTATAGATCACATGTAAATGTTCATGTCCCAGGGCACATTAGGAAATGGCCCTCACATTAAGGAATGGGTGAGTGGGGTGTCCACTCTGAGGGCTGCTGACCATGAGCAGAAGCACTAGCCTTGCTTCTCAGATGGCGGCTCTGGCAGCAACTGAAGGTGGGACCCAGTACAGCACATTCTCAAAGGTTTTGTTCAGGAAATTCCTGACAAGACCTATGCTAGAGTTGCAAGTGCTACCCTGTAACTCCAGGGGTCTTCCACTAGCCTTCTTTCAGTCTCCCCAGGGGCTCCATGTCCCACTCTCAATATACGTGTCCTGGAGACCTGTGCGGAGCTTGAGTGCCTGGAGCCATCTGCCACCCCTGAGATTGGTGGAAGAGTGGCATCTTCTCTTTGGGTACACAAACCTCTCTGTTTATCTGCTTTCTGTCAGTCCTTAGATCTCAGGGAAATGTTGCTTTTTCTGTTCTCCCTGGTCACACATATCCAACTCAGATTTTTTTTTCTCCAGTATGGATGCCATCTCACTATGTACCTGGGGATTTGGTGTTCCCTGTCTGTGGAGAGAAAGTGGAAGCAGTATTTGAACATTATAACTTCTGTTGCTTCATTCTTTTTACAAGTTGCTAAGAAATCTTGCAGTGATCAGCTCCTGCCCTAATTGTCTTAGTGCTAGAGGTGGAGCTTGAGTCTTAGATCCTGCCAAAATGTCTGATACAGTCACAGCCTCTCAGGCTTAGCCCAAGCTCGCCCTCTCAGAAGGCTTCCAACCACTCTCAGCTTTTGACTGACTGGGACAGAATCCTCCGTACTAGATAAAACTCTACCATGCTCCTGCCTACAAAGCAAGAACTCATCTCCCTTTATGTACAAAAAGGACCCATTTTGAATGTCAGGGAACAAATCCAGAGCTTTATCTATGCAAGGCTTAAAAATCCTGCTCCAAACTCCCACACCTAACGGTTGGGCTCTGCACGGCCTTAGCATGCATGGATTTTTGTGTTTCAGTTACCACAGCCTCACAGCCAGAGAAGAAAACAGTCACTGTTATTTATAAACCCACAATTGTGGATGGAGGCACAGTGATGAAGGAAGTGGTGGTGAAGAAGCCCCTACACACCACACATACACACACATATATATACACACTACACACACACACACACACACACACACACACACACACGCAGGAGCCCTAACTGAAAGCTCCATGTTCATGGCAGAGAGAGAATTCCATGGGCTGGAACACAAGCTCTTCTTGCAGGATCTATGGGTGCTATGCCCAGGCACTGCCAGTTGGGATCCTCAAAATGGCAGAAAGACACTTCACATTAAAGGCACCCTTAGTAGAGTCTCAGGTATTGAAAGGACAAACCACAAAATGCAGGAACAAACACAGACCTGGCAGCTGAGGGTTTCAGTATGGGCAGCTGTGCAGGGCTAGGGGTTGCCTCCAGGTTTGCTTCACCTCCATACAAAGAGACTTGGAGTTCTGAAGACTGTGGGGAGTTCACAATTCAGCTGGTTTCCTCATCTTCACCGTGGCAGTTTGCAGTGCCATGCTGCTTACCTGACCCTGGTTTGGGTTGGGGGTTCGTTGAGGGGGTTTTGGCTTTGCTGAGCTCATAGTGTATGGGAGCTCTTTACTGAACTAGCCTTAGCAGAACTCCTTTTTTGTGATGTACTAACTCTTTCTTTGTTCCCAGCCGACAACAGCTGTTTGAGGCCTTATACTAAAGATGGGAAACTACTCTGTCCAGGTAACTCATTGTATCCTCCAAAAGCTGACCCACCCTCTGAATTTCCTTGCTTTGCCTTGGCATTGCCTTTTATACTGTAGAGGGCTTGGAGTGTGGGTGACAGCCATGTGGCACATGAGAGGAAGAAAGCCCAGTGCTTACTAATTGTTCTGTCCATGGCAGTTGCTTTGTATCTTCCTCATTGTCCTCACAAGCAAGTTCTGAGCTTTAACCTGTGACTATTTGAGTCTAAGATAGTCACAGCAGCTGTTAGGAAACTCTTACTTTATTGTGGCTATTCTGAGTCACAGAAACAGGGTCCCCAGCACAAGACTAGGGGCTGGGTTTAGGCATAGTAAGAAAAAGAGCTAAGGAGAAGGTTGGGGAACCCCTTGTAGAGGCAGAGACAGGAACTCGAACAAACCTCTTTCACTAGTGTTGGGGTGATGAGGGCACAGTGTTTGATGCCTTTCTCATCATTCCTGATTTTCAGAGGCCTGCTGTGGAGTTTTCTCCTCAGAGCAGGGTCCCTGCACTCACTGTGTTCTCACAAACTCATTTCAGTGCCCGAACAATGTACAGTCTGGGAAGCAAAGCTGAGGCTGGGGAGTACACTGGGGCTGTGTCCCGGGTCTGCACCGACCCCCTCGCAGGTGAGTGCCAGCACGAATGACACTGACATGAGAATTACTGTACAGTAATGTTGTGTTCTGAAGTGGGGTTTTTCTTTCTCTTAAATCAGGGGTCTCAAACTCGCGGCCCAAGGGCCGTCTCCATGCAACAGTCTGTGGCCCGCTATCGCAGTATTCGTGATTATTCACTTACCGAATAATCGCAATAAAAATCGCATTAGTAAGAAAAAAATCGCAGTAAACATTCGCATACCCCGAGCAGTTCCGTTCGGGGTATGCAAATGTTTAATGCGATTTTTTGCAATTTTTTTCTTACTAATGCGATTTTTTATTGCGAATGATCGCGAATACTTTGCGCCTAGCGCAGACGTCTTTTCCACTGCTCCTGCCCCCTGTCCCTTGCATTATTGGAGGCCTAAGGGAGAGAAGTTTATTACAGAATTAGATTTTGTCATACCTTCATCATGACTTCATCAAAGCCTACAGTAAAGAGAAAGATTGATGACGAGCACAGACAATTTCAGGTAAAGTGGGAGATGCAGTATTTCTTTGTTGAGCACAGGGGCATCCCCACATGTCTTATTTGCTCAGAGAAAGTTGCAGTCCACAAGGAATACAACTTGAAACACCACTATTCAACTAAACATACTGAAGAATGTACAAAATATCAAGGAAATGAGAGAGCCAAGCAGGTTGCCAGTCTTAAAGCATGTGTAATGAAGCAACAAGATTTCTTCAAGAAAGCAACCAAAGAGAATGTTGCATCGGTCAAAACTAGTTACATGGTTAGTGAGATGATTGCTAAGGCAGGGAAACCATTCACAGAAGAAGGGTTTGTTAAAAATGCATGTTACAGGCTGCAAGTATTATCTGTTCGGAAAAAGAAAGGTCAGTTTAGCAAAATCAGCCTTTCTGCCAACACTGTGGCAGAGCGCATTTCTGACATGTCAAGTGACATTTATCATCAACTGTGTGAGAAAGCCAAATGTTTTGATGCATTCTCAGTTGCTCAGGGCACAGATAAAACAGACACTGCGCAGCTCACAATTTATTCTGTGGTGTTGATTGCAATTTTGAGTTGTAGGAGGAGCTGCTCACAATAATTCCAATGCATGGCCAGACCACCGCTAAATAAGATATTTCGGCATCTGTGTAATGCCATTGAGAATTCAGGTTTGCCATAGAAGAGGTTTGTTGGAATAATAACCAATGGAGCACCATCAATGACAGGGAGGAAAAATGGACTGGTGGCACTTGTTCAAAAAAAACTTGAAGAGGAGGGTGTAGAGAAGGCCATTGCTCTTCACTATATTATCTATCAGCAGGCCCTTTGCAGTAAATGCCTGCCATGTGACAATGTGATGTCTGTTGTTGTGAAATGCATCAACCAAATCAGATCCAGGGGCTTAAAGCACAGGAGGTTCCATGCTTTTTTAGAGGAAATGGAGTCAGAATATGGAGATGTGCTCTATTTCACCGAGGTACGTTGGCTCAGCAGGGGAAATGTCCTGAAAAGATTTTTTGAGTTGAGAGAAGAAGTGAAAGCCTTCATGGAGAAGGATGGGAATGCTGTTTCTGAGTTGAGTGATCACAAATGGCTCATAGACTTAGCTTTTCTTGTTGACATCACACATAAGCTGAATGTACTAAACAAGATGTTACAAGGCCTGGGGCAGCTTATCAGTGCTGCCTATGACAACGTGAGAGCATTCTCCACAAAACTTGTGTTATGGAAATCCCAGCTCTCTCAGACAAACCTTTGCCATTTCCCAGCATGCAAGGAACTTGTGGATGCAGGCATACCATTTAGTGGTGAGAAATATGTTGATGCTATTTTTTAAGCTAGAGAAGGAATTTGATCACAGATTTGCAGACTTCAAAAAGCACAGAGCCACTTTCCAAATTTTTGTGGACCCCTTTTCCTTTGATGTGCAAGATGCCCCTCCTGTGCTTCAAATGGAGCTCATTGACCTGCAATGCAACTCTGATCTCAAAGCCAAGTTCAGGGAGATTAGTGGAAAAGCAGACATGCATGGGCAATTTTTGAGAGAATTGCCCCCCAGCTTCCCTGAGCTTTCCCGAATGTTCAAGTGCACCATGTGCCTTTTTGGGAGCACATATTTGTGTGAAAAGTTATTCTCCACATTTAACTTCAATAAGTCCAAGTACAGGTCTAGACTTAATGATGATCATCTTCAAGCCATACTGAGGGTCTCAACTGCTTCCTCTCTGAAGCCAAATGTGGTTCAGATTTGTTTTTGTTTTTGTTTTTTGTTTTTATTTTTGTTTTTTGGTTTTTGGGTCACACCCAGCAGTGCTCAGGGGTTATTCCTGGCTCTGTGCTCAGAAATCGCTCCTGGCAGGCTCGGGGGACTATAAGGGATGCCAGGATTCGAACCACCAACCTTCTGCATGAAAGGCAAACACCTTACCTCCATGATATCTCTCCGGCCTCAGTGGTTCAGATTTGTGAGAAGCGCTATCAAGTCTCTGGCAGCAAGGAATAGGCAAAAGATGCCATGTTCAGAAGAACTGTTCATGATCTTCACTCAATGTTCTATTCATGTCCAGACGAAATAATTAAAACTGTTAATAATGACATTTGAGGACTTCTTTTTTGTGAAATCCCTTATGCGGCCCTGCCTCACCCCGACTTTGTCTCCTGTGGCCCCCAGGTAAATTGAGTTTGAGACCCCTGTCTTAAATGATGTGTTTTGTTTGAGGAATACACCCATATAGGACTCCATTTAACACCCTGATGCCAGCAATGGTAGTTCACATGTCAGTGTAGTTTAATCCACTCAGGCTGCAGCACTGCTGTCTGTCATGTTCAAGTGGAAAAGTAAGGTCTAGATTCTTCATAAGACTTTTTCTGGGGCCGGAGAGAGAGCATGGAGGTAAGGCATTTGCCTTTCATGCAGGAGGTCATCAGTTCGAATCCCGGCACTCCATATGGTCCCCCGTGCCTGCCAGGAACAATTTCTGAGCCTGGAGCCAGGAATAACCCCTGAGCACTGCTGGGTGTGACCCAAAACCACAAAGGAAAAAAAAAAAAAAAAAAACTCTGTGAAAGAGGATCTGATTAAGGGGGCTTTGTACCTTTGAGTGCATTTCATCTCAGCTACTATAGTTCCTGAACCCTAAAATGCACCTTTCTGACCTCACTTGGGCCTCGAAAGTCAGATTAGTGTACAACCTGGGGGGTACGGGGCAGGCAGAATTGCCGCTGTTGGCTTCTCTCTTGGGACCCTGAAATACTGAAAGGTGACCATGGCATTTCAGGGTTAACAAAGTGTTGCATTTGGACTTTGGTGATGTGATACTTATTGCCTTTACTATTATCAGATTGCATTTACTCTTGCCCTTTTTCAGAAGCCCCATCTACCTAATAAGTTTTTTTTTTGGGGGGGGGGGGTTTGGGCCACACCCGGCATTGCTCAGGAGTTACTCCTGGCTGTCTGCTCAGAAATAGCTCCTGGCAGGCACGGGGGACCATATGGGACACCGGGATTTGAACCAACCACCTTTGGTCCTTGATCGACTGCTTGCAAGGCAAATGCCGCTGTGCTATCTCTTCGGACCCTACCTAATAAGTTTTTATTGGATTGAACAGTCCTGCTAGCCTCTCTGATCTTTCCCAGAGACTTAGTTCATATCACAGGCCCAGTTTCTACTGCTCCCAGTTCCCTTCCTTTACCCGCATTCCCCACTCCCAGATTAGCAAATAAGTGCGGGACAGGTCATGAGGGGGCAGAGAATAGGCTCCCTGTGGAGGTCCCTGCCTAGCAGGGTACACCTTCTTCTTCCTGCTCCAGGGATAGACCCCAACACCTTCTCTAACACTGCTGAGTTGGCCCAAGTTACAATTGCTGAAAGGAGCAGTTGTCAAGAGATGAGGTTTTCACTGATCTCTAAGGTCTTAGGACATAGGACAGACTCCTCAGACAGAAATAAGTCCCTGACTCATGAGATATGACAGTGGTTAAGGTGTTTGCCTTGCAGAGAGGTGGCTCAGGTTTGATGCCTAACACCATGAGGTAACCCCTGAACACAAAAGTGAGCACTACCAAATGGCCCAAAACAAACCCCCCTACTTTTTTTAAAGAATAGGAAAATGAGCTCGAGCTTAGTGCCTCAAGAAAACCAGAACAACTGGTCATCACAAATTCCTCTAAGGAATGATAGAGAGAGAGGAAGCCATCACAGAATCGGTGTCCTCTGCAGGGAGGTACACCGAGGGAAACCAAGGTGCTGGAGCTTTCGTGGCTCTGCATGACCGAAATGGTTTTTGTATAATAGGGGATGGGGTGCTCCCCTGTAGTGCTCAGGAGATCGGTCCCCACCAGTTCTGCGGTGCCATTTGGGCTGACAATTCAAAATAGGGGCCTGAGGACACGAAGCTGAATGGACCCTGTATGTCAGATGGCTTGGATCATTAGAGCCACACCCAGTCATGCTCAACAACTGTGGTGCTGGGGAGTAAACCTGGGTCATTCTCATGTATTGACTCCCAACCCAGCCAAGGTTTTTAAGATGGTGATCATGAATGACCTCACAGAGTCCTAAGAAGCATTTGAGATTTTGAGATTTTGGGGTTTTTTTTTGGGGGGGGAGGGGGGAGTAGGTAGCAGATTCTTTGAATCAGCTTGTTCACTTCTCTATGTTGTCCTCCAGCTTTTCCTGTTTTTCATTGTTGTGTGTGATGTGCTCCCTAATATGGAGAAGGAGATCATCGTGGAGGAGACTGTGTCTGTGAGGACGGTGAGTAACCCACAGTGCATTGGGGACCCAATTGGACTTTGAGGAGTTGGGGAACTGCTGACCTACCCAAAATTTGTGGGGTTTTTTGTTTTTTTTGGGGGGGCACACCCATTTAATGCTCGGGCTCTCAGGAATTACTCCTGGGAGATTCAAGGGGCCATAAGGGATGCCGGGGATTTAACCCCTGCTGGCCTTGTGCAAGGCAAACACCCTACCCACTGTGCTATCACTCTGGCCCCCTCACTTCAGATATTTTTTTAATTTCAGTTTTTATTTTACTTTTTAATTTGAATTGTTTTTTTTAATTTATCTTATAATAAATATATTTATTTAAAGAAAATGTATCACATAGTTGACATAACTGATCATAATACATTTGTTTCAGGATGTTAGAAAGCAAAGTTATTAAAAATAAAAATAAATTAGAGAATCTAAAAAAATGGAAAAAGAAGAGGAGAGTTCATTAGCAGTTATATTCGTGAAAATTTTTGTATCACCAATAAAGTAGTTAATTTGGTGAGGCCATTCTCGCCCAGCCCTGCGCCTGCAGTCCCTACGGCCTAGTGGGTCTGTAGGTATCAGAGTAACAGCGAGGAAATGACCCACAGTAGTCAGATGAAGTTTCAGGAGACATCAGTTTTATTACAGGGCTCTAACCACCATGTGCATATTTACAGTACATGGCTTCTAAGCTAAACTTTTCTAAGTAGCCTTCTTCAACTGCCCTCCATCCATCTTGCTGCCTCTACCTTTGTTCCCTTGCGGTCTCTCTCTGCTGCGTCTTTCTCCCTTCCCCCACCCCAGGCAACCCCTTAAATTACCAACAACAGGCCCCTTTAAGCTGTGGGAGGGTCTCCCTTTCCAGGTGAGATAGGCAGGAAGTTGGAGGAGGGCATAACAGAGATAAACTAAAAAAAATTATATGTGTTTGTGTCAGTTATTGTTTGCATAGGCACAGCAAAATATGGAAGAAATTGGAAGGAAAAAACTTTGGCCTAAAAACAGGGAGACCTTACCCCTGAAGTATTTTGGCATAAGACCTACTCCAGGCTCCAGGCATACTATGTTCTCAAACCCCTTTAGGCATTCTCTGTGGTCCCAGAAACAGCTCTTCACCATCACAGTTGTTGCTGTCAGGCTTCTGTTGTTATTGATTCTGGTTCTGTACTATAGGTCTTATGTCAAAAAATCTGGGTGGTGTTAGTGTTATCTAATTTCATCTCACCATTAGGTATCATTGGAAAGAATTCTGCCCTGAAAGCAAGCTATTGCTGTTCCTAGGTCGTCAGAGTGTCCTAAGTACTGTCTTTGGAGTAAGTCAGTACCATGGCAGTGGTATTCCTTAGTAGAATTGTTATTCCTGGTGATGGTGTAGGAGACCCTGTTTGTTTCTGTAGATGGTCTCCATGGTTCAGGGGTGACTGGTCAATGTCCGATAAACAGAAGTCTAAGCCAAGCCACTATGCCAAGTGTTCAGGATATAAGATCTCACTGCAGTATTATAAAATGTTGTATTCCTATCTCTATTAGATAAGAACTTTTTTGTAAGTGTTTTTCCCATTTTACTTTGCCTATTCAAAAAGAAACAATGCCACAATGTATTACTGGTGCATGTGGGGGTCAAGGTATCAAGACCAACAGTCCCCATAATCTTTTTCTTACATGACCTCTAAACAAAGACATGTCTACTAGAATTCCATACTAAATAGATCCTGAGGATGGGAGAAATTGCAGCTACATAAGAAGATAATTTAATAACAGTTATGCCTATTAAAGGAATGTATCTAAAGAGATAGTCAAAGGAGATTTGTGTGTCCTCTTTAAGTCATCTGAAATAGGTGGAGAAGGAGTAAGGAGTGCAGATTCAGCCTGCGATTTGGTTTTGTGGAGTCTAGGGAAGATGACTCCCAGCAGTAACATATATGAAGTATCCTCAAGTGGGGGACTTCTCAGCTCCCAAATCTCATAGCAAGCAAAAGTTCACGGTGAAGGGAGGTGAAGGAAGAGGGGCTGCAAGAGCAAATCAGTAGCAGCTGAATGTCGGTTTCTTTTCATGTTGAGAATCTATCTTTTCACTTTGGGAGCTAGTTGGCATCTGGCTGGAGTGGGGAGAATGTTCTGCTTCGTGGAGAGTTAAGGACAGTCTGCCTAAGCTGGGCTGAAGTGGGGAGACTGCCTATGGTCCTGTTGGAGGACTTAGTTCTGGGGATCTGTTGCCTAGCTCCCCCCATAGAGGCTTCGCCATCCTCATTTGAGAAAAGATTTGGTGCTGGCTCTGAGGATTGGGGGCTTGCTGTGAAAGGTCGCCTGGACAGCTCAGCTCCCGCCTGGTGGGAGGAAAGACTGGCTAGTGGTCCCTTCCTCCACCCCCGGACTCATCAGTCTGCCTAAGCTGGGCTGAAGTGGGGAGCCTACCTATGGCGTGTTGGGGGCTTAGTTCTGGGGTCTGTCGCCTAGCTTCCCCCATAGAGGCTTCACCATCCTCAGTTGAGAGAAGATTCGGTGCTGGTGAGGATTGGGGACCTACTGTGAAAGGTTGCCTGGACAGCCCTCGGATATTTTAAAGACCTTTGAAGACAGATTCCTTTTGCCCTTATTGTATTAGGCCATTCCATTGTTTACCACATTTTCCGGCGTGTAAGACAACTTTTGAAACAAAAAAAAATCAACCGAAAATTGGGGATCGTCTTATATGCCGAGTATATTCCGAAAAATGTTTCAGTATGCCGCTAAATGAAAATTGTCCGAATATTACCACAAAATGAATTTTCCAACTCGATCCTGCACCAATCACTGCAAGGCTGCTGAAACCGCCTCTCTGACTCAGCCAATCCTAGCAGGCTTTTTATGCATGCAAATTAGACAATGTTCTGGACCCGAATCTACACTGTCAAAAGCCTGCTCAGATTGGCCAGAGTCAGAGAGGACGTCTATTACCATATAACCTTTTAACCTTTGCTTGTTGTGATTGGTTCACTGTGGTACATGAGCACAGGAACACATGCAGCACATACAGCACAGGAATGTTCTGTCTGATACAGCGAATATAGGCCTAAACCCATGTTTTAACTGCAAAATTAGGGGGTTGTCTTATACGCCAGAAAATACAGTTCTTAAACATAGCTGCTAATAAGCTCATTCCACTCTTCACTGTTTCACAGTACACAGGTATGATCCTGCTGCTTCTCAAGTCCTTCTGTAATGCACATTTATTTACTCTTTGCCCAATAATTTAAGACTATTTTTCCCCCTGAAGAAGTTTTTTCATTATTTCTTTGTGTCTAAACTTGTTAAGCATGTCTTGTACTCTGCCAAGTCACAGTTGGTATAGTTCTTTCCTTAAGCTTTTAGAAACATCCAATGGTGTTTTGTGGGTGCTAATTAAAGCCTAATACCTTTCTACAGGATTTAGAGTTTAATGTGGACCAATAAATCAGCCTGCATATTTAGGGACTAGAAGACAGTACAGGGAGGGAGGCATTTTCCTTGCATGCAGCCGACTTGTTTCAATCTGCAGGACCTAAACACCACATAGACTCTCCTGAGCCCACCCACATGATCCCTGGGCACAGAGTCAGTACTACCTGAGTACCATTGAGTGTGGCCCCAAACTCCAAGAGTCTTTTACAATTTTTTACATATTAATAATTTTCATTTTGACCAAAGTGTATTACAAATCATTCACAGTAGTATTTCAGGTGCATAGTGACATTGAATCAGGGGCATTCCCACCACCAATGTTGTCCTCCCTCCACCAATTTTTTATTTAGTTAAGGAATTCGAAAGTTATTGATAGTTGAGTTTTAGACATACAAATATTTCAACACCAGTCACCAATACCACCAGTGACAGCTCCCATCACCAGTGCTGCCATATTCCATCCACTCCATCTGGCACCTCGATGGATACATTACAAAGTTCAGTTGCTGGTTAGATTGCTGCTTAGATCTCATATTATCAGTGTTTCTGAGTCAGTGCTTTGGGTCTGTAGCTATACCATTCTCCCATTTCCTAAGTATATAGGAACTCCAGCCCTTGCCCCCCCCCCATTACTTCCCTTTCTCATCTTCCTTCCCACCTTAATTTCTTTTTTTCCTCTGTCCTTCTCCATAAGTTCTGGGGTCAAGGATGATCTAAGCATCCCCTTTTACTATATTTCCTTATTCAATTATTTTATATACCACAGATAAGTGGTCACCCTGTGTAAAGCCCCAAATATTAAATGTACCTTTTTTCCCCATAAGACTATCATATTTAGATCTGGAAATGGGACTTTGAACTTTGTCCTGGTGGCAGTGGCAAACAGTGGGTGCTGGTCTGCCCACATCTCTCACTTTATTGCCAGATTGTCTTTATCTTCTTGAGAATTAGTGATTTATTAACTGTAATTAAACTTCATTCACCTCAGAGTCCATAAAGCGTTACAGCATTGTATCTCACAATCCTATAACTCAGGAATAGAAAACTAATGAGCTTTTTTTTTTTTCATTAATAGTGTATAAAGATGATGCTGAAGATATCTGGCCTACGAGGTAAGTCACAAATGTTGATAATATATATATATATATATATTTTTTTTTTTGTTTTTGTTTTTGGGCCACACCTGGTGGTGCTCAGGGGTTACTCCTGGCTGTCTGCTCAGAAATAGCTTCTGGCAGGCACGGGGACCATATGGGACACTGGGATTCGAACCAACCACCTTTGGTCCTGGATCGGCTGCTTGCAAGGCAAACACTGCTGTGCTATCTCTCGAGGCCCGATAATATAATCTTATCTAAACCTTTTTGCTTGTAAATTATTTAGGAGCCAATGAAAACACTTCCATGAGGCTGGAGCGATAGTACAGTACATATGGCACTTGCCTTGCACGCTGCTGACCCAGATTCGATGCCTGGAATCCCATATGGTCTTCCTAGCATTGCCAGGAGTGATTCTTGCTCATAGACTCAGGAGTAGCCCCTGAAGCATTGCCAAAACATATGATCCAAAAACCAAAAAAAAAAAAGAAAGAAAGAAAGAAAGAAAGAAAGAAAGAAAGAAAGAAAGAAAGAAAGAAAGAAAGAAAGAAAGAGAGGGAGGGAGGGAGGGAGGGAGGGAGGGAGGGAGGGAGGGAGGGAGGGAGGGAGGGAGGGAGGGAAGGAGGGAAGGAGGGAAGGAAGGAAGGAAGGAAGGAAGGAAGGAAGGAAGGAAGGGAGGGAGGGAGGGAGGGAGGGAGGGAGGGAGGGAGGGAGGGAGGGAGGGAGGGAGGGAGGGAGAGAGAGAGAGAGAGAGAGAGAGAGAGAGAGAGAGAGAGAGAAAGAAAGAAATAAAGAAAGAAAGAAAGAAAGAAAGAAAGAAAGATAGATAGAAAGACAGAAAGAAAGAAAGAAAGAAAGAAAGAAAGAAAGAAAGAAAGAAAGAAAGAAAGAAAGAAAGAAAGAAAGAAAAGAAAAGAAAAGAAAAGAAAAGAAAAGAAAAGAAAAGAAAAGGAAAGAAAGAAAGAAAGAAAGAAAATTTTTTGCTGGGGTTGTACTTTCCTCCCTGGGCAGAGTGAATGGATTCTCCTGGTGTTTGTTTGCTAAAAGAAGCTAATCACACCTCAGCTCAGGCTACTACTGGATTATAGATCCCTGAGGAAGGGCCAGGATCTTGAGTGCATGTTTACTTCTGCTCTCAAGAGTGGCCTGGCCTCCTTTCACTGTCTGCATTTGGTGGGGAGGGTGCTTTTGTTTTGTTTTGTTCTGTTTGCTAGAGCAGTTGGAGGCCACAGGCAGTGCTCACTCAGGGTTTAATCCTGGCTCTGTACTCAGGGATGACTCCTGGTGGGGCTCAGACTGTGGTGCCAGAGATCGAACTGGGTTGGCATGTGCAGGGCCAGCCCTGCCCACATACTGCCCCTCTTGCCCAACTAGCTGCTCTTTGAGCCTCAGTGATGGAGTATTTTAGCGATTTGTTTCTCAACTATTAGTAACTGTTATTTGTTAGTCTAGCTGCTAATTAGAGCAGAATAGTTTTATTATACATTATCAGTTGCCAAGCGGTATTATCAGCATATACTCAGGTAAATAAAACTCAGCTCTACAGCAGTTTTACAAGGAATGATCTGGTTATATATACACTTAATATTTTTCTTTTTGGATATATGAATAAATGTAACAATTAGTAAGAAGGGTTTGCTTTAAATGCTTGTATACAGTTCTTGGTATATTGGAGCACATATGAACCAAATTGGTGAACAACTTAATATTTTGTTTTTTGTTTTTTTTTTTTTTTGGTTTTTGGGTCACACCTGGCAGTGCTCAGGGGTTATTCCTGGCTCCAGGTTCAGAAATTGCTCCTGGCAGGCACAGGGGACCATATGGGGCGCCGGGATTCGAACCGATGACCTCCTGCATGAAAGGCAAACACCTTACCTCCATGCTATCTCTCCGGCCCGAACAACTTAATATTTTCCATCCTGTGAAAGAATAACTACTTTGAAAATATTTAATAGTTGTTAGAGGGTCAAATTTCATTTTACAGCATTTGTCTAGATAGGTCTATGTGACAAACTGTCAAACCACGTTCTTCTGAATTCTCTTTTAAATCTACTTTGCATTTTTCCATAGGAGACAATTGGCATTTACGAGAATTGGATTGGTGCAATGAAGCCGGAGAGCCTTTGTCTGATGAAGTAAGATTATATTTGTGTATTTAATTCCTAAAAATTATTATTTTGCATTTTCATACCAGATACCTACCCAACTCCTGTAGATAAATTGCTTTAAGAACATTCATTGTTTTAGGATATGATAGGTCTAGGCACTAATCTTTAACATTTTTTGCTGTAGTGTTTGTTCATTTCTTTGTTTTTGCTTTTTTTGTTTGTTTGTTTTGGGCCACACCCAGTGATGCTCAGGGATTACTCCTGGCTACGCACTCTGAACTGGCTCCTGGGTTGGGGGACCATATGGGACTCCAGGGGATCAAACCGAGGTCTATCATGGGTCAGCCGTGTGCAAGACAAACACCCTACCACTGCGCCACAACTCCAATCCCTTGTTTGTTTGTTTAATGATCTTTTGATAAAACAGTCTGTTCTTGGAATTAGAAATTCTTCATTGAGAGACAGAAACTCAGAACAAAAATCATTTGGACTGAGGAAAAGGTCTTAAGATTCTGATTTTGAGATCTGAATGCTTTCATCTCCAGCTACGCTAGATCTTTTTTTTTTTTTTTTTTTTTTTGGTTTTTGGTTTTTGGGTCACACCGGCATGCTCAGGGGTTACTCCTGGCTCTATGCTCAGAAATCATCGCCCCTGGTAGGCATGGGGGACCATATGGGATACTGGGATTCGAACCACTGTCCTTCTGCATGGAAGGCAAACGCCTTACCTCCATGCTATCTCGCCGGCCCCTACGCTAGATCTTAATGAAGGCAGAATCTATGTCACCAACCAGGATTTTGGGATCTAATCCTAGCAAAGTCTCTCTATCTCTGTAATGTCTTCAGTCTCTTTTGGAACAGCTTTTTCTCAGGATACTTGGTATCTGGGCTAAGAAAACATTAAACTATCTAGCCCAGGGGTCAGAGATGGGACAGTGAGAATAATGGACACAGCCGGCCCACATTTGATTCCATGCACCACTTGTAGTCCCCCAAAACTCAGCCAGGAGTCGTCCCTGAGCAGCACCAGGTATGGCCCAAAACAAAATAAAAAAACATTCTGACCAGACCCAAGTTGGAGCTTTGTAAGGAGACATGAGTATGGTACCAGTGTTTCCTCTTCTCTTTCCACACTGTCACATACAGTGGCCCTGAGCACCCCCAGCAAGTGGCTTTATATGGGGTCACTCACTGGCCCTCGCTAGACACTGCTTGCAGTGTCTAGCTTGGTTTTAGGCCACACATCACCAGATGCTCTCTTGTTTGTTGGAAAATAAACCAACTGCCTAAAGGCAACAGAGGCCTCAGAGACTCCTCTCAACACCTAGTTGGGGGTCAGAAGAGTGTATCTGGGGTACTTAGCTGATGGCTGCCATATTCTCCTGCATTGATTACCCAGATGGGCTCTGCACACTTCATCTTGAGTGGCACCTCAACTGGTGATGGGGCTTTGCATCCTGCCTCCCTCCTCCTCTCTAGCCCTTCACTTTCCACCTGGTGTTGTAGGAAGAATCAGGGCTTCCTGCACTGCCCCCTTCTCTAATCTACCCCTCCCAGTCTTTCCCTACCTGCACATAGCCTCAGTGATGCCCCAGCATCCCCCAGACCAAAGCTCGCCACTTCACATCGTCTGTTCTCACAGAGGACCAAGATGGATCTTTGGGGGAAAACAAACTTCACAGAACTCTTAAGTTTTCTTCCTCAGAGCAGTGCAAACCTTGCTTCATGCTCTTGCCCTTTGGGTCCAGTTAATCCTCCTGTTCCTATATTGGCTCATCCCAACTTCAAGACACAGTTGCTGCTGATCCCACATCACCCCCTTTGGTTTTTTTCGGGCCACACCCATTTGATGCTCAGGGGTTAGTCCTGGCTAAGTGCTCAGAAATTGCCCCTGGCTTGGGGGGACCATATGGGACGCCGGGGATCGAACCTCGGTCCTGATCCTTGGCTAGCACTTGTAAGGCAGACACCTTACCTCTAGCGCCACCTCGCCGGCCCCACATCACCCCCTTTGAACATGAAACTCCTCTTTCTCAATCCTGATAGATGTCACCCAAATTCCCTCTCCTATAAGACTTGTTTCTTTTTTCTCACCTTTTCCATCCTTTTCTCAGACCATTTCCATTCAATTTATACCCCATCACTTAAAAACTTATTGTATTTTCCAGCTCTAGTATCTGCTTTACCATTCCTGTTTCTTGACAGGATGACAGGCACAGGGCTAAAAATAAAAACAATGACCAGTCAGTGGTCCATTCCTTCCCAAGTGTGAAAGTGACCAAAAATGAATAAACCAGCATGTTTGTGTTTCTAGGATGCGCTGCTGAAAGACCTGATGATAAGTTCCGGAGACACTTTGCTTTTAATCCATGGGAATCTCCCTCCTCCGGTAAGGCTTGGCTTCTGAATTGCCATTTTGGAAATAGCATGACTGTTTTCTAATTACAAAGATGATACGTTCTCATGGTGTGAAAATGGAGAGACTTGGGCAATTTTAAGGAGAATTGAGGCCAGGGCGGAGCTCAGTGCTAGCTTACAACCTTCTGTGGGGGAAGCCCTGGCTGTGAGCCCAGGTTAGAAGAAGAAGAGAAAACTTACCCTAAATCCACTTTATTATCATTATCATTATTATTATTATTATTATTATTATTATTTTGTTTGTTTTGGGGCCACACCCAGCGGTGTTCAGGTTACTTCTGACTCTGTGCTTAGAAATAGCCCCTGGCAGGTTTGGGGGACCATATGGGATGCTGGGGATCAAACCTTAGTCTGTCCTGGGTCAGCTGCGTGCAAGGCAAATGTCCTACCACCGTGCTATCACTCTGGCCACGTTCTACATTTTTAATCTATTTCCTTTTTATAAAGTTTTAACAGAATGAAAATCAGGGCCAGAGAGATGCTCGATTGGGCTGGAGCATGTGCTTTACATGCAGAAATCCTGGGTTCTAGCCTCAAGATCACATGGATCTCAATGTACCACCAAGAGCAACTCCTGAGCTCCAAGCCAGGAATAATATCTAAGTTCTGCGAGAGAGGGCCCAAAAACCAAAGCATAATTTTTATTTTTATTAGTGGTTTTCGGACTTAATCCTGGCTCTACACTCAGGGATCACTCCTGGCAGGACGTAAGGGTCTATATGTGGTCCTGGGGATCAAACCTGATTTGGCCATGTGCAAGACAAGCTTCCTACCTTCAGTATTGTCACTCTACCCTGAACCCTCAAAACTTAATTTTAGAAAAATTAAAATCAATTGAATACAACTGTTTTATTTCCCACATTTTGTTATTTTGTTTTGGGACCACACCCAGTGATGCTCAGGGGCTACTCCTGGCTCTGCACTCAGGAATCACTCCTAGCAGGCTTGAGGGACCTTATGGGATGATGGGAATTGAACTCCGGCCAACCACAAGCAAGGCAAGTGCTCTTCCCACAATGCTATGCCTCCAACCCCTATTTCCCACATTTTATATTTGTTTTGAGTTGACAGTAACATTAAATTCAACACGGAATCTATTAATTTAATTCATCTATTTTCCATTGTTGGAGATTTAACTTAAATTTTTGTTTTCTGGGGCCAGAGAGGTAGCGCTAGAGGTAAGGTGTCTGCCTTGCAAGCACTAGCCAAGGCATCCCAGCGTCCCATATGGTCCCCTCAAGCCAGGGGCAATTTCTGAGCGCTTAGCCAGGAGTAACCCCTGAGCGTCAAATGGGTGTGGCCCAAAAAAACAAAAAAAAAATTTTGTTTTCTGGGGGTGGAGAGATAGCACAGTGATGCATGCAGCTGACCTGGGAGGGATCCAGTTCGATTCCCGGCATCCCATATGGTCCCCCAGCCTGCCAGGGGCGATTTCTGAGTACAGAGCCTGGAGTAACCCCTGAGCACTGCTAGCTGTGACTCAGAAACCAACCATCAATAAATAAATAAACTTTAAAAAAATGTTTTCTTACAAACAACACTGTATAACAAATGATCAAAACTTTCTGACAATTTGCACTGTATAACAAGAAAATTTAACCTTTCAAATGTTCTTTTTTCTGTGAGACAAGCTGTTACATAGAGCTAAACAGCATTAAACAATATTTTAGGGGTTGGAGAGATAGCACAGTGATAGGGTATTTTCCTTGCACATGGCCAATCAATGATGGACCTGGGTTCGATCCCCAGTATCCTATATGATCCCCCCGAGCCTGCCAGGAGCAATTCTTTTTTTTTTTTTTTCCCCAGGAGCAATTTCTGAGCACAGAGCCAGAAGTAACCCCAAAGCACCGCTGGATAGGGCCAGAGAGATAGCACAGCGGTGTTTGCCTTGCAAGCAGCTGATCCAGGACCTAAGGTGGTTGGTTTGAATCCCAGCGTCCCATATAGTCCCCCGTGCCTGCCAGGAGCTATTTCTGAGCAGATATCCAGGAGTAACCCCTGAGTACCACCGGGTGTGGCCCCAAAAAAAAACAAACAAACAAACAAACAAAGCACTGCTGGGCGTGACTCCAAAAACAAAACAAAAAATAATAATAATTTAAATCTAATACGTTTTTGTTCTCATTAATCATACTTAAATTCCTTTTTTTTTTTTTTTTTTTTTTTTTTGGATTTTGGTTTTTGGGTTACACCCGGCAGCGCTCAGGGGTTACTCCTGGCTCTATGCTCAGAAATCACCCCTGGCAGGCACAGGGAACCATATAGGATGCCGGGATTCGAACCGCTGTCCTTCTGCATGAAAGGCAAACGCCTTACCTCCATGCTATCTCTCTGGCCCCATACTTAAATTTTTAAGGTAGTTTTAAGTAGGGATTAGGAAGTCAAAGGTGTGAATTTTCTTTTCCTTTCAAAAGATTTGATTGATTCCTGCTTAATTGTTTTCCCAAAGTTGAACAGCATTTATTCATGGCCCTTTCTAGTGATTTCATTTCAAATTCTGCATAGGACTTTTAAAAACCATTGATAGGCTTTGGAAGCATGGTCACAGGTGAAGATGGAAACAAAAAATTACCCAAAAGTCCAGCCCTCAGATCACCATTTGCTTATGATCAGAAGATTCAAGTACATAAAATAAGAACTAAAGGTGCTCCTATATTTCTACCAGAAAGAGCCACAGCTGACTTGGTCTTCTTGTATCCATTCTTCCACAAAAAAAAAAACAAAAACAAAAAAAAAAAAACAAAACAAAAAAAAAACGGTCCTGCTTGTGTACTGACATAAGTTTGTGCACCTCCTCCTTTTCAACGGGCCTGTTGGTGCTGTGTTCTATCTAGCACTGTCAAGAGGTCTGTTCTTGGATCTGTGTTGTGTGTTGTGTGTGGAGTTCTGCTAATCTCATCCTCTTCAGAGACTCCTCTTCATTATGCTCTTTAAAGTTAAATGTTTAGTGACCAAAGCCATAGCACAGCAGGGTGTTTGCCTGACACACGGCTGACTTGAGTTTAATCCCTGGCACCTTATATGGTCCCCCCAAGCCTGCCAGGAATATTATCTAAGCAGACTTAGGAATCAGCCCTGAACAGCATCAGGTGTGGTCCATGAACTGAAAGGTGAAGTTTTCAGTTAGTGATGTGCCAGTCAACAACCATCTATCTAGGAAGCTGTTCTGATGAATTGAGTCATACCCGCCTGACCCCCAGCCTATCCATCCATCCTGCCCTCCCCATTCGCCAGTCCAGAGTGCCAGGCTTCTCTGAAGGTCACAGTGGGCATGCAGACATCCATGTCAAGGGAGTCACGGCTGTTCCTCTTGTTTACCAGGATGTTCTTTGTTCCTGCATCCCCATTGCCCTGTGCTGTGTCACTGATACTATCTCAGTCCATTCTGCATCTACACGGAGGCCTTGTCTGGGAATCCCACAATGGACCAGCCATGGAATACTGAGCATCTTTCCAGTTAGGAGGCTAGTTCCTGGTCTGGCCCCCATAAGCAAATCGTGGTGAATGGCCTTTCCTCTGTGAATAACTGTGTCTCCCCCATGTGCCTGGCATATCTCAGCTCTGACAGTGTCAGATCTCTCTTAAATCACCTGCTTCCCTTTGACATTGTCATCATAGTTGGTTGAGTGACTGAGGCTGCACTGTGACCTCCCTGTAGCTGCTCCTGCCTTTCTTAAGAGCTGTGTAGTTGTAGATGTTGAGGTGTTCATCAGAGGGTCCCTGCTTTCGTTCAGGGGCTCATGAACATTTGGCACCACATGAAAGAGATTGCAAACTTTGCTGTGACAGCTGTTAGGGTGGGGACAGCCTTTGAGAAAATGGTGCCGAAGGGGCCTGTCTCCTGGTTTCATCTCACAGAGCGGAGGTTGGGGATCCAACTGCACCAAGCTCTCAATTACAAAGACACTTTCATTTTAAGGTGTTTATTTTTCTAGTTAAACAATTATTTTATTGCTTGAATACCCAAATATATGCAACCAAGGCAGAGGCTATTGATGATTCGTATTTCCAATTGGGTGGGAGAACTCATTTGGTCTGATAATAGCGGGCCAAACTATGAATACAACTCTGTTAGAATCAGATGGAATTTAGCATCCTTATCCTTTCTGTTCTTCTCAGGATGCTTCCAAACAGCTTTCTTAATTAAGTTATAGAGATCCTCAGGACGATCAGGAGCAAGTCCATTAGACTTAAGGATTCTTAGAGTTTTATTACCCATCACAAATCACACTTGTGCAACACCATGGGAGTCTCTCAGGATGACACGGATCTAGGATAGTGTCAGGTCCTTCTTAGCCAGTTTGTAGATCTGCTCCCCTGTGTGTGTATCTACCAGGACAGACCCTTCCCAGGAGCGTGTATGTGACCCTGATGGCGGCAGATGGGAGGCAAAAGAGAACCTTTCTTTTGTTTGTTTTGGTTTTTTGGGGTCACACCCAGCAGCGCTCAGGAGTTACTCCTGGCTCTACGCTCAGAAATCGCTCCTGGCAGGCTCGGGGGACCATTTGGGATGCCGGGATTCGAACCACCGTCCTTCTGCATGAAAGGAAAATGCCTTACCTTCATGCTATCTCTCTGGCCCAAGAACCTATTTTTTTTAATAGGCTGCATATGTACAATATTTTGAGGTCTTCTTTGGCCTCATTCTTATCATATTACTGAAAGTTAAAGCCTGTTTCTTAATAAGTCGATTAACCAGGGCCAGAGCCATAGTACAGTGGGGAGGGCATTTGCCTTGAATGCAGCCAACCCAGGTTTGATCCTCAGCATCCCATTTGGTCCCTCAAGCACCACCAAGAGTTAATTTCTGAGCATAGAGCCAGAAATAACCTCTAAGTACTGAAGGGTATGGCCTGAAAACAACAAAAAGAACAAACAACCCAAAAACAAATAAGTCATTTAACTGGGTCTGTCCCCTCATACTCCTTTTATTAAGTAATGAAGAGTTTTCTTTGTCTTTTTTCTTTTCCTTTAGTTTTGTTTTGTTTTTTTGGCCACACTCGGTAAGGCTCAGGGTTTACTCCCGGCTATGCGCTCAGAAATCACTCCTGGTTTGGCGGACCATATGGGGCAGCAGGGGATTGAATCAAGATCCATACTAGGCTAGCAAGACAGACACCTTACCGCTTGTGCCACCACTCCGGCCCCTGATAAAGAGTTTTCATAGGGAGTTTTGGACTATTTGTGAGAGGAATCAGTCCCAATGGGCGGGCACAGCTGCTGTGTCCAGACAGGAACTGAATTGATGGTAGTCACCCTCAGTCAGGATCTTGTGTCAGGACTCAGCCCTGAGGGATTCTCCTTACTGCTCTGTCATGTTCACTGCAGCCTCAACCCTCAGCCCTGCGTGAGCTGACACAATGAGTCCTCTCAGGGGAACAGGGTCAGTTCAGGGCTGTGTCATGTCATTGAGCCACTCTCCCCGCATGATGGCACTCAGACACGCTCCATTCCTCAGTGCTTCCTGAAGGTGCCTGTGTGGTGGTATGAGCCTCGGAATCCCTATAATCATTGGTCAAAGCATCAGAACCTGACGAGCTACACGCCTTCTCACATCAAGATCTGGGATTTAGCTGAACAAGGTAAGAGCAGAGCAGGGCCACAGGATGGTGTGGGAAGGACAAAAGCCATAGTCTGGGTGAGGCATTTGCCTTGCATCCCCTCTACCTGGGTTTTATTCCCAGCGTCTGATATGATCCAGTGAGCATTGCCGAGTGAGCCTTGAGTGTGGAGCTGCAAGTGACCCTGAGCACAGAGCCAGGAGTAAGTCCTGAGCACAGAGCCAGGAGTGAGCCCTGAGTGCAGGGCTAGAAGTTAGCCCTTGGCATGATTTCTGGGTTCCTACCTTCTCACAGACCTCCTGAGGATACTCAGAGCTGTCCGATGGCCTCCTCTTGGTTACTCTGCCCACACCAAGTGCTGCTCAGGCACCAAGTAGAATCCCCCCCATCCCAGTGACTTGGCTTACATGATTGTCATGAGCCTAACCATCATTTTTTTCTTTTGATGAGAACCTTGCTTAAGTTTTCTACTGCCTTGAGACATATCTTATCATTTATCATTTCATTTTTTGTTGTTGTTTTGGGGGTCACACCCAGCAGCGCTCAGGGGTTACTCCTGGCTCCACGCTCAGAAATCGCTCCTGGCAGGCTCGGGGGACCATATAGGATGCTGGGATTCAAACCACCGACCTTCTGCATATAAGGCAAATGCCCTACCTCCATGTCATTTCATATTTTAAATCTTAGTAGTTAGGAATGTAGCTGAGTCTCATCTTCACCTCCTTTCTACTCTGGAGGAAGCTACAGGACAGCGCCCCAGCAGTTCTGGCTCTGAGCAGCCCCCAACCCTGCTCTGAAACCCAGTTGAACATAAGGAACCATGAAAAAGCTGTGTGAAGGAACTATGAAGTTGCCTCTTAGCAATCTAAGCGATTTAGCTAGTTCTAAAAATGCTCTGGTGATGAAAAATTGACCAGCATGGAGCTGGATGGGCTACTGAGGCCCAGAGAGACAGGCCTTCATCTATGTCTGGAAAGAAGCTCACTGTGAATCCACAGTGCTTACATTTCAGTAAAGCAGAACAGTAATGGAATTTCAGATACCGACTTTCACATCGAAAGCATTGAATGGTTTGTATACTGTGTCCCTCTGTTTGAACAAGGTAGGAATGATGGATGTGAGAGTGATCTGGCTTCAATATCTGTCACCCCATTGATCGCCAGGGTTGATTCGGCTGATCTAGCTGGCTAGACAGGTGTCCCCTTCCTCCCTCACCGCTCACTGCATCCCTCCCGAAGCTGTGCGCTTGGTCGAAGAGGACGGCCTTCCCCGAATAGAAAAAGACTGTTTCCCCTGCTAGAAGCTCCAAACAAGCTCTCAAGGTCCATTTGTAGGAGAACGTAAGGTAGTTAAGCTTCCAAGACTCCAGACGCATCCAAATGAGGCGCTGTATGTGGCCCTCTGCCTTCCTTTAAAAAAAAATATGTGTGTGTGTGTGTGTGTGTGTGTGTGTGTGTGTGTGTGTGTGTGTGTGTGTGTGAGAAAGGGATTTTTGTATTGTATTTTTGTGTTCCTAGAATATATCCCTAGGAGTGGTATAGCTAGATCGTATGGGAGCTCGATTTCCAGTTTTTGGAGGAATCTCCATTATCACTTTCCACAAAGGTTGGATTAGAAGGCATTCCCACCAACAGTGGATAAGAGTTCCTTTCTCTCCACATCCCCACCAGCACTGCTTGTTCTCCTTTCTGATGTGTGCCAATCTCTATGGTGTAAGGTGGTATCTCATAGTTGTTTTGATTTGCATCCCCCTGATGATTAGTGCATTTTTTCATGTGCCTTTTAGCCATTTGTATTTCTTTTTTTTCTCACACCTATATTCATTGCAGCACTGTTTACAAATGCCAGACTCTGGAAACAGCCTAGATGCCCCTCAATAGATGAATGAATAAAGAAACTATGGTACATAGTGGAATATTACGCAGCCATCAGAAGAGATGAAGTCATGAAATTTTCCTATATTTGGATGTATATGGAATCTATTATGCTGAATGAAATAAGTCAGAGGAAGAGAGATAAACACAGAATTGTCTCACTCATCTATGGATTTTGAGAAAAATGAAAAATATTTGTGTAATGATTCTCAGACAAAATAGAGGAGGACTGGAGGGTCCAGCTTCCGACATGAGCTCACCACAGGGATTATTTAGTGCAGTCAGAGAAATAATTACCCTGAGAACTATCATAACAAAATGTGACTGAATGAGGGAAGTAGAAAGCCTGTGTAGAGTACAGGCCAGTGTGGGGTGGGGAGGAAGGACACTTGG
The DNA here is from genome assembly GCF_024139225.1 of Suncus etruscus. Classification (NCBI taxonomy): domain Eukaryota; kingdom Metazoa; phylum Chordata; class Mammalia; order Eulipotyphla; family Soricidae; genus Suncus; species Suncus etruscus. The sequence goes on from NC_064849.1 coordinate 18,264,352, forward strand.
GATATTGGTGATGGAAATGTTGCACTGGTGAAGGTTTATAAAAAAAAAAAAAATATATATATATATATATACACACACACATACATATATACATATAAAAATCAAAAAGAAAAAAGAAAAGAATGTATAAAAATATATGTATATGTATATACATATAAAAATCAAAAAGAAAAAAGATAAGAAAAGACAAGGCTTCCCAATGCTGTGTTCTTTACACTGTATAGAAAGAGGAGGTACAGTAAATGCTCCCCATATACACCTCAAACCAGGCCCTTTTCCTTGTCTGTATTGTAAGGGGGGGGGGCAAAAAAAAAAAAGATAGGAATGACTTTGTCTTGGCATAACAGACAAGGAGAGACCAGGAAATAAGAATCACACTGTGGGGCCGGCGAGGTGGCGCTGGAGGTAAGGTGTCTGCCTTGCAAGCGCTAGCCAAGGAAGAACAGCGGTTCAATCCCCCGGCGTCCCATATGGTCCCCCCAAGCCAGGGGTGATTTCTGAGCGCTTAGCCAAAGAGTAACCCCTGAGCATCAAACGGATGTGGCCCGAAAAACCAAAAAAAAAAAAAAAAAAAAAAAGAATCACATTGTGGGAGTGTTAGGATGGGGGGGGGGAAATTGTGGTCAGTCAAACTCACACTAGAGTAGCCAGGAAATAGGAAGATGATATGAAAAATAAGTGTGTCCTGCCAGCCAGGTCTTCTCTGAGAAAGGAGAGGGGAGGGATCAGGAACATTTGGGGCAGAGAGCACATGTGTATGACCCCTCCAGCCCATACCAGTGGAAAGAGCAAGTGGGCAGGGATGCAGATCCTGAGCAGCATGGACTGGATTTGACTTGCTTGTGGGCTGAAACATGCCGCATAGTTATGAAGTATAAAAACATACCAAGGCCTCATGTCGCCCTGTCCTGCAGTTTCATTTCCTGTTATGACATCCCAAGAACCTCCCCTCCAGTACCTGGGCGATTTGAGGATCTCCGAGAATGCCACGCTGGAGGATCTCAAGTCTCAGGTGAGCCTTCTCCTGATCAGGCATTAACTTTTCCTCTAGTTCCTCTTCCCTGGACTCCAGTTTCTTCCTTTAGGATGTTAATTGTACGCCAGGGACAGTAAGTACCCGCCAGGTACCGCCATCCAGCCCAGAGCCCTGGCCTGGATTTTCCAGTGATTGCCCTTGTACTTTGCTTCTCTCCACTCTGCTTTCATTTGATGGAAACCTCCGCAGCTGACAGGGTATGCTCCTGTTTGGTTTGTAAAACAGTCACTTCTTTATGTTGTGTATGCATCACTGTGACTCATGCCAAGTGTCAGTCATTGAAAGATACATTATTGCAGGAGGAGGAAGAGAGATAGTAAAGTGATTTGGGAGCCTGCCTTTCGCACAGCCCACCTAGGTTCAATCCTAAGTGATTCCTGAGTGTAGAGCCAAGAGTAAGCCCTGAGCACTACCAGGTGTGGTCCTAAAACAAACAAAAAAAGATATGTTGTTGGGACTGGAGCAGTGGTGCAGGGGTTAAGGTCTTCCCTTGCATGTGACTGACCTTGTTCCATCCCCAGTACTGCCCAGCACAAAATTGGGAGTAGTCTCTTGATTACCACTAAGTGTGGACTATACCCTTCATTCCCACATTCACCTAAAAAATGAAAAAAAAAAAAAAAAAAAAACCCTCAAAAAAACTGTTATTGGTTCCTTTGGTCAGACCGTCAGCTTTTATGTCAGGATGTTAACTTTGATATTGTATTATTTTCGTATACAATCAGAGAAAGGTTTGCCTAGATGGAAAGACTAGAGCGAATAGAGCAACAGACATAAGCTTCTTTCTCTTGGAGGAGAAACCGGGGCTCAGCTGGAGACATTTGATGGGACCGAACCCTGCAGGCTTCTGCCCAGGGAGTGAGTGTGGCAGTTTAGGCCTGGCATTGGAGCCAAGAACTGGAGGCATGTCCTTATGCAAAGCTGTGGATAATTCTTCTCACACTGATGAAGCTGAAGGAGAGGCCCTTTGCTAGCCAGGACCCTCACTCTTTGGGGGTTACTCATAGAAACCGACACTTGGGTTTTAGTAACATCACTGTGGAGCTTTTGTTTCCAAGTCCAAAGTAGAATCTTCGGGCTGGAGAAATTCTCACAGGCTGGCATTCAGGCCCCGGGCACTTGGGTCTGCTTCCTGACACTACAGGTCCCATAGACACTACATAGAGTGGCCCCCCCCAAGCACAGACAAGTGTGACCCCCAAAACCAGAAGAAAACTTTATTGCAAAGAAGTCGAACTTTGTCTCAGCCCTGGAGTTCCTTGGAGCAAGAGAAGGGTCAAGGAGTCACTTCATGTGAAGGTGCGACTCCTTCAGGCTCCTTACTTTCTTCTAGGCAATGACCTTGCCCTCCTGGGTGTTCGTCATCCCATCCCCCATTTGCCTCAGAGCCTGGACAGTGGAGAACAGTCGCCCCAATCAGCTCTTACGTCTCAACCAGCAACCGCTCAGGTAGGAACCCGATGCCCAGGTGGAAGCAGCACGGGACCTTTCACCCTATACCGAGGTTTGAGGAGAATCAAGAGTCTATATCTGCATGGACAGGGGTTTGCCTGACTTGGCCTAGCCTCAACTGACATAAAGCCACACATGGCTTAAGGTGAAGGCGGCTGCCAGACTGGACATGCAGGCCCTGCTTCCTCCTGCCTTGTACTTATTTCTCCTGGGTGGGCCACTGGTTAAGATTTGTCCCTATTCAAGCAGCTTTCAAGCCGGTGCTGTGGCATTGCTGATTTCATCACGGGCTGCTTACTTACTCCCCACTGTGCTCCTTGCAGGCCTGAAGTTTGGTCCCCTGGAGCCACAGTCTTGGCTCTTTATGGATTTGGATTTGGGGGAGAGGGTCCCCATTTAGAAGTAACCTCAACTTGCAGTATTTGTTTTCTGTTTCTTATTTCTGATAGGTAACACGCCTCACTGCATCATAGTGACTGTGAGTGTTGCTGAATCTGAGGCCCAAAGGTAGCACTTGGGCACTGTTTCTGCTGGGGCTATTGCTGGATCATTTGATAGCTCTGTGACTAGCACACATAGAGAAACCTGTACAGGGGAAAAACCTGTAGTCTGATTTCCATAGCAGTGGACCACTTTATGTCCCCCCTTTCTCCACACAGCCCCTGCATCTCTGCACAACTGTTCTGGTTGGGTAACACCGGGCCCCTCGCCATGCACTGCTCGATGTCTGGGTGTTTGTTCTGTTGCTTTCTTGTGTGCCAAATCACCTCAGTTCTTCACAGGTTTTGGTTCCCAGTCCTTGGCCTGTGTCTGCTGGCATGTTTCCTTCCATTCCCTTTTCATTTTGTGGAGATTTTTTTTTGCTCCCAGATGTTTTATCATTTGATAACGCCTCCCATTGGTGCTATTGGTGTCAAATATACCACTGCTCAAACTGTCCTCAAAGACCATACTGTTCATGACTTCCTGTCCCGGGTCTTAGATTCACTTTTTTTCTTGGTGCCTCTTATTGAAGGGCACTGTTTTTCCTCACAGTTCTAGCTTGGCTCCTTTTTGTTTTGTTTTGTTTTGTTTTGTTTTTGGGTCACACCCAGCAGTGCTCAGGGGTTACTCCTGTCTCCATATTCAGAAATCGCTCCTGGCAGGCTTGGGGAACCATATAGGATGCCAGGATCCAATCCAGGTCAGTTGTGTGCAAGGCAAACTTTCTGACCACTGTGCTATCACTCGATCTGGCTCACAACTGATTTTTACAGATCAGTTTTGTACCCACCAGCCTTACTAAATTTGTTTATTTTGATGAAGAGTTTCAGAGATATGTAATTTGTGTAAGTGACAGTAAATTTTCTTCTTCTCTTCTGATATGAAGCCTTTTTCTTGACCATCTTTTCTGGCTAGGATTCTCAGTATCCTAAGAGCATGTCTCACTGTCCTTATTATGGTCCAGTGTCAGAAGTTTTCAGATTCAGTGTGATGCTCAATACACTTCTGTAGCCAGCCTTATTCCTATGTTGTTTGATGATGGCTTTTCTTGCCACCGATGTTGGATTTCCTAAATATGTGCTATGCCACTCATGATTTTTATCCATTTTTATAATGTAGAGAAGCATGGTGACTTATGAATCTTTGCACCCCTGAATAAATGCTATTATCCCTGAATAATTCTAAATTATTCCCATGAGGAATAAATTCTCATGTTGTTTGACCCCCTTATTAAAGTCAGTTTATTAGTAGTTTTTTAAGATTTATTTCTTTTGAATAGGAGTGTCAATATTTCTTTAAGGGTATGCTTGTTACCATGGCCCACAGGGGGCCGGCACGGTGGCGCTAGAGGTAAGGTGTCTGCCTTGCCAGTGCGCTAGCCTAGGACAAACCGAGGTTCGATCCCCTGGCGTCCCATATGGTCCCCCAAGCCAGGAGCAACTTCTGAGTGCATAGCCAGGAGTAACCCCTGAGCACCACCAGGTGTGGCCCAAAAAACAAAACAAACAAACCATGGCCCACAGGCCCTAAATTTTCAGCCCCTCTTTCCCTCCCCTGTTGTGACCTTGACTGTGTGGTCCAAGTCCAGGCACTTGTTTGCACTTGGCAGTGTGTATCCCCTTGCCTTGTTTCTTCCTCTCCCTTCTTATCTTTCTCCTTTTGACTCATTGTGCTTACCCTGACATCTCCATTTCCTTTAGCAAATACTGAGGCAGGACTTAACCTTTCTTTACAGCTCCAAATTCCTCTGACGGTGGGGGGTGGGGGGCACTACTTTACCCATTCACCTATCTTTGCACATTCCAGTTGTTTCTAGATCTTGGCTACTGTGACTAGCACCATGGTGACGTTTGCTATTCACAATTCATTATGTATGTGAAGTTACATTGCATATATCTTTACAAGTTGGAGGTGTTTGCATCCTTGGAAGAGATATCTGGGTATGGAGTTGCTGGATCATATAATGTATTGTATCTTTTTTTTTTTTAGAAATCCTCATACTGTTTTCCAGAGTCTGAACAATCTTACCGCTTCTCTCCGGCCCCTGCAATGACTGTTTTGTTTTGTTTTGTTTTTAGTTTTGGGGCCACACCCAGTGGCGCTCAGGAGTTATTCCTGGCTTTGTGCTCAGAAATTACTCCTTGCAGACTCAGAGGACCATCTGTGTTGCTGGGGATCAAACCCAGGTCCGTCCAGCTCTGCCATGTGCAAGGCAAATGTCCTACCACTGTGCTATCACTCCAGCCCCATGCAATGATTTTTTTATTTTTTAAGGTTTTTTTTGGGGGGTGGGGGTCACACCCGGACTCCTGGCAGGCTCGGGGAACCATATGGGATGCTGGGATTCAAACCACCATCTTTCTGCATGCAAGGCAAATACCCTACCTTCATGCTATCTCTCTGTCCCAATTTTTATTTTCATTTATTTTTATTTTGGGGGGGTCACACCTGGCAGTTCTCAGGGGTTACTCCTGGCTCTATGCTCAGAAATCACTCCTGGCATGCTTGGGGGACCATATGGGATGCCGGGATTCGAACCACCGACCTTCTGCATGCAAGGTAAATGCCTTACCTCCATGCTATCTCTCCAGCCTTGATTTTTATTTTAAATTGATTCAATTCCATTTTATTTTTGTTGTGTTTTCCTTACCAGTGGAGCTGAATCTGAAAAGACAACAGAGACCAATATTATAGGATTTTGCTTGTTTTTTTTTTAATGTGTTGTATGGATTAATGTAACATCTAAGTCTATAATTCATTTTAAGTTAACTTTTATACATGGCATCAGATAATCCTTCAGTTCCTTTCTTTGGCATATGGCTCTCCACGGTCCCCAGCAAGAATTTTCTTTATGGAGCTTGAGAGATAGTATATCGGAGAGAGCACTTGTCTTGTATATGGATATGGACTGACCTAGGTTTGGTCCCTCTCATCTCATATGATCCCCCATGTTCTGCCAGGACTAATTCCTGAGCACAGAGCCAGGAGTAAGTTCCAAGCATCACTGGATGTGATCGCTGGCTCAAAAACAAAATAATAAGAAAAAAAATTTAATTCTCCTTTCTCTATGCTCATGGTTCCATTATCAGTTGTCTGTGTGTATAAATAATGGGGTTTATTTTGAGTCTCTATTCTCTCCCATCAATCTGAGTTTCTGCTTTCATTCTTACACCACTGTGGTTTCTGTTATCTTCTCGTGTGAACTGAGATGCCATGAGCCTCTCTCTTCTTTCCCTCAGGATTGCTTTGGCTGCACAGGAGTTTTAGGTTCCACACAAGTGTTTATGTGAGTCACTTGTGGCACTGGAATATGGATTATGATTGCATTGATTGTGTGTAGTAGGGTTTTTGCTTTTTTTACAACAGAGATGACTGTGATGGTCTTTTGTTTGTTTGTTTGTTTGTTTGTTTGTTTGTTTGTTTGTTTGTTTAGGGACCACATCTGGCAGTGCTTAGGGTTTACTCCTGGCAGGCTTATGGTACATATGGGATGCTGGAGATCAAATCCAGGCAGTCTCATGCAAGGGATACACCCTTCCTGCTGTATTATAGCTGTGGCACCTGATGTTCTTTTCTTTTCTTTTTTCTTTTCTTTTCTTTTTTCTTTTTTTTTTTTTTTTTTTTTGGTTTTTGGGCCACACCCGGTGGTGCTCAGGGGTTACTCCTGGCTGTCTGCTCAGAAATAGCTCCTGGCAGTCACGGGGAACCATATGGGACACCAGGATTTGAACCAACCACCTTAGGTCCTGGATCGGCTGCTTGCAAGGCAAACACCACTGTGCTATCTCTCTGGGCCCCGATGTTTAAGGTCTTCTCTTGGGTATTGTGATGCAGTCAATGCTGGTCTCATAAAGAGAATTTGGAAGTTTGAAAAATATTTGATATTCTTTCAAGACTGGGTAGAGTTTGCCCCTGAAACCGTTGGTCCTGGACTTTTGATGGAGGCTTTTCTATCATTGACTCAATATCCGTTTGCTTCCTGTTGCTTTATCAACTTTGCTTGTTTGTTCACAAGCTTGTCTTGCTAGATTTTGTTTCTCTAGGAATTTTCCATGCTGGCCTCGGTTTCCCGAGTAATTATTCACTTCTAGTCTCAATTTTTGAGTGTTTTAAGCAGTTTAATAGATGTCATAATCTTTAGCTTAAGAAAGCTTTAAAATTGGGGGCCTGAGAGATAGCACAGTGGGTAAGGTGTTTGCCTTGGCACGTAGCCGTCCTGAAACAAACCTGATTAGATCTTCCCAGCATCTGATGTGATCCCCTGAGCCTGCCAGGAGTGGTTTCTGAGCACAGAACCAGGAATAACATCTGAGCACCACCAGGTGTGGCCCAACAAACAAAAATAAATAAAATAAGGAAAGAAAACTTAAAATTGACCATGTTTTAAAAAATGAGTGATGTCACTCAGTAGTGTGTTTTTTTCTTTTATTATCAGGGATTATAAGCTGGGAAGGAAAAATGAGATCTGCCTAGAGCCCCTTGAGAAAGAAGAAAACTTGGGGTAAGATGTGTCCCCCAAAGACTTGGCAGACATTTTGTTCCAACATGGACTCACAGGACTTCCCAGCACTTCGGAGAAGTCCGTACAGTACACTGAGGGCTGTGTAATGTGGAGAGCCCTGGGCGTCTGCCCGGTGACAGCAGCACACTGGCCCTGACCCTCCTCTTATCACTCTCCCAAACACTCACTGTCTCTGGCTATGTGTGTCAGCCATACTAGAATCGAAGCTGTACCAGAGCCCAGGCTGTCTGTGATCACAGCTGTCTCCCCAGAGCCCTAACAGTACCCATTTGATCATTTTCAATGATTATTGTTGGCTAAGGACACCCTAAATATTTCCCAGTCAAACTCCCGGGTCTTTCTCACTTGATAATCTTGAATAAGAACATTTTTAGTCACTGTCACCTAATGGAGGAAACACTTTACAGGAACCTCTGGATAAGGTGACTAGGACTTTATTGTGTCTCTTTGGTCACTCCTTTCTCTAGGGGATATATTCACTGCAGTGAATCAACAGCCCCACAATGGCCAGCTGCATCCTGTTTCTAATATATTGGGACCAGGACTCCCCATGAAGGGCCCTGGGTTTATGCAAGGCCTGGCCAGTCTCACAGCTAAGGGTCCCTGTGACCGAGCACTCTGGGCCTCTGGCAGCTCCAAGACCCCTCAAAGTGTCGCTCTTGCCTCACCATGAGGCAACGTCTGGTCCCAGCGTGTCTGTCTCCTTTTTTCCTCCTTTACACAAGATGCTTTCCCTCTTCCGTCACCTTAGCCCTTCTTCCTAGGCCTTCCCAGTGCCTCCTCCATTGTAGGTCATTCCCACCCCCTTTCCAAGTAGCTGGTCCACTGGCCTACCTGTCTCTGTCCTATTTGGGGCTACCTTCAGGGGACACTGAGGACATGAGCTGAGCCTCATGGGTATTCCCCCACTTCCATTTCTCACTGTTCTGAGTCTCACCCTGTCCCGGGCAGCCCCCATGACATGGTGCTGAGGATGTGGCAGCTCCTGCCCGGGGGACAGGACAACTGGCTTTTTGAGGACCTGGTATGGGACACGACCCAGGGCTGCACAGCCAGTTCCCTCCAGCAGCATGTCGCCAATATCTACAAGCTCCCAGTGGAGAAGACAGAAATTGCCAAATACTTCCCGCACAGGCTGTGGATGCCGTTGTCCTCCCGGGTGAGTGGGGCACATATAGGCTGGGCTGGCAGTCCCACGTTTTCACAGATGGAGAATTGCAGCAGTTTTAGGGGCTCTGTTCTTAGCAGGCATTTTGAGAGAAGTAATGTAGGTTAGTATGTTGATGTTGGGTGATGCCCCGAGCTTCATGCCTGGTCTAGGAATTTTGTCAGAATTTGCGGTTAACTTTGCTCAGGATAGAAATTTTGTTTCTTTGTAGCATCAACAAAGTACCAAGAGGAAAAAGAAGAAAAAGCAAAAAAGTTTGCAGTTGGCACCTTATTATCTGAAAGATGGAGATACAATTCGAGTCATGGTAAATTGTCTATAGTAAACTTGCTATTTCAATCAAACACCAGGATCTCATGGTTTCATAAGACTGTTCTTTTTTTTTTTTTAATCCAGCCTTAAGGCATATAAATTCAGAGAACCAGGAGAATAAAAAGCTGGACAACTCTTCTAGTAGATCAAATCTTGAATATGGACTCTGGTTAATGAAAATACTTTCCAAGTCCTTCCCCAAGTGTGTTACTCTAGGTTTTGAGTCTTTTCTATACTAATTACACATCTGCTCTGAATCTTTATGTATGACAGTTAACTTTTTTTTTTTTTTTGAGTTATACTCAGTGGTGCTCAGTGGTTCCTAGAGCTCTCTGTACTCAGGGGCCATTTCTGGAAGTGCACAGGGGCATATGTAATGCCGGGAATCAAACCCAGGTCAGCTCTGTGCAAAGCAAATACCCTCTGTGCTATTTCTCCGGCCCATGATACTGAATATGATACATGAAGATTTCATTTTACAGCTCTTGGTATAATATTTTGATTTTTTTTTCAGTACTTTTTACTTCAATAAAAGTAAAATACTGGGGCCAGAGTATTTGCTTTGCCCTTTAACATCTTTACATCCTTTTTGCTCCTGTAAGCTGCGAACATGGCTCAGCCACTCTTGTAATTGCAGAACCTCCAGAAGATGGTGGAAGATGATTTCAGCACCCACAAAGACAATGCTGAGAAAGAGAAACAGAAACTGTCTCCTGGACACAAGAGGTGAGGCCCGCCTGGTTCTTGATTATCCCATTCAGGACGCCAGGGGGCGACTTCCTAGTATTAGACGAGGCTCCGCTCTGCTTGCTTGTTCAGGGATTGTTGGCCCTGGAGTGCACGTTTGGGAATGTCCTGAGTCTTCAGACTCAACCAGAGACCCCAATAGAAGCTTACCTCTTAGCCCATCCGGGCTCCATCTCTCCATCTCTTCCCATCTCTCCTCCTCTCTTACTTCCTCACTCATGTTCTCACACCCACACACCTTCACACACCCTCCTCCCAAACTCATATACACACACACACACACACACACACACACACACACACACACACACACACACACACACAGTCTCTCACACTCCTTCCACACCTTCACACCCTGAAGCCTCTGAGCCCTGTGTCTGAGCCCTTCTCTCCCTGCTGCCAAGACAACACTGCCCCCTCCTTATCCCTGTACCCTGCCTATGGTTTTTTGTTTTGTTCTTGTCTGTTCCTTTGTTCAGGACACCCCTGCCTCCTGTTTGCCATCTCCCATGCCCCCCACATATACCACTCAGGCCAGTGTCAGCCTTGAGCAGGGCCCCAGCTCTGGGGGGATACATGGCATGACCATGCTGCTGGGAGGTGAGCAAGAGAAGGTCAAGGTTAACTGACTGGGGAGGGGGATGGAGAGTTCTAGTATGGGAGCTCTTTGGGCAGGAAGATTTCCAGCATGATCTCACAGACCAGTATCCATACCCAAAAGTGTGGGGCCCCACTATCCTAGCACAGATCTGAGAGGCTTATCCCTGGAGCAGAGGCAGGAGTCAAACAGACCCTCTGCCAAGGAAACCCCCCAGAGACACTGCCGTGGCCTTTCCTGAGGGAGGGCCATGCTGCATGGTGACATGACTCAAGACACTTCCATATGCCCACTCAACAAGGCTCCCTTTGGCACCCAGCAGTCGCCCTCCCCGCAGAGCCGACACTTTTGTCCCAAGCATGTGCCCAGCAGCAGTCTAGATAGACCCATCAGTTATGAATGTTGGCTGCCAAGGTGGCCTCTAGCTTGGGAAGTGTGCAGACACTGGTCTGTCTGGGGTATCCCCAGTTGGCCTGGGCCTGAGCATGGTAGCCTGTGACAGCCCATGTCTCCCACAGCCAAGCAGCCCTTCGTGTGCCCAGCAATGACATCTCCGAAGAAGCTAAGTGGCCTCATGGGCCAGAAGCTTCTCTATCCATCCATGTTGGGACCTTCAGATAGAGCTACCGCCACAGCCCTGTCTCAGGATCCTGCAGATGCTGCACCCCTAGTACGGGGCCACTGGTGTCAGTGGGACAAGGCACTGGCCCTGCAGCACAGGCCCGGCCCCACAGACCCTGCGGCGCACAGGCTCTCCGCACCTTGTGAACTCGAGAGCACTGTGCCTCCCTCTTGTCCTCAGCTGTGAGTCCTGCCTGCTAGGCTCGGTCCTGGCAGAGCCAGGACAAGATGGGGGGGGGGGCTTGGGGGAGGCTCTTGACTGTAGGGGAGGTAGAAATGGGCCTGGACCCAGAGGACCACGCCCTCTTGTCTCCCATCACTGTCCAGGGCAGCCTGCACTGTCTGCAACCAGAAGTTCACTTTTTGGCAGCTTCAGGGATGCTGCCCCCATGTGGGCCAGAGATGGGCCACTTCTGTGAGACTGCGGTGCCTCTTCCATCTCAAGACTGTATGCTCTAGAGGACTCAGCTCACAGCACTGAGAGGAGTCCCAGGTGGTGGTACTGAGGGGGACCAGCCCCATGCACTCTGGGAAGCACCTGGCATTGCTTGTGCCCCACCTTCCTCCAAACCTATGAGGTGTGAGGTGACGGATGCCTCCAACACTCTGGGCACTAACCATACATAGGGACCTCCCCTGGAGCCTCGAATAGCTCGTCTCTGGGCCACTGCTGCCTGTCCCACAGGAGCCATCAGGGCTTGTGAAGGAAAGCAGCACCTGAGTCGTCCTTGTCAGGACCTTCTCTCTTCTAGACTCTCAACCGTGTCTCGCTGGCAAGAATGCCCTGTGTGGCCCACTCACTGCACATGGCCTTAATTTCCGATGCTGAATAAACGTTTCTACATGCAAAGGTCTCATCTGCTGCTTAGTGGAACAGTCGTGTTTGTAAAGTCAGGCTTGAGGGTAACCGGAACAGGTGTGGCAAATGTCAGACTTGGCTGAACAGGGAGGGGGTCTGTGCACTCATCCTCCCCAGGTCCACAGCCTGGCTCTTGAAACCTGTTTCTCTTCAGAACAGGCCCCCACAAGACAAGGCATCCTGGCTCCTTTTTGAATTGGGGCCAAGCAGGGGGGCCCCCCCGGATGGCATGCTTCCAGGGATGTAATCGATGTGATCCAGGGATTTGACAGGCTCAAAGGCCCAGGAAGCCCCCTCTGGCCCCTGGAATTTTTCTTCAGGGAATGGCACAAGGCTGGGCTGCCACCATTCCTATGTACCCACATGGGCTTGGCTGACTTGACCTTCCAGAAACAGGGACTTGGTGCAGTGTCATAGCATCAAGTGGCCCCAAGTTCGACCTAGCCTGTCCCTGCTCCCGATCCCCTGGTGCTCCACCATTGGTAGCTCCAGTCGGTTCCCTCAACTCTGGCAACAGGGGTACCTGCTTTTCCATGCCCAAGCCACCGGACAGCAGGGCACTTCATTTCCACATAAGGCTTCTGCCTTTGGAAGAGTCCGGGCTGTCAGGAAAGTCAACTCCAGAAAGCAAAACCTGGGATTGGGGGGCGCGGGGGGGGGGGGGGGGAACGGGGCAGAAGACTGAGGACCTGTTCTCTTCCCCTGCACACTCCTTCCACTTGCTACCTCCGTCCATGGCCAGTTGGGCAGCTGGTGGTCCAGCCATCATATCCACCCTCCAAGTCAGTAGTAGAAGAAAAAGGTACATTTAAGGAAATTTTCTAAAATCCTAAGCCTGGCCTTTGGCACACACTTGTCATACTGCATAGGTGACAGAGCACGCCCACATTGTGGGAGGGGGGAAAACATTCCTAAGTCCATCAGCAGCTTCATCAAAGGCCAAGACAAGGCAAGAATGTCCAACATTCAGTTACCAAACTTCAAAGTACCCCCAAGATCAAGTTCCTATGATTTTCCAACCCCTTGTTTTTGGAATTAAACATCAGTCCACAAAGCAGCAGCAAAACGTCTGAGGCACCATGCCCTTTGTTTACAGCCTGTGACAGATGCTACATGCAGCTGTGCCCCTTCTAGGGCCCTATGCAGAACAGCAGCCACCATAGCAAGGCTGGAATAAGAGGAAACCCAGGGGAGCCACCCATTCTGCCACCCCCAAATGAGGAACGAGGACCACTAAGAGGCCCAAGGTCACTGCGGGTCCACTCCAGCCTGGGGTCCCATCTCCAGAGAGGTTTTCTGCTCAAGCCCAGTGCCTCTTGTACATACTGGAAGCACCCAAAGGAGGGCAAGCAGAGGGAGACCTGACGTACTGCCCTGGGCACGGGCTGGGGGAAACCCGGGGCAGTGCCCTCATTTCACATCCCCAACAGGAAGAAGGTGCCCCCAAGACAATGGCATCCAACGTCTCCTTGTCCTGGGACTCGAATCCATCCTCTGGCTGGGTCGTTTACACTGGACAGTGCTTTATTTTGGGGGTCACACTGACAATGATTACTCCTGGAAGTGCTCAGGAGACCATGAGATGCCAAGAATAGGTTCAGCCCCGATTCAGATGCAAGGCAAATATGCCCTATCTGCTGTGCTGTACTGTACTTTTTTTGGTTGGGGAAAAGGAGGATTGGACCACACCTGGTGGCCCTTGTGGTGTTTGAGATTTAGAGATCAAAATGGGGCTGCTACATGCAAAGCCTGAACCCTGACTTTATTGGAGGGGCACACCAAGTGGTGCGGTTACTCCTGGCTCTGTGCTCAGAAGGGTCATTCCTGGCAGTTCTTGGGGACCACATGGGATGCCAGGGACCAAACCCAGATAGGCTACATGCAAGGCAAATGCTCTACCTAGCTGTGCTATCACTCCAGCCCTCAACCCTACACTAACAGAGAAGTTTAGGGGAAAGGTGGCAGCCATCCTGTACCACCTGCTCTCTGAATGAGCTCAGTACCAGGATGCTGCTTGGGCTGGACCATGTCCTCAAGCACCAGGCAGGCTGAGCTGGGTATCAGGCTGGCACCCAGTTCAGCAGGGATGCTTCCCTGAGTCTGATGGCCATTTGCCTTGCCCTGCCATATGCTGCACCTATTTTCTCCTGGGAAACCACAGGAGGGTATCAGGCAGAAGCTACATGTGGGCAGTGCCACCCACCTCACTTCCTCTGGTTGGGGGGATGCAAGTCTGTAGGACAGGGAAGCCGGGGCTTGGAAAAGCTGCTGCTCTTGAGATAGAACAAGGCCAGTCACCTGCTCACTCACACTGATAAGACATGCTATGTTGGATGTGATGGCTGGGATGTTGGCAGCCACTGTTACAAAGGCCTGATCCTGGCTGGCCAGCAGACAATCATAGCAGCACAAAACTGGGCTCTGGTGAGCATAGGAGGAATGCAGCTTCCAGGGCCCTCACCATCCTTTGTTCCCTGCCAATTCCCCAGGCTGGTCCCTGCCCTTACCAGGACACCTTGTGAAGGTGTGAAGTTGAGAAGTAGTAGTTGCACAGGGTGTGGGCAGGAGTGAGAGACTGCACCCACCTCCTTGGTGAACTCTGACCTCACCTGATACAGAGCCCACAAACATGAAACGAGGTGGGGAGTGTATATCCTGCTCCCCAGTTACTGCGTCTCCAACTTCCTCACTTCTGAATAGGTCTAGAAGAGCCTCTGGCCACCAGTTTCTTCAAAGTAGAAAGGACCAGGACACTATATGGCCAAGGAAGATGAAAACAGGCGTTTTATTTTACATGGAATGGGGCTCACACTGGAAGTAGGTCTGTACACAGCATTACAAAGGCCTGGGCTCCTCGGGGGTACTGTATAAATTAGGGTCATAAATAGGAGAGGACTCACGCCTTTGCTCCGGGGTACGGGGGTCCCTCTGGCAGGACAGCCCACAAGCCCCCGCCTTGCTGTGCTGACACTGTCACTGTCACCATTGCCGAGTGCTGAGACGAGTTGCAGCCCAGAAACTGCTGCTCCCAGGCCCAGCTTGGCCCTTTCCCTCCTCCCTCCTCCCTCCTCCCTCTTCCCCAGCGGCTGTCCTGTGGAGGCAAGCACTGCATGGGAAGACGGGAGAACCCGAGGCATCTCCTGCCTGGCTTGGGAGCCTGGGCAAAGGAAGAGTGGGAGCGGCCCCAAGCCAGAGACGGGAGCCCACGAATCTGCAGCACAGGGCCCTGTGGGTCCTGAACCCCTCTGAGAACCTCATTCCTCTGGAAGCACACACTGAGTCCGCAGTAGGAAGCAGGGTCCCAGCAGTGTGACCTGGGATGTCCCTTACCCTGCCCCAACCTGGCCCCAGAGGTGAGAGGCGTTTTCAGAGCCTCCCCACCAAGTCCATCACCCATAGCATCCTGGAAGTGATCAGGATGGATTTGGTCCCTGGTCAGAGGAGGCAGCAGCCCAGCCCTGGGACCCTGCTGAGTGGGACAGCCACCGGCTCTGGTGACACTCCAAAACCAGGCAAGCAGGCCTTGAAGCACATGCCACCACCTGCCAGCAGGAAAGGGGGCACTTTGCGGGGCCCACAACTTGCTGGCAGGTCCCACACCACTGGAGCCGGGTCGTGGGGATCCAGGAACAGGGGCCCCTCGGCCAAGGTAGCTGCGTTGGTGGATCCGCTCGGGCATGGCGGGTCCTATCCAGGCGGTGGGATTCTAGCACCATGAGCACCAGCCTTCCGTGGGCTGCGTCTGGGCCACAGGCCACCAGGGCTGCCACTAGGCCTCGGCTGCAGGCCCACCGCGCCTCAGCGCCTTCACGCCGCATAGGATCCGCTTCATATGGCCCACCTTCGTCACGCCCAGGTCCTGCAATGAGATGGCAGCCGCTGTGATGTGGGGGGCTCACAGGCACCCCTGGTCCCAGTCCCTACTTCACTCCACCCTATGAGGGGCACCCATTAGCCCTGCAGAATTCAGAGTCCCTGAGATGTGGCAGAGGCATCACGTGAAGACAGCACAGTTCTGCTCAGCCCAGGCCCCTCTGCTAAGCCAGGGACCGTGCGAAGGTTCTGCTGACCCCAGGAGTCATGCAGACACACGCGTATCCCAAGGGGATAACAGACTAGGGGACGCAGGCCACAGAGAGGACCCACTGGGTTCTGGGGGCACTGGGCAGTTACCTTGAGGTCCCTTCGCTCCAGGTGCAGGAGTTCAGAGCCCCGGATGTCATGACGCATAAAGGTGTCCTTGTATTCACAGAGGCTCAAGCGCTCCAGCCAGGCCGCCACCTCCTCCGGCCCCCATAGGTGTGCTGC
This sequence comes from Suncus etruscus, assembly GCF_024139225.1. Classification (NCBI taxonomy): domain Eukaryota; kingdom Metazoa; phylum Chordata; class Mammalia; order Eulipotyphla; family Soricidae; genus Suncus; species Suncus etruscus. The sequence goes on from NC_064849.1 coordinate 18,280,458, forward strand.
GAAGGGTGGAAACCACAACGCTGAATGCCTGACACCCACAAGAGGCGGCAGCGCCCGACAACCTAACCCAACACCCAGCAGCAGGCGCCCTCCCACTAGGCTGGTGCCCCCCCCCCACACACACACACATACCGAGTGGACACCCCCTTCCCTCAGTGCAGTGCCCTCCCCTGCTCAGGGCCAGCAGCAGGCCAGAGATCAGGGTCCCAGACAAGGAACAAGGACACTATTGCAGCAAGCAGAGGGCAGAAATTCACCGACTCTGGCCACTATGGGGAACCATCCCCACCCAGAGGCAGCAGAGGACGGCCATGCTGAGGATGACATGACACCACGTGGAACCCGGGTTTATTCTGCTGAGTTCACTGCCCCAATCATAGTCCCACTCCCAGGACCCCAAGCAGTATCCCCAGAAGCAGACATAGTTTGTGGTCTGAGTATGGCTTTTGGTCTCTGTGTTGTCCGTCACCTCTGCTGTGCTTCACCCACACACACACCCTCTGGCAGGCAGGCAGGCAGGAGACTCTGGGTTAGTCCCAGGTCAGCACCCCGTGCCCCAGAGGCTAAGCCTGCCCACAGGTGCCGCTGGCCTGGCCCTGCTGCAGAGCCGGGGGAGCAGAGGTACAGCCTGCAGGGGACAGGTACCCGGGGCGCCCAGGCTGCTGAGTGCTTCCTTGTTCTTGTTGTTCTTCTCCTTCTTGAACTTGGGCACGAGGCGGAACTTGGCACTGCGGCTGCGCTTGGAGAGATCCAGGATGGCGTTCTAGGGGAAAGGAGAAACGGGGTGAGGCCTGCTCCCAGAGCCCATGCGCCGGGGCTCCCAATTCACCCACTCTGGGCTCTCTGGGCCTCTTCGTGGCCCGCCTTCACACCCCCTTCTTCTCCAGCTGTCTCTGTACCCCGATTCTAAGTCTGCTGGGTGGTCGCCTTTGCCACTGGCCCCACCACGCCAGTGTCAAACTTATCAGGGCCATGTGTCTCGTGTGACCAAAGCTCCCATGGGCTCTGCACACCTGGCATGAGGAGTGCAGGGGTAGCCCAGGATGTGGGTGGGGAGCCTCCACCAATGGTGCCTGTACGTGGCTGGATCTACCCATGGGCAGCCAGGGAGGTCTGAGGTCCCCTGGAGATTACCTGCTCCTCTTCCTGCCAGCCTGTCTCCCTTGATTTCTCCTTTCAGAAGCAAGGGCATGAAGGGCCGAAGGACTGAGTGTTTGAGGGGACCCATCTCCTTGTGACTTAAAAGACTCACTGAGTCTACTCCAGGGCCACAAACCTGACCCCACATGGTGCAGAGCTCCCCAAAGCTCTCAGGATGCATGCACCTGTGACACTCCTGTTGGGGGTGAATTTATTCGTTTCTAGAAAGCAACCACCTGGAACCAAAGGAACCGTCCCAGCAGCACACAGCTCTGCTGTCATGGCTCACAGTCAGATCTCACACTAGGTTCACCCACTTTGGGGGCAAGGACAAAGGGGGGCCCATGCCTGTACGTGGCTCCTGACCCTGAACTAACATTTCAATGCTCTGTTCACATTTTTTCTGGGTGAGCTTCTCAAGTCTCTGAACTGCAGTCTGAAGGACCCAAATCCCCTGAAAACCAGCTGGCGGGGCCCGAATGGCTTCATCCTATCCATGTTTTTGCTGGATTATACTTGCCAGGTCATTTTATTTTCAAGAATCAGATCATGGAGCCATCACCTTTTTCTGATTCTTGAATGACTCACTGAGGAAAAGGCCTCAGCTTGCAGAGTGGCCCCGGCCCTGTCCACCCCACCAGCTGTCTGGCCTCTACTTTACCCATCCTCCTGGGAGTAGGGAGAGGGTATAGGAATGGGAGTACGCAGTACAGACACAAGCAGGCTGTGCAGTGGTTGCCTCTGTTTCCAAAATGGTTTTAAGGCTAAACCAACCATGACCCTATGTATGACCATGAAGTTCCCAATAACCTACTGGCCACTCCCCCACTGTGTGCCCAACCCTGACTAAAGGGACATGGAGCTCCTGTCTGGATCTAGTAAGCACCAGGGTGCTGGAACTTCTAGTGTGGACATGCCATTTACAGGAATCCTGTTAGGAGAACACCACATGGAAAAGACCCAGATAGAGAACACAAATCAGATGGAACAGCAGATGGAAGATCAAACATCAAAACAAACCAAGGGGAAGTGCAGGATCTGCCTAATCTCTCGGTCATCTGGGGGCCAACGAGCTCTGCTGGGAGCACAAAGGCGCCCAGCCATCTGCAGGCAGCAACACCTCCAAACACACAGCCCAAACAGCGACACTGCTAAGACAAGCTGCAGCCCCTGCACATTTGAGGGATTGAGCAAGCAAGAGACCACGGCTATGTCCACGGGCAATGCACCCTGCACCGAGGGCTGGTCTCATTCCAATGCCATGAAGGCTGTGACAAACGAGCCCAGAAGTCCCTCGGAAGGAAAGGGGCAGCGGCCAGACCCTGACTACGCACCTCGTCGTCTCCTGGCTCCTGGGACTGGCACAGCCAGGGCGTGTCCATCAGCTTCCTGAGCTGCTGGTCCATCTCCGTGAGCGCAGCTCCCAGACGCTCCTTCTGGGGAGGGTCTAGCTGCTGCTTGGGCAGAGGAGAGACAAGGATGGCCATCAGGAGCCAGGCAGGGCAGCGAGGACTTTGTACTCACACCAGATAAGCTGCAGAGCCGGGCTCAGAAATTCCCAAACGAGTGAATGACTAAGGAGGGTTGGGTGTGAGCAACTGTGTGGGTGGGTGGGTGCATAAATGGGTGAGTGTGTGCGTGAGCCTGCACAAGGGGCATCACAGGGTGGACACTATCCCCATCCTGGCACATGCTCACAGCCAGGTCAGCCCTCGGGTTCTCCCAGTCCATCTGAACTGCTGTTCAGTTTTGCAGAACAGGGGAGGAGCAGGTGCTCCCAGCATAGGCTATGGTAAGCTGGCGCTACTGCCATGGTCTAAGCATCCCCCCAGCTCAAAGATGACAACCTGGGGGGCCAGTGCCCGCAGCACCCACTCACCAGGGCCATCTTCCCGGCCAGCAGCAGTTCCGTTTCGCTGCGCAGTGCCTTCACATTGCTCACCATCTCCAGGACGCTGCTGCACGGGAGGCCCTGGGGAGACAGAGATGATGTGGGGTAAGGGAACACCATAGAGGAGGACACTGAAAGGACTCTAATGGGGCCACTGTTGGGAGGGTAGAGGAACACAATGAGGCAAAGTGCAAGTGGCGGGGGGACTGTCTAGAGCAGTGATGGCTAACCTTTTTGAGCCTGCGTGTCCAAACTGCTGCACAAAACCAAAGAATTTCCTCAAAAGTGCCAGCACGTCAATTAAATCTTAGTAACAAGATTTTAGTATCTAAAAACTATGGGCACGCGCTGCATATCTTAATTGCGGACCTTCCCACATGCCAGCTGCAAGGCCTTCGCATGTCATGAGTTTGCCATCATGATCTAGAGGGTGGGAGGAACAGGTGGGACGTGCAGGTACCTCTGAGCTCCGGGGTCTTCCGTACACCCGCTCCATGGCCTTGGAGCTGGCGTTGACGGCATGAGCCAGCTCCTGTTCCATGTCCCGGTGCGACAGCGCGACCTCCCGGATGCTACAGGACATGATACTGACGTCAGGCTAGATTCAGAACCAGCATGACTCCACCCAGCAGACACATGGGCCCAAGTACGTCCTAGGGAGCATGGACCCCCCCCCCCCCCACAGTGAGCACACGGGCCTGGTATGCCCCAGGGAACATGGCTCGACTACAGGGAACACACAGACCCAGATCTGTCCTAGGGAAGGTCTTGCCCCTTTAAACAGGGAGCTGCCAGCACCCCACCCTCTGAGGGGTACACGCAGACCCACCCACACCCTGGCTGGGTGTATGACCAGGGGACATATGTATGTCTAGGGGACACCCTGGGTCTAACAGGTCAAGGTTAACAACAGAAATCTGGCTGGGGATGGGGATAGTCATGGGGTGCCCCATGCAGAGAAGCAGAGAGAGCACTGGGACACAGGAGCAGTGACTGTGGGTGCCCAGTGCTAAGGGGACAGCTGTAGGAATTCCCTCTTGCTTAGAAGCAGAGACTGAGCCACTATCAGGAAAGGGCAGATGGGAGAGAAGGTGATTACTGGGGGTGGGGGAAGGAGAGGGAGACAAGAGAAAGAATAGGGGAGGTAGATGAGAGGGAGTAGAAGGAGGAGGAGGAGGAGAGAGAAGTGACTGGGAGGGGCATTGGATGCAGCAGCATTGAAGGTGCTGGATGGAGGAGGAAGAGAGGGACTGTGAGACAAACAGAGCTGGGGGAGCCGAAGCAGGAGGCCCCTGAACTGGTGCTGGTTGAAGGTGCTGGTGGGAGGCAGGAGGCAGCTTCCATAGACACAGGCTTAGCCCTTGCTCGAGACCCTGTGGGACCAGGAGCTGGGTGAGGCCTCCACCACCAACCTGTGGATGAGGGCTCCCGCCGCCTGCCCAAACTGGTCCATCTGGGTTGCCTCTTCCTCGGAAAGGATTTCAGGGTGCAGAGAGAAGGAGGGGGGACGCGGCAGCTCACACTTCTGCTTGTCTTCCCAGGATTTCAGGGTGCTCTCAAATGCCTGGGCACAAGAAGCAGAGTCATGCCTGCTCCCTCACCACCAACCCCTGAGAGGATTCTATGTGGCTAACAGTGCATGGACCGCTAGACATGGTCAGGCAACAGCCAGCAAGGGGGCATTATGGGGCCGGAGGGGGGATAGGGTTGATCTAGAAACTTCTGCTACCTTCACATAAACGTTACATCAAAAAGACAAAACTATTCTTGGGAGGGGAAAAAAAAAAACACCTGACTCTTTTTTTAGAAAGTGTACAGGTTTCTAACTGATGTGCTCTCAAGTGTAAACAGGTATCTCCAAATGTATAGGTGTACCCACAGTTGTATGAACAGGTGTACACACAGGTGTGCCCAGGTCTATGCACAGTTGTGCTCTGTGAGATGAACAGGTGTGTGCCATGTGCCCAGGTGAGCCCTGGGACTGTGTGGCAGCGCTTCTCACCCTGTCCCTGGTAAGCGTCTGTGCCCGGTTCTTGTGGACGATGCGGATATACCCCGGGGGCTGGATCCAGGCCTCGCCGTCCACCTGCACAGGGACACCCTCGTCTCCCAGGATGGAGATCTTCACAGTTCGACACTAGGGCAAACAACACAGCCAATCACAGGGGTGGCACCACACCCATAGCCCACCATTGTCCAGGGACAGTTTGGGCCCAGCAACACCCAGAAAATCCCCATCAGAGACCCCCAACCACTTTCTGGGCAAGAACTAATCAGTGCTCTACAGGACTCCTGGCTCCTGTGGAAGGAGGCACCATGGGTCTGGGGGTCTCTGTCCCTCACCAGAGGGAAAGGGGAACCTGCCCGCCTAGTGGGGGGGCCACATCCATGACATCCCTGCCTAAGGACCCAGCCCTTCTCATGCAGGGTCCCAGTGGGGTAGACACAGGCAGCACCTCAAAGAGTGCAGGGTATGCGGGCAGGAAGCCAATGGGACCCGATTCTACAATTCTAGCCAGTAAAAGGACGTAGGGTCAGGTTCAACAGTGAGCTGGGGCTTCACCTGGGCAATGCGGTGGTGCTGCAGCCGGATGACCCGGGAGACTGCCATCTGCATGCTGCCGAACACGGCAACCACCTCCAGGATCTTGTCGTCGAAGGATGGGGCTGCAAAAGTCTAACAAGCCGAGCCTGAGCTAGGGGCATCCTCACAGCTCCACACACAGTGAGATGCACCCCCACTCATCTTGGCAACCCCAAACAACAAGACCGCCTCCTCAAAGCCTTCCCAGACTGCTCAGTTGGGCAAGGTCAGAAAATCTGCCATGATCAGTGTCTACCACCACCCACCGCATCTACAAGGTCCCCCACCCCCACCGCCCTGAGCCCCCACGTACATCATCTTCCTTGGTACCACCCCAGAAGTTGGTCCCTCCGGCGTAGCTGGGAATGTTGAGGACTGCGATGCCCTGGAGGCTGGGCAGGGGGATGGGTCGCCCATCGCACTGAGAGAGAGAAGGGCCAGGGTCAGCAGCACCCAAAGGAGAGAGAGAGAGTAGGGGGAAACCAGGACAGGGAGGGGCCACCTCACCTCCAGCAGCACCTTCTGCTCCAGGTTCCGGTAGGTTCTATGCAGCAGCTCCTTAGTGCCCAGCACCCCATACCACATCATGTTCTTGGTGCGGCTCCTAAGCACAGCACAGTGGCATGAGTGAGCATGTGTCCCGCTGTGGAGGCTCTGGGCAGCCATGGCCCATCAGGGACTACACGAGGTCCTCCTAAGAAGTCACTTCCAGGACAGCTGATGTCCTGGGGTTGAGCAAAGAGCCCCAACCTGCCTCACCCTGGGGATAGATCCTGGGCTGTGCCCCAGAATCCACTCTCTGTTCCCCTCAGTCACCCACAGTCCCAGGACTTGCCTGCACTTCTCGGGGTGCTCATCTCTCTTGTTGTTGAAGTCCAGTGAGATCTTCGCATCCAGCCCGATGCCAAAGTAGTTGTTCATGACGCACTTTTCAGTGTAACAGTCGCTGTGGGAGCATAAAGCCATGTCAGCCTATGGCCCTTGCTGCCCGGCACGTGTCCCTGTGGGCCCACAGAGCCAGTTTCCAGCTCTGCCGAGATCCAGCTCACATGCCCCCTACGACCCCTCTGAGCTCCAGATGTGAGTGGAGCTGGAGCAGGGAGACCAGTGGTTCTAAGTAGGAGGGGAGAAAAGGCCTCCAGATCAGCACAGGCAAAACCCTCAGAGTTCCAAGAGAAGCAGCCTGAGGACATGGCTGGGCACAGAGGGGCCAGCCACAGGTCCCAATAACTCAATTGCTCGTGGGGTCCATGGGGTTAGAGCGGACACCTGAGCATGAGGCCCCTTTCCCGACAGTCTCATGGTACAGAGAAAAAACCCTTGTGAGCTGCTTTGGTAATGCCCAAGGACCCATGGGCTGCACAGGAAAGTGTGTGAGACGGTGGGAGGGAGTCCCTCCTCCATCCAGCCTCCTGTACCACCTTCTATAAGCCTCAGACAGACTGCATGACCCTCACAAACAGCAGAAAAAACTGCTGGGAAGAGGTTTCTCATGGCCCAACCTACTCCAGATACAGTGGAAGACCCACTTCAACACTCAGCAGGGATCGCAGCTGAAGAAAGGCCAGGCAGTGAGCCCTCTTCAGGGGCTGCTACTCACAGGTTCTCGGGCTCCGTGCTGAAGGGGTCTGCGTTAATCAGCAGACGACTGATGACAGAGCCTCCCGGCAATGACCCAGACATCCCTGGACGCACAGCTGTAGAAAAAGGAGACGGGATAAGGTGGGGAGAAGAGAGGGGCTGTGCCCAAACATCCCAGCAATGAGTCAGACATCCCAGGAATAAGCTAGACATCCTGGCCACACAGCTGTGGAGGCAGGGGACAGAGGAGAGGAGCTGACAATGATTCAGACTTCCTAGGCCACACGGCTGCAGGGCAGAGGACAGGAGCCAGAGTCTTTGAGCCATCAGAGCATCCCAATCTCAGTCAGTACCACTGAGGCAGTGTGTGACCCTCACCCCAATGTCTCCTGGGGCCTCAGGTGAAACCCTCCTGATCTGAGTCTAGTGTAGACCAGGCCATGAGAAGTGCCTGCTGATGCTGCAAACAGTGAGTTATGGGGATAGATACAGCTGGGCCAGGACATGTGAACTAGGGCCCACCTGGACTCTGCAAAGGCAGCAAATGCTCTCCAGGAACTACCCATTCGCCCATTTCCCAGGCTGAGTCCTTCCAACCCCCGGAAGCTACGAGCCACTTCCAAACCTATACGTTCCCACTAGGCAGACAGGGCTGGTGAAGAGTCCACCATCAGTTCCCAGGCCCACCCCATGAACCAGCCTTTGCTCCTTAGGAAAGTCCTGAGGAAGCTCCCCACAAACAAGAACCCCACAAGGAAAGTGGTTTCCACTTTACCCTGGGAGAACGAGCTCCTGGCAGGCAATGTTCCTCTCTCTTACACAGCAGTGTCGTCCCCCTCCTCCCATTTTACACAAGAATACTCCTTCTAACCTGCAGTCCCTTCCCAAAACATCCCCTGGGTCTGTGGAGACTGGAAAAGACCTCTCCTGGACAGAGCTCTGACTGCCCCAGCAATGGCCCTGCCTGTTTCCCCTCCACTTTCCTCCCCACCCCCAGTGCCAGGCATACTCACTGGGAAAAAGGATCTTGGTGTTGAGTGCCGGCAGGCTGTCCCGGCTTCCTGTCTGGGGTGGAAGGGATGCAGAGCTGCCCAGGGATAAGCTTCCTTTGCTCATCAGCTTCTCACAGGGGGACCTGGACACTGCAAGAGAGGACAGGCTGGGCTGACCCACGGGGATTCATCAGCACTGGGAGGAAGGCGTGAGGACAGGCAGGCCATAGAAACAGTCCTGTCGAGAGTGAGGTAGAGGTGTCCAGAGGAGGGACTGATGGGCTGGATGAGGCAGGAGCACAGTGGGCACAGATCAAGCAGGAGTCCCAGGCAGGGGTGGCCAACAGGAAGCTATCAGCACCTATGTCATATGTGCGTGCAGTCTGAGATAGGTGTGGTGAGAGGACTTCATGGAGACCTAGAGGTACCAGACAATGGGGGGGGGGGGGCACCTGTCCCTCATAGGACATCTGTGGTGACAGGCATGGGGACAAGATATTCTCACAGAGAGTTGGAGAAGTAGGAGGCATTCAGTGGGGTCTGGCAGCTGCAGTCAGGGGACCACAGCTCTGAGGGGGTGTGCGGAGAGTTTCCCAGACCCCACCCATCTACGCTGCCTGTCCTTTCAGCCAGCAAGTGGTTATACCTTTACGAAGGCTTCGGGCCTTGGCACTGCCACTCTCACCCTGGCCAGGGCCCAGCCTGTCGGAGGGCAATAGGTCCTTCTTGTCCGATAGCCCCAGGAGAAAGCTCTCCTGTTCCTGCGTCTGCGCGTTCTGTTCATCCACAGCTGCAGGGAAGGAGAGCTGCAGCAGCTGGCCCAAGTGGCCCCTCAAGGGGCTCAGCCCCCCGACTCCCACCCAGCACACAAGTGAGGCCAAGAGGAGGTGGGAGGTACAATGTGTGCAGGACCAGGGGAGAAGACAGGGGAGGGGAGCCCTCTGAGATAGACCCAAAGGGGAGGGTCCCATCAGGACCATTTCCCTCACATGCTCTGCCTTTCTTGGGAGGCACCTTTCCCCCAGGGTAGGCCTTCCCAGTTCTGATGTCCACCCAGGATCCCAGGGTTTTCCTTCAGACATGAAACTGGTGTACTGGGAGATAGGCCTACACACACGTGATAAAAGGGATCCAATGGAGGCCCTGACTCCCACGTGCCTCAGGAAGGATGGCCTAAGTGTGCGTGTATGTAGGTATGCATGATTTGTGTGTGTGTCCATGTGCCTGGCTACGTACATGTGCATGCCTGGACATATAAGTAATTTTTATGCATTCCTAGGTGCATGTTTCATTGTCTAGCTGTGTGTGTGTGTGTGTGTGTGTGTACCTGCTGGGCTGTGCATGCCCGGGTATATGAGGGTGCAAGTGTGATGCCAGGCCATGAGTGTGGCACACTTGCAGCAGTACCTCGCTCTGTGTGCTCTATGATCTGGCGGATGGCCTTCTTCAGGCTGTTGGCTCTCAACATGAGCTGTTCGCGGGGCCGGAAGATCTGCGGACGGGCAGAGCACGCCGAGCCGAGGGGCCGGTCCCCAGCGGAGCTGCAGCTGCCACCTGTGCCTTCGCCGTCCTCCACCTCCTCTGCAATGGTCGGGGGTGGTGTGGGCAGAGAAGATGTGGCCTGGGACTCGTCGTCCAGGGTCTTGAGCAGAGAATCCAGCTTCTCCTTCAGAACAGAGCACTGGAGAGAAGACAAAGAGACAGAGGTTCGCATGCAACTCTGCCCACAGCCCTGCCCAGGAGTCCCTGAGACCCACCTTCTTGGCCATGTCCTCTGACTCCTCTGAGCTCTCTGTCGCCCTCTCATAAGCCTTGCCCACTCGTGCCACGAAGTCCTTGACCGTCTCACAGAGCACCCTAAGGGAATAGGCACCGGAGGTTCTCAGGGGCCCTTCTGGCCGGGGATAGGCACCCAGCCATGGCACGATCACCGAGATCCCAGTCACAAAACTCACTTGGCCGAAGAGATGACCACTGAATGCTGATCAGATGTGAGGATCTTGGAAAGGTGAGCAGCGACAGAGTCCTCGTAGAAAAGGATTTGCTGCACCTGTGACCAGGCCAGCCAGGGTAAGTCAGGGTGCCAGGCACAGCACCCGCCATTCAGCGGGCGCCACTCACTATGCATGAGCACCCTTGCAGTCACTACTCCGTGCATCTAGAACCCAGGCCCCTCACTTCGAGCCCGGATCTGTGGCTTATGCAGAACCATGCACACCCAGGTTACCAACTCCATCTGTCCTGAAGCCAGCTCAGGGCCACCCTTTCCCAGCCACTGACACGCCTACCCACCTTCTCCCCAGGCCTGGCCACAAGCCACATGTGCCAGAACAGCCTCCATCCTCCAACAGGACAACTGCTCTCCACACCAGAGCCTGGCATCTTGCTCGGTGGCTGTAGCCTGCCATGCCCTGGCTCCCTGACTTTGCCCCAGATATGCTGGCTTCCAGCTCAGCAACTTCAGTGCCTGCTACAGGTGGGACTTAGCTATGTCAGCATCACCAGCCTGGATGTGGCATGGGAAGGCATAATCTGGCTTTGTAGGCAACAGTGTGAATAGGAAGTCCCACAAGGAAGAGAGAAAAGTTCTCAAGCTAAGTGTGGAGAGTTCCTGAGGTCAGGCCTGCAGCTGGGGGGTGGAGCCCTTAGAAAATTTTGCCCCAAAGTCCTGGGGTTGCCCCAAGAGAGCCCCAGGCCCCTGGGCTTCCCATCTAGCCTGTCTGGAAGGAGCAGGACATTTTAGGGGTTGCATCCCTGCAGGCGGGACCATACCTCAGAGCCTTCGTTCCAGTCGGTGGCAGAGGTGGAGGCGGTGGCCGGCCTCGAGAGCTTCGTCTCATAGGCCATGACACTCCACCTGAGGCAGAGGTAAAGGCAGTAGTTCCGGGCTCAGGAATAGCAAGAACAGCACCATGACCGCCCACACCTTCACCCACATCTCCCAGGGCCCAGTTGTGGCCACTCACCTGTCCAGCATCTTGGTGCTGGCTCGTTCCAGCTTCTCCAAGATCTGGGGGAGCTGGGTGTCATCATCACAGGCTGAGCCCCAGCCCAGCACACGGGCCAGGTCATTCCCCGTGCCTAGTGGCAGCACACCAAGCTGACACTGCCAGAGAAAACAGACCCAGTGTGAGGTACAGTGTCACCCCATGTGAAGCAACATGTCACCTGTGGGCAGAGGAGCTGAGAGAGCAGGTGAGCCTATAAATAGCCCAGACACAGACAGATCCTGCCTGCTCTGACATCATTTGGGCCAGTCTAGGCCTCACTGTCCAACCTCAGATCCCTTCACACTAAGAGCACAAATCGACCACCCCCCCACAAAGATCTTCCCTAGCCACAAGCTAGGGAAAGTGTCAAGCTAGGAAAGTGTCAGTATGTGACCATTCACTGCAGATCTGAACCAAAACCCTTAGCAACAGAGGTTTAAGATTAAACACCCCAATAAATACTAGAAAGACTCGGATCTAATGGCTGTGACACACTTGACGTAGACGAGCATGTGTCTGCCATGTGCAAGGCCCAAGTTCCATCCCGAGCACCACATGCTCACCATCCCAGTACCACCTGGTCCTGGTGGCACCTCCAGCATCCCTGGGCCTGGGTACAGAGCCAGGAGAACTTCTTGGGGTGGTTCCTCTGCCAAATGCAATAATCTGGGGCCAGAGTGAGATTATACCGGGAGAGTGCTTCCCTTACATACAGCTAACATGGGTTCAGTCCCCAGCATCCTGTATGGTTCCCCAAGGCTGCCATAAATGACTCCTGAGTGAAGAGCCAGAAGTAACCCCTAAGCACAGCCAACTGTGACCCAAAAGCTAAAACAAAATATCCACACTCAGCTCAATGACATGCAGGCCGTGGACAGGATAAGGAGCCCAGGCTGAAACATGACACCCTAGACTCCTAACTTTGACACGGGACAAAAGGTGGAGACAGGAGCAGCACATAGAGGGAGATGGTCACTTGGAACGAGACTACCTCCTCACTACCAAAAGCAGGGGCCTTCTCACAGAACCCGGAAGTGCTGTGTGGGGCTCCCAGACCAGTCTGTGGGACCATCCAGCCCCAGCTATGCAGTCCCAGAGGGATCAACCCCCAGCTGCTAAGGTCCCAGAAAGACACTATGTAGACACATGCAAGTCTCCCCTGAGGCAGGATTAAGTGTCGACTGCTGTGCCCTGGGCTTTGTCCTGTGTCCAGAACCTTCCAGTGTGGTGAGAGCTGAACTCTAGCAGTGCCACAGGCCTCGCCCTGGTCTATGTACTTGTTTCAAGATACCAGTAACCTTGATGCTCATTTAACCCGAACTCAGCCTCACAGCTTCATTTCCATCTTCGCACATGCAGGAGGTGCCCATTAGTGCAAGGGTTCCCTGGGCCCCGGGGTCAGCTTCCGGCTATTCTCATCCCAGTCTGGGGAGAGGCACTACTAGGGACATGGTGGCCCCGGGAACTAAATACCTGTTTGTGAAGGTTGAGGTTGTCAATCTCAGAGAGGACCCAGCCAACGCTGCCGTCCCCGCCGCATACCAGAATCCGGAAGGTGTCAAACTTCTGGAACAGGCGCAAGCTACAGAGAAGAGCCAGAGCTGTGAATAAGGGCTGGGCCCAACCATATTCCTGTGCTGACCATCATTGGGACCCCCTACTCCCCACATCTGGTATCTCTCAGCTCTGTGAATGTTGGAACCCACTGCAGGGAGGCTTCCCCTGCAGCCTTGCTCCTACTTTTGCCTGGAAGTCCCACGCACCCTCTTCTTAGTCTGGTTTGGGAAAACACTGATACCTCAGTCTATCTGACAAGGCCCTTCTCAGGTTCTGTGTCCTGCCATGTGGCCCCAAGGGAGGACGCACAGCAAAGGCCTTGTCTCCAGCCTGGGAGACCCTTAAAAAGATCACAAGCAGGGGGCTGAGCTGAACCCCAGACAGGAACAGGGACACTGGGGGAGGAGGGGCAGGCTGCCCTCTCTTCCTTGTGTTCTCTGGAAGAGAAGGTCAGAGCCATATCAGAAAAGAGGAAAAAGGTGGCCCTGAGGTGGCTCAGGGTGGGGAACTGCTTGTAGACGCAAGAATTATTAATTTGCCCCCCCCAGATTTCCTACACCCCCTCATCCTTTGCCACCACTATTCACTATGGGGGGATGAATCAGAGTTAGTTTCTCCCCAGCCCCCAGGCAAGCCTGTCTGCCAGGTCCCCCATGGCAGATCCAGATGCCCACAGTCCTGCCCAGAGTCCAGGCAGGAGCCCAGCACCACTGCCATCACTCCACACAGCTCCCTCTGAGCGGGCTGAGGCGTGCAGAACCTGCACTGCTGTTCTAGTCAAGGAAATCCGCCTAGACAGCTGGTGTCTGTGATTCCTCTCGGTGGCGCCCTACCACATGTGGGGACCCCACACATGGGCCTCTCTGGGAAGACTCATCTGCCTGCAGACAGTGAACTGTCTCTATAGCCCCTCTCCCTCTAGAGGGGACCACCAGGGAGGAGCCAGGCAGAGGGCAACCCTCTGGAAGCAAACATGCTGCCTAAACTCAAAAAAGCCCAGAAGTGGCGAGGCCACACACATGCTCACACAGCTGGCAGATGAGGAGGCCGCCCTATAGGCCAGGCTGCACCCTGAGTTTCGTGCCTACAAGTGCCGCATGTAGACACCCCTCCTTTCATCCTGAGGGTCACTACCTTAATGAGTGTGGGCCCAAGTCACACAGAGCTGAGGTGGAGACGTGCAGGCAATGGTGGTTAGAAAATGCAACTCTCCTTTACTATAGGATGTTTTCAAACCCATCCAATTTTTGTTTCTCTAGGAGCTGACAGTGTAAGCCTCAAGGCCTGTGATGATGCTGGGGGAACTGAAGGGGGACCCACAGAGTACCAGGGACCCATGGACTCCCTACCCGAGGTGTGGGCCTCCATTCATGAGGTCAAAGACCTGGGCAGGGTTCAGTAGCTGCTTGAATCTCCGGAGGAACTTCACCCCTTGGTTGTCCCCACTCTTGGAATTGACAAAGACCAACAAGGGACTCGTGCAGGATGGAGGACACGAGGCCTTCCAAAAGCCTGGACAGTAGGGGACAAAGAGAGAGGAAGGTGAAATTAATGTTGGGGGGGGGGGTGAGGCAAGAGCCTGAGAAGGGGACAACTCCCAGTCCCAAGAACTCTAATCCCAGAGAACCAAGCACCAAGGCACTGCCGGTACCCTCACTCTGTACCCACCCTCCGCTTTGCCCACTGCCACCTGGACAGGCGAGCACAGCTCAAGACCAGGTAGAGGCAGACACTCGGCCAGGAGCCAGCTGGTCTAGGGCCCCAGGTATGAAGCCCCTCCTCATGCCCACATGTGCCTGTGCCGCCATCACCTCGCCAGGTGAGGGCACACTGAGGATTCAGGCAGAAGGGATCACACCCACCATCTGAGTCGATGCTGTTGAGTGCCGTGGGAGGGATGACGGACACTTTGCAGAGACCCAGGGGGCACTTGGTGGCTAAGGCATCTTTACAGGCTGTGTGTACCTGCAAGAGAAGCCAGATACTGAGGGCTCAGCTCTCCACAGCCTGGAACCCATGGACCATAGCCAGCCCAGAAGGACGGGGAAGGGGTAAAGCAGGCAGCTGGGGGGGTGGAGGGGTGGTGATGCAACCTGAGGGGCAGGTGGCTACAGAGTGGAGCCGGTGGCTGTAGGGGTAGGGCAAACAGCAAAGGATGGGTGAGAGGGGCAGGGCAAGGAAGGTGGCTGAGGTGGGAGGGGAGAGGGGAGAGGCAAGCAGCCACTCACCATGGCCTTGCACCAGAGGCAGCGCCAGTCCTGCAGGCGCAGCACACTGCCGCACGTCTTCTCGCACACCGCACACTTGGCGCTCACAGGCAGGTTTCCCTCCAGCCACTGGTGAGGCATGCAGATCTGCAGGTGGCGGGTAGTGCTCAAGGTAACCCTGGCCCATGGGGTCCCAGACCCCAATCCACCTCAAGCCAGAGCCAGGACTTTGGCTGTCTCCCTGAGCCCACTGCCCCACCCCATATGGGGCCAGCACTCAGACCTATCCACCCCCCAGGCAGGTGCGTGGTCCTGCCATTCACCAGACAAGGAGACTGGTCACAGGGCCCATGTCCCAGAAGAGGATTAGGAATGAGGGGTGGGGAGGGATCATGTGCGCACCCCATCCTCGTCCTCAATGATGTCTTTCCCGATGGATGCCAGTGTGGTCCACTTGCAGTCGTTGCTGGCCCGCACTGCACAGCGCTTGTGGGCCTTGAACTTACACACTGCAGACACAAGAGACAGCTGGTGTGAGCAGCTGGCCCACTGCTCAGGGAAAGGAGGCAACCCTCTGGTCTGGGAGGGCCGCAGAGACCCAGCCCGGGACTGACATAAAGCTGGAAATACCTAGCAGCTTTCTGGAAAGAGCTAGAGAGCAGCCAGACCTGCTGCACTGGGCCAGGTAGCTCAGCCAAGGCCTCGGCACAGAAGCCTGAGACAATCTACTTCAGGAGGCAGGCAGGGCCCAGCTACAGAAACTTCCCTTCTCACAATCTGAGAGAGCAGGACCTGGCAGGCTCATGCAGTGCACAGGTAGAAGGGCCTCTACGGTTGGCTAGACTGAGCTGGGGACCTAGTTCCCCAGAGACAGTACCCCAAGAGGACACATCCCCATCTTCCAGGTCCTCCTCCTGTACCTCACTGCCACTTCCCTTCACCCAACAGGCCCTCCAAGCCCCCAGAGTCACGCCCTTACCTTCACAAGACAGCCCATGAGATGTGACCCCCGACAGGGCCTCACGGCACACGTTGCAGTGGGTGGGCCTGGCGTGGGAGCAGGCATACCAGTTGTGCGTGCCCGAGAAGTGGTCCATGGTATACTGGGTAGGCTAGGGGTGAGGGGAGAGAGCGCAAAGGGCAAAGGTCAGTGGCCCCACATCTGACAGGAGAGAGGGGAGGCCCAGGATAGAGAGAGAGCCTAATAAGGAACAAGCTAAAAACATGCACTGGCAGGTGGATGTGAAGGGGTGGACAGGCATGGGGGACACATGGGCAGGGGACTCGGAGCAGGGCAAGTAAAGGGAGTTTCCCCCTTCTGAACCTCAAAGTGCTCCCTGCTCTGGCCAGTCTTGAGCGCTGCGATCCAATCCTCCATCTCTTTCCTGTTGTCCGCACACAGGATGAGCCTCCTACAAGGGGTGATGACCTGAGGATGGGCACAGAAGGGCACCATGAACATAACAACCTTGCAGCAACTCATATTCACTGCTTACAAGGCTAGAGGTAGTGCCAAGGCCTCACACTCACAGGGTAAGTGCTCGCTGCCCCCCCTCCCCACATAAGTAAGTATACTCTCACACATACTCTTTTTTGGGGTAAAAAAAAAAGCTCAGGGTTTATTCTTGGCTCTGCTCTCAGAAATAGCTGCTCCTGGCAGGCTCTGGGGACCCTATGGGATGCCAGGGATCAAACCCAGGTCCGTCCCAGGTCAGCCACATGCAAGGAAGCCCTACCTCTGTTCTATCACTCCTACACATACTCTTTCTCTCTGTTAAAAACACAAACTAGTTGGGCCAGATTGACAGAAAAGTGGGTAAAGCGCTTGCTTGCCTTGCATGCAGCCAACCCAGATTCTATCCTTAGTACTCCATATGATCTCCCAGCACTGCCAGAAGTGATTCTAGAGTGTAGAGTCAGAGGTAACCCCTGAGCATGGGCTGTGGCCCACCATTTTTTTAAATAATACAAGCTAGCAAACTAGCAACTTCACTCCTTAGCAATATCCAAAGGCCCCAAAACACCATTTCAAAAAGCCAATTGCACTTCTATGCTTAGTGCAACACTAAGAGTTGGACACAATCAAGATTGGAAAATGTGTCCCTGAACAGAGGCTGCCACAGGAAGTGTGATCTAGAGACACAACAAACTATAAGCCAGCTCTGAAAAAAGACAGAACGAAGCAAAGCAAACTGCTGCTACGGAACACAACAGGAGCGTGTCTGCTGAGGAAATCAGCCAGGAGGGGGCAGATTCAGAATGTTCTCTCCTAGGTTGCATCAAAGAAACTCTGTAAGGGAGTAATAAATGTCAAATAACCTGCCACAGGGGTCAGTGCCAGAATTTGGAGGGAACCCCAAGATGATAGAGGAAGAAAATGGTGAAGAATACATCCTCTGGTGGAGGACACAGTGCTGGAACACTGAATACATAAGTACTGTAAGTCAAGGTGCTTCGAACTACAACGTAAGAAAAAAATAACTGCTACTTTCAAGTACTCAGCTGAACAGAACATAAGTTATCAAAAGTGCAGTTTTTAAATAAAAAGGATGTTCAATGTAAGTTAATACAGTTATCAAAATACAGCATCATACTGACTACTTACTTGAAGCCAGGAATAAGCCCCAGGAAAGTTTAAAAAGGAAAAAGATGACCCAGTTGCTACTGCCACGAACAGCATCCAGACGGCCACTGTGAGCAACTGGGAGAGCTCAATGTCCCTGTAAAAACTCAGGAACCTCAGCAGTACAGCATGGTGGTCCCTCTGCTCAGTGAGATCAGAAACCCCACAATAATCAGCCAGTGAAAACCACATCCCCCACATGAATTTTGCATCATTTAACCAGAAAGTTAATAGGTGGGAAGGGAAAGAAACTTGCCCATCCAGAAGAAACACAAAACAAACTAAACACAGAGTGACCATATATCCATCTGGGTAGTGACGGGGACACGAAGGAGGGGCATGCACCTATCATCACAGCAAGACTGCCAAGTGAAGAGGAGCAGAGCCCATCACAGTGGTGAGAGTTCCGAGCGACAACCCTTTCTGCACACTGTTTTATAAGGCCTTTTATTAGATCATATAAAGTGGCTTCGTGGGCCAAACATCCACTGTGTGAACAAGAACAGGAAGTCTATGCTTTTGCCTGCTTTCCTGTGTCCTCGGGAGACCTCCAAAATAAGGGCATGGGCTTCACCCGACCACTTTCAGCCAACAGATGTCTGCAGTCAGCTTCCTTTCCACTGCATGCGTGTCCGAGATCTGCTGCAGCAGCACAGCACACACACATACACACATGCTATGTGTCACAGCACTCCTAAGCAGCTCAACACACACACACACACACACACACACACACACACACACACACACTGTCCCGGCCCTCCTACAGAAGCACAGACCTACTACAGTACAGAAGTTCCAGGCTCTCCTAGAACTTTCATTACTGAAGTCTGCCGTTTCAAGAGGTGCCACAGGGATAAGCTTAGCGCACTTCTCACTGGCGATTACTACACCAGCTCTGCTCTGGCAGCAGGTAAGCACAGACATCATGATAGTCACTGCCAAGTCACCTCAGGGGAGCTGGTGCCAATTTGCACCGACCATGCTGCTTCTGCCTGGGATTCGCCAAAACAAATGAGTGACTCACTTTGGGTTTGTGCCCATCTCTCAGTTTTAAACACACAAGGGAGACCCCAGCCAGGAACAGCACGTTTAAAGGACTCGATCGCATTCTTGCTAGGACAGATGGGGGTAGCCTATGAAGGGTTCTGAAGAGGGTCCTGTGACAGGGTCTACGGAGGAGATGAGGGGCTCCTATGGGGGATCCTGCACCTTAGTTCACCTGTCAGACTTTTACCTCTCATCAGCCTGGCGACACCAGACAAAGAAGAGCGGGAGGCACAGCAGCCAGCAACAATGCAAAGGGCCCAAAGAAATGCAGGGGCCCCAGATTTGATCCCCAGCACCCTCAGGGTGTCCCCCATATCCAACCAGCAACAGGAAACCCGGCTCCCTGGAAAGAGGTGGGAGTGGCAGTGACACGGTCTAGTACAGCCACAGAGGGGATCACTCAAGGACCTGGATCCAAGTGCCAATGGCTCACAGAACAAGGGAAACCAATGCTAAAGGGTGGGGCTATACCAGCCAGGGTATACCCAGGTACACCAGGCATGGTCCTCGGGGTGGACAGGTTCTGAGGGTCACCACCACCCTGGCCCCAGAACTCAGAACCTACCTGGCATTCTAACCCTCCAGCTTCTGGGCTGGAGAAAAGGGGGCAACCACATAGTCACCCTGGTGGGAAGTAGGGAGGGCAAATTGCAAGAGGCCAGGCTGGCTGGGAGGAACAGCTGTGTCTATCCAGCTGCTTTGCTTTTTCTTCTACCAGGCAGCTACCATGCAGCCCCACCGACATCTGCCTTGGGCTGTACAGCCATTCTGGTGGGCAGAGATGACCATTGCTGGCAACAGAGGGTGGCACTAGCAACACTCCGCAAGGCCAGAAAGAAAAGTTAAGAAAAGGGTGAGGGGCCTGAGAAGGCGTCACCACGAGGGTGTGAGTGCTACCCTATCCTGAATCCCACCAGAGTGTGAAAGCCACAAACACCACAGCCAGGGGTGTATATCCTAACACCCCAACAGCTGTAGCTGAGGGAAGGGAAAAAAAGGTGAGGTGTGGGGGTCAGGTTGCACCACGCAGAATAGGAGAATGGCCTTGCTCTGCCTGTGCCCACCAGAAACAGGGCAGGACATACCCCCGGACCACCAGTGCAGAGTGGAGTGGCCCCAGAGGGGAAAGTCATGGGGAAGTCCCAGCAACTCAGAGACAGACACAGCATGTTGTATCTTCCTACTGCTGGGACTTGGAACATAACAGAGCCTCCTGCAGGGTATTTGGCCCTAGAAAGGACAGACCAGGGACCCAGTCACCCATGTCCAGTGGGAAGTCACAGAAAGGTCTGAGGACCTGAGGGAGGGCGGGGAGCAGGAGCCATGATGTCCTAGGTCTATGGGACCAGGGAGGAAGAGCAAGTGAGGGGTATGTGCTACAGTCCGAAGACACTGACAGATACAGGCCCAAGGAATGAATCCCATCTGGCTGCCAGACCCAGGTTCAGGACTTCTCTGAGGTCCTGGGGTAACACAGTTCACACAGCCAGACTCAGGAAGCCCTCTGGCTGCGGAGTCCTCTTGGCCGGCGGAGCCCCCCTTCTCTCCCGCACCCCTCACCTCCATCTGCCCACTTACTGAGCCCCGCTGGACTCAGTCGCTCTACTAGACTCTTACCTGCTCCCCACTGCCCTTCAGAGAATTGACCGGCTGCTCTTGGGACCAGGAACCAGCCAAGCTGGCCTATGAAAGCAGGGGACAGGGGAGCGGCCATGGGCTGGCATAGACTGAGAGGGGAGCAGGGTAGAGGAGGCCGAGCCAGAGCTCCTGCTAAATATAGCTCCACTGCTGACTGTGAGAGGTGGCCCGGGACGAGCGCCGAGCGCAATCTGGATGCACTTCCTCTGACTCACGTCCTGCTGTTCTGATGCGTACCCAAAGCTGCCTGCTGTTGCTCACAGCCCACCTGGAAGCCCCCCAAGAGCCTGCGCCACGGCTGGGATCTGAGCAGCGGCAATTTCCTGACTGACTGTGCAGATGAGACACAGAAATAGCCCAGCCCACCCGCCCAACAGACATTCTCCTCCAGACAGCGGCCCAAGAGCCAGCCACGTACCACCCAACCACTGCACAGGCTGGGGCTCAGGAGGCGCTGTCAGAGGTGGAACAGAAACCCTAAACCGCAACCCGACAAATCTCTGGATCTTTCTCTCTGTTCAGCATCTCCATGTGTCCAGCATCTTCCTTAAGCCTGGAAGTGTGCACAGCACATGGCAACCATGGATAGACTGGAGATGCCCAAGGAAGCGCACAGGAGACACTCTGTGGGGCAGGGCTCAGAGAAGGAAGCAGAAGGGACCCACCCAGGACCAAGAAGGAGCCTCAGGTGCCGGGTACATACACCCGAAGGTCACTTCCCAGCAGACAATGGGTAAAAAGGCAAACCAGTGCCCCAAAGGCCCATTACCAGTAAATGCTCGCCTGCTTTCCAGTGGGTACCTTCACACATCCTCAACCTTGAATAATGAAACTCAGGTCACCAACCTGTAGAGGGTGTGGGGGCTTCAGGGACCATATTAAAGACACTTTGGAGGTAAAGAACTGAGTCACACACCAAAACCAAAAGTGTTGGTGCCATCATAACCACATTACTAGACTACAGCAAAACAGGATGTCTCCACCCCAAAAAGGGTAACAAGTAAGGGTAAAAAAAAAAATGGATTAAGAAGCTATGAAGGGGGCCGGTGAGGTGGCACTAGAGGTAAGGTGTCTGCCTTGCAAGCGCTAGCCAAGGAAGGACCTCGGTTCGAACCCCCGGCGTCCCATATGGTCCCCCCAAGCCAGGGGCAATTTCTGAGCGCTTAGCCAGGAGTAACCCCTGAGCATCAAAATGGGTGTGGCTCAAAAAACCAAAAAAAGAAAAAAAGAAAAAGAAGCAGCAGCTATGGGTGGGGGGGAGGCAGGAGAGAGAGCATGGAGGTAGGGCAGTTGCCCTGCATGCAGGATGGTGGTTCAATCCCAGCATGCCATATGGTCCCCCAAGCCTGCCAGGAGTGATTTCTGAGTGTAGAGCCAGAAATAACCCCTGAGCACTGCCGGGTGTGACCCCTCCAAAAAAAAGAAGAAGAAGAAGCTATGAAGGGGGCTGAAGAGATAGCACAGCGGTAAGGGTTTGGCCATGCACGCAGCCGACCCAGGACCAATGGTGTTTCAAATCCCAGCATCCCATATGGTCCCCTGTGCCTGCCAGGAGCAATTTTTTTGTTTGTTTGTTTTGTTTTTTTTGTTTTGGGGCCACACCCAGCGGTGCTCAGGGGTTACTCCTGGCTGTCTGCTTAGAAATAGCTCCTGGCAGGCACAGGGGACCATATGGGACACCGGGATTCGAACCAACCACCTTAGGCCTGGATCGGCTGATTGCAAGGCAAACACCGCTGTGCTATCTCTCCGGGCCCCAGGAGCAATTTCTAAGCACAGAGCTTAGACACACGCCCCCATTGTCACTATGTACCTTAAATATTACTGTGAAAGATTTGTTATTCACTTCGGTCACAATAAAAATTATTTAAAAAATGAATAAAGAAGCTGTGGTGTGGACAGCCAGACCTTAGGAGTGTGATAAGAAGATGCATTTATGGAAACTAATGTTCATAGCAGAATACTTTGTAGAAGGAAATTACAGATTAGTTTATGCAACTGATCCCTAGTTCTGTAAAACTGAAGTAACTTTACTGACATTCAGAGGAAAAGGCCAAGACGATGTGTCCTTCTCTGGGTTTCTCAACTGCTGTTGTACCATGGCAAATCATCCGACCATCAAGGCATGGGTGAGACACAGTGGTGGCACCTGAGCTGAGGGGAATGTGCACAGACCAGGACCCTCAGCATCCCAAGAAGGCACAGGACAGGTGCTGCCAGGACTAGAGTGCAAATGAACCCACCCTAGTCCCAAACACATATAAGTGACAGCATGCAGGAATACACACTAGGCCTTATGAAGAAGAGGGGCCCCAAAGGGACAAGGTACCTGAAAGTGCACTAGCAGCAGAGCCAGTTCCCCAGAGGGTGCGAGAGATGCACAGGCAGAGGCAGAGGCAGCTCTGGAGCCTGAGCTCTAGACAAAGGGAATCAAGAGCTTGAACCCTCAAACTCATGTCTGGACTTAAGAGAGCAAATGTACCGTAAAACAGAAACCAGTCTGCTGGGGGAATAGGGTTTATATAAAAAAGGAATAATAGTTACAGACTCGGTTATTAAAAAAAAAAAAAAAAAAAGAGCTTGAACCCTGAGCATTATTCCTGAAAAAGGCCCCGCAGGCTAACTTACAGGGCTAGGGTGGGAGAACCAAAGAGGACACTGTGTCCTCTTGACATTCCTAAGGACAAACCCACAGGTACCAATGTCCCTGAGCCCCATGGCAGCCAGCAAGTCAGGGGATGGGGCAGGACACAGAGAAAGATCCTCTACAGCCCAAGATACAGCTCATGGGGTCACTGAAGAGCCTGGGCATGAAGCAGAGTACAGGGCTGAGAGCAGCAATGTCTGACAGGGGTCGCTCCAGGCTCTGCCCTCAGACCCCGACTGATGACCCATGTCCAGGCTGTCTACAGGAGTAGTAAACTCAGGGCTAGCCATCAGGTAGCAGCTATGCAGTCAGAGAAAACCCACATCGAAGAAAAAAGCAGGTCACTGCGAAGGTGTGTGGACATCCATGAATCAGATTCAGCAGCAAGGCAAGCCATCGTGGATCTGAGGGACTTCGTTCTTCCTCTGGTTTTCAGCATTTTCCAAAGCATCGACAATGCAAGGCACCATACAAAAAAAAAAAATCAAAACCTTTTCATCCTACAAAACCAGCATCTGGGAGTGGCAAAGTCAGTACAGGGCATAACAAACTTGCCTTGCACACAGTCCCGTTCAATCCGTGGTGCTGTGTATAGTTCCCCCAATCCCATCAGGACGAGGGCTATGGGTCCCTCAACAGTGAAGAATAAGCCCTAAGAGAGCATCACTGGATATGTTCCCTCCCACTTCAGAAAAAGAACATTCAGCACCTAGTGATGAGGGAAGATCTCTCAAGGGTCAGAGTGCAGTCTGCATCTTCAATGGCCCAAGTCTGACTCCTCCACCCCCACCCCACCCCGCCCCACCCCTGCACCACGTCCAGGAAAAATTTACCCATCCTAGAACTGGGAAGAGGCTCTGCATACAGGAACCCCAGGTCCCACCCCGACACAAAAATCACAGGAAGTGAGCCCCCAAGCACTGAAGGACAGCAAAGAGGACAATCTTTGCCCTGATCTTCTGAATCTATTTCCACTCAGAACAGGAAGTAGGCATGTGTTTCCTGGGGGTAGGGGTGGTGCCCCAGGACCTCAGGCATGTCCCTCATTTCCACCCACACTATCCAAGGGATCTAGGAAACAACCCCCCAACCACTGTGCCACTCTGAAAAACCAGCTCATTCTGGGACCACAGAGCAGGGCTTCACCAGGAAAAAGCCCACATGTCTTACACAATGATTCTGTTTCCTAACTTCCAGGGGGAAAACCAGACCAAACTTAGTCTGGTCACACATCAACTACATCCCTGGCACATTTACAAAGAATCTGATAGCAAAGAACTGACCCAATTTCCTTGGCCTCTGTGGCCAAGTTGGATCAAATCACACACACACACACTTCTCAAGCATGTCTTTTCCTAAAGAACTGTCTCTCCTCAAAGAGCTACGAAAACCACTGCTGTCCCAGCTACCAGACAGTGACGAGTGCGACTAGTGTGAGACGAGTGTTGACAAGCAACACACAAGGGTGACAGTTTAACCCCACAGCCCTTGTCCCAGGATAGCACCACCCAAGGCCTCCACACCCACATACTCCCGCAACACAGAGATGATCCGTGGCCAGTGTGTTACTCGCAGCACCGCCCATGAGAACTGATTCGAGTCTCCTGGCATACCACCTTTGAGGCCTCAAAAGCCTGAGGAGCCTGAGATCCTCAAGCAGACCCCACACTCAGTGAACAGCCACCCATATGGCTAAGCCGGCTTCTTCTAGTTTCCTGGGAATGAGATGAGACTAGAGCAGCCCCAAAGTCATTGCCAGCAGGATCCAAAGGCTGCTCCAGTCTCTTCACTGAGGCTACCTTGTTGGGGAACACCTGTATCTGAACAGAAGGCGGGCAAGAGGCCAAGAGGCAGGAGCTATGGGCATCCCACAGTGCTTCCTACTGGGCTTGCAGGAGAGCCCCATCCAGGAGGACGAGGCTTGTTTCCAAGAGCCAGGCCAGTAGCCCCAGAAACGAGGAAGCAAGCATCTGTGTGAGGAAACGTGTAGTTATATATAGAGAGCTTCCGCTCGCTCTTCCCACCAAAGGGCCTGCAGTGGCCTAACACAGGAAATATCTGCAGCGCATACATGCGTGCACACACACACACACACACGCACGCACGCATCCAACACAATCAGCATATGCATGCATAAATATGCACGCTCAATCATAAATGCATACACAATCACTCAATTGCACACTGCAACACAAACACTCAATCTTACAATCACATACACAAGCACGCAATCTCAGTCACACAGGCACAACCACACAGTCAACACATTTCATGCACACAGAAATCACACAGACACGTGCACAATCATGCACACACAATCTCACAGGCAAGCACAGACACACAACCACACAATCCACACTCACACACCGAAGGAAAGTGACCTGGGACACCCCATACGAAGGTTGTTGCCCTCCAGGAGGGTCCCTGCCAGCCAGGGCCCAGTGAGGTCCTTCTGTGCAGCCCAACACCAGTCTGATGAGAAGACAAGATGAAACAACCGAGAAGGCCCTTTACCCTGCATGCTGATGCCAGACAGTCCCTGCTAAGACAAGAAAACAAAATGCCTGGGAAAGCCAAATGTGCCTCAGGTAGCAAATCATAAAACCAATGAATTTAATCCCATGAGCTTGTTTTTAAGTTATTAACTGTTAACTCTGATAACATTCATTCTTTTCTGACATCATTTCTGCAGCTGCAGCTGCAGAACTGGCCTCCTCTGTGTTGACGGCACACGAAACAAAATCAGCAACATAGGGACAAAAGCACAGGCTAGGAAACTGGTTTCTTGCTAAGCCAAAGCCAAGATGGTCATAAGTGCCACCTGGTTCAGAGACAAGCAACCAAGCCTGAAGGGCTGTGGCTCTCCCTGCCCCCCTCCCCAACACAGCCAACAACAACAAAAACATGGAACCCCATGAAATTTATGGGTACTGCAAAGACGCCACACAGTGCTCCAGGGAAGTCACAGAGCCCAGTCTGGAAGCTGCACCCCTCTCAGGAGAGAGTGCCAGAAGTGAAGCCTGGAGACCTTTTCCACAGCCAGGGAGGCAGGGAAGGGGAGGGTTGGAAGCAAAAGGACTGCAGCAAAAATGGTGTGGATCGGGGGGGGGGGGGTGTGGGGGGGGAATAATATCTCAATAGCTTTGGGAGAAGCAGAGTGTTCTACATCAGTGGTTTTCAGGGGTGATCCAGGTTTGATGCTCAGGGGTTACACCCAGCAATGCTCGAGAGCCATGCAGTAGCAGAGACAGAAGCTAGCCTCTTGAATGTGATGGCCCCGTTCAGCAATCCATTCTTTCCTGGGCCCAACATATGACCCCCACTTCTCAATTCTTGCTGTGATCCAGAGAGAAAGCCTAGGTCTCACCCATGCCAGCAGAGCAGGACTGCAGGATCATAGCACAAGGTCTGGAGAAGCAGGTCTAGAAGCATACATGCCCTAACTTTCAGAGCCCAGAGAAGACACCTGGGTTTTGAGACGTTAGCAAAGCACAGCCAGAGCCTTGCAGCAGAGAACACCTCCTTCTCTCTCCCTCCTCTCTGGATGATGCCCCTGTAAGCTGACTGCCCACCTGTAAACACTTCACAGGCCAGAAGATCTTTTCATCCTCAGGCAGGTGGAAGCATCAGGACACACCCGCAGAGAGTGGCCCCAGCACCTGTGAGCAGAGTTCCTGGGACAGTCAAGGCCTCGAGATGAAATCTCCAAAATACCTAGGCAGGCCCTAAGCACTGGGGCAAGTGTCCCTCTTGAAAAACATGGCAGAAGAAGCAGGCTGAGTGGCACAGTCACTAGCCAGGGCAGCCAACACAGTCTTTATCAGCCAACTGAGGCTCCCTCCCTCCTACCCAAGCCAGGTCACAGAATCCCAGAAGATGGAGCGGATGGGCCATTCTAATAGCCCCCCTGGGTCTGGCGTGAAGCTTCAGGAGGGCTCCTCCATTCCCTGCCACTGCATGAACAC